>NC_058380.1:94614008-94914008 GCF_018350175.1 Felis catus
GGGTGGTCCCAGGTCACTTACATCGCAGTCAAAGGGAGCAAATTTCAGGTGTACAGGAAAAAGAGCCTCAGCCTCAAAAGCTACCAATACAATGGGGCTGCCTCGGGCAGTAGGGGGCCCCCTGTCACCCCTCGGACAGTAGAGAGCCCCCTGTCACCCCTCAGGCTGTAGACAGCCCTGTGTCACCAGGGGCCAATCAAAGCCAGGCTGGGCGGCCACCCTCCAGGGTGCTGCCCCGGCCAGGAGGAGGGACTGAATCCAAGGTTCTGGGCTCAGCGTGTGACCCGCCACAGGGAGGTGGGACTCAACTCCTCAGCTGACCTTCTAAGCGCCCACTTTGCAAATGACTTGACCTCCTTTATAAACAGATCACAGCCAAGGGGTTCCCAAGTATAACATCCCTTCTGATGGGATTCCTTGGGTAGGAGGGGCCAGGCCGGCCTCCCACAGACCGCCCAGTATCCGGGTTTTATCTGCATCACAGCTACTGTGAGCAGTCATTCCCAAAACTCCACTGCCCCCCCGCGGCGGCCTCATCAGACTCCGAGCTGGGTGGGGAGGTTGGCGAGGTGGAGGGCAGAGGCCGAGGCCCGCGAGGAGGGTCCGGGGCTCACTGCCAAGGCTCTGAGCTGCAGGTGTCTCTTGGAGGCTGGCAGGGGCCCGGCCATCCACCCCGAGGGAAGCCCCTACCTCTGGCCCTTCCGGCCGTGAAAGAGCCGTTGCGGGGGCTGCACGTGCTGTTGTCCCCTCCACACACCTGGCACGCGTCTCGCACCTGCTGGGAGTCCATCCTGCCGTCACAGCCGAATGTCTGTGCAAAGAGCAGTGGCAGGTGACGCCTGTCCCCACCGACCCCACTGCTCTGAGGCCCTGGGATTCACACGACAAACTCGAGGCGTTTTGCAGCATCTGACCTCCATGCAGGAAGCAGGCATAAATGACTCCCCCAAGGTCACAGCGGAGCTCTTGACCCCCTGCTGACTCCAAGGTCAGTTCAGTGCCCTAGCATCACCCCATGCGGATTCCGCGGCAGCTTCACAAGGACCGCGCCCGCAGACCGGGCCCTCTCCGAGCCCCTTAGCATCTGGCTTCCGACGTGACTGGCCGCAGGGCCACAGCGGGTGGGAGGGTACCTCCGCTGCCCGCACACGCGTACCCTGCAGCTGCCCGACACGCACAGGCTCAGGGTCCCGTCCTCCCGCCGACCACTTGGCACACACCGGGTCCCATCCAGGAAACTGTCCCCACGCCTCACAATGAAGGTCTCGCCGATGGCTCGGCACATGTGTCTGCACAGAGCGTCCCCTGGGAAGGTGGAGAGACAGAGAACCCTGACGCGAGGGTGACCGGGAGCTGGGAAGGCGGTGACCCTGCAGAGCACGGCCCAGGTGGGCCTGCCCTTGTCAGGGCCACCTCACTTCATCCTCCGGGTTTGGGGCCAGGGCCCCGCCTCCTGAGGCAGCGATCACGATCACGACGTAACACTCGTTACCGAATCGAGCCAAGGAGCCCCCTTGGTGCTTCCCGGTGTCATCTCACTGAATCCTTCCAACACCCGAGCAGGGAGGCCCCACTTTTATTTCCATCTTACAGATGGGAACACCGAGACTCAGGCCCCTTAGCAAGGGGGCCGAGCCAGGACGCGATACAGAGCCTGAGTCCGAGCCCTGCTCTCAACAGCATCAGGGTGATGGGGGCCAGCCCACCTTGACTGTACTGCTCAGCGGAGCCCCAGCGGTAGAAGGAGGCGTGGCCTGGGGACAGGTGTAGCGGTTTCCCGTCCGTCCGGGAGCACTGCTCAGACATGAAGTCCAGCTGGGTCTTCTCACAGGCCTGGCCGGGAGGAGGCAGAGAACAGGCACAGGAGGGGCCCTGGGATGGGGGGCCTGGGGGCGGGGGATCTAGGACAGGAGCCTTTGCCACTGGGGACGGCAAGGCACCCCGCGGCACGAGGGCCACGATGTGGGTTTGCTCCTGGCCGCGCTGCGGTTCCCCATTCCATAAAGCAGGGGAGCCAAGAGCCTTTCTCTGCTGAGGAGACAATGCCGGAGAATCTGCAAGGACACAGGGCAGGGCCTACCACCCAGCAACAAAGAAATAAAGAGCACTGCTCGCCTGCTCCCCTCCCTGAGCCCGTGCTCCAGGTGAGGACTCTGCCCTCCAGGTCTGGGGAGGCCCGCGACCGCCTGGAGAAAGTGGGAGGGAAGGCCTCGCCACGTGCAGACCTTGACACAACGTCAAAGGAGCCATCCGAGCGCCTCGCACCCAGGGTACTGGCCATGATCAAAGAACACCGGCAATAGGGGCGCCCGGGTGGCTCAGTCAGTTAAGCGTCTGATTCTGGATTTCGGTTCAGGTCGTGATCTTGTGGTTTGTGAGTTTGAGTCCTCAACCCTGACAGTGTGGAGCCTGCTCGGGAGTCTCTCTCTCCCTCTCTCTCTGCCCCTCCCCGGCTCGCTGTCTGCTCTCTCTCTAAAAGTAGAAAAAGAAAGAAAGAAAGAAAGGGAAAGAAAGAGAAAGAAAGAAAGAAAGAAAGAAAGAAAGAAAGAAAGAAAAGAAAGAAAGAAAGAAAGAAAGAAAGGCACAAAAAAGAAAGAAAGAAAGAAAGAAAGAAAGAAAGACACAAAAAAGAAAGAAAGAAAGAAAGAAAGGGAAAGAAAGAGAAAGAAAGAAAGAAAGAAAGAAAGAAAGAAAGAAAGAGAAAGAAAGAAAGAAAGGGAAAGAAAGAGAAAGAAAGAAAGAAAGAAAGAAAGAAAGAAAGAAAGAAAGAAAGAAAGGCACAAAAAAGAAAGAAAGAAAGAAAGAAAGAAAGAAAGAAAGAAAGAAAGACACAAAAAAGAAAGAAAGAAAGAAAGAAAGAAAGGGAAAGAAAGAGAAAGAAAGAAAGAAAGAAAGAAAGAAAGAAAGAAAGAAAGAAAGAAAGAAAGAAAGAAAGAAAGAAAGAAAGAAAGAAAGGGAAAGAAAGAGAAAGAAAGAAAAACTCTTAAAAAAAACTCATGGGCAATAAAGATGGGGAGTGGAGAGGACATGGAGAAAGCGGAACCTTCGCCCACAGCTGGTGGGAGTGCAAAATAGCTGGGCTGCTGTGCAGGATGGTTTTGGAGGCTCCTCAAAGACTTGAACGTAGAAACACCATACAATCCAGCGATTCCGCTTTTGTTTTTAACGTTTATTCATTTTTAAGAGCAAGAGAGACAGAGCACGAGCAGAAGAGGGGCAGAGAGAGAGAGACACAGGGGGACGCAGAATCCAAAGCAGGCTCCAGGCTCCGAGCCGTCAGCGCAGAGCCCGACGCGGGGCTCGAACCCACGGACCGCGAGATCGTGACCTGAGCCGAAGTCGGACGCTTCACCGACTGAGCCACCCGGGCGCCCCTATCCAGTGATCCCACTTTCAGGTGCATACTCAAAAGAAATAAAAATTGGTGGGGTGCCTGGGTGGCTTCTGGCTTCTGCTCAGGTCACGATCTCACGGTTCGTGAGTCCACGCCCCGCACAGGGCTCTGCGCTGACACCGAAGATCCTCTGTCTCCCTCTCTCTCTGCCCCTCACACCTGCACGCGCGCTCTCACTCTCAAAAACAAATATTAAAAAATAGGAATAAGAATTGGTCCTCGAGTCCACATACACACAGGCCCACAGCAGCACTATTCACGATAACCAAAAGGTGGAAATGGCCTAAATGTCCGTCAACAGATGGACGGATAACATGTGGCCCATCCACACGACGGGCCGTTCAGCCACAAAAAGGACCGCACTCCTCACACCTGCTACACCGTGGATGACCCTTGAGGACACGATGCTGAGTGATAGAAGCCAGTCACAAAAAGGCCACGCATTGTGTGGTTCCATTTGTATGAAATGTCCAGAACAGACGCATCCGCGGAGACAAAAGGTGACTGGTGGCTGCCAGGGCGGGAGGATGGGGGAGGGGAGCAACGACTTAACGGGTCTGGGGTCCTACTCTGGGCTGACAGAAGCGGTCTGGAACTTGATGGAGGCGGTGGTTGCACAACACTGTGAATGTGCTAAATGCCACTGCATCTCACCCTTAAAATGGTTGATTTTATGTGACGTGAATTTCACCTGCTCTTAGAACGGAGGAATGGTTTCAGGGGGTGCTGGGGGGGGGCAGTGGCAGGTGGGGAGGGAGGGGGACACTGCAGGGACGTCCTGGAGTATGCATTGAGGTCCCAGTAGAGGTAGAACAGCACCCCCCTCTTTCAAAAGCGCCCTGGCGTGAGCCACGAATTACAGCCGCCCTGATCCTTCCACACCCCCGGCCCCGCGCTGCCGACCTGACCCTCTGGCTGCACCCCGGGGAGGCAGGCCTACCTGGGTGTTGCACATCTCCGCCTGGAGGTCATCGCCCACACACGCACGCCCTCCAAAGGCCGGCCTGAAAATACCCACAAGACACAGGGGGTGACAGGGGAACCACTCCCCCCCTAGCCAGCCAGCCCTGACCTGGAGAACAGCGCCTCCTGCATGCAGTACCTGGGGTTGCTGCACTGTCGCCTCCTGGTGACCACCCCTCCCCCGCAGGAGCGGGAGCAGGGACTGGGGGGACCCCAGCTAGACCAATGCCCGTGCACCACTCCCACGGGGGTCAGCTCCGCCAGGGAGCGGCAGTGACCTTTGGAGCACCACTGCGAGAGAAGGGCACACCATCGCACACCCAGGGCGGCTGGCATCCCCAGGGCCCCGCGCCCGCAGGGTGGCCACACAGGCATGCACACGTGCTCGTGCCCCGCCCTCCCATCCTGCTCAGGAAACGAAGCTGAATACGAAAGAGGGCAAACCCCAGCGTGTAGGATAGAGGGGTCTGGCCCCCGCAGAGTGGAGGAGAAGGGCAGAGGCACAGAGTTCTGCAGGGTGGCGGGAAGCCGAGCGCCTGGTAGAGCCCGCCAGCCAACACATGCTCCGTCACTCCCGCTCCGACCTTCTGCTCGCCACACTCTGTCCCATCCAGGAGGGGAGTCAAGAGGCGGCTACAGACGCTTTGGTCCAGGGGGTCCTCGTGGCAGGAGAGAGCCTGGCACACGTCCTAAACGGGGACACAGGGGGCCTGCTGGAGGGGCTAGTGTCCAGCCTTAACTGTCCCCCCGCAGACCACAGGGGCACACACACCGCTCTGTGGGCACCGGTGGCCGGGGAGAATGGGCACAGCACACCTGTCCGTGAGCCCACGAAAATGTTTTCACTTCTTCTCAAATCAGCAGACAAAAAATGATTCTTTAGGTCAAAGCAGGTGTCCTCATATGTAACGTTAATGCGTTTTGTTATAACAACGCGAAGAAAAAAAACTTTATATGTTTTATAAAAACACTGATAACAATTCTCAGTATTCCGTATCGAGAAAGAGGCCCCGCTAGGGCAAAGGTGCCTGGGGCCCATGGAAGTCCAGGGAGGAAGTCCGTCTTTGGGGAGCCGGCCCCCCTTCATCTCCACTTCCCCCGCTAGCTCACACTCCTGCTATAGGATTCAGTGTGGAGGGGACTTCCTCCAGGGAGCCCTCCAGGTTCCCATCGGATCGGAAGCCCTTGGTAACTGCCTATTTAAGTCCCGCGTCCATGGGCTCAGGGGCTCCACATAATCTGCGGGACACAGTCAAAAAAAGGAAAACATGAGCGCCCTCGCTCAAAATTTACGCATTTTAAGAGGCGTCTGGCGGCCTGGCACGGAGGGCGCTCACAGGGCACAGCGGAGCAGGAGCTGGGCGCGGGTAGAGGGTGCAGGGGCTGGGTGGCGGAGAAGCGGGACGGCCGGCGGGACTCACCAGGTGCCCCCTGGCGAAGGTGCAGGCCACCGCTGCAGGGCCGAAGGCGACGCGGCACTGCTCGTCCGCGTCGTAGTGGAGGCCGGGCTGCGCCCGGGGAGGGCTCCCCGCGGCCCCGGCCTGCGGCCCCGGCGGGTCCCACAGGCAGCGCGCCCGTCCTGCGCTGCGACAAGGCCCGGCTCAGACCCCGGGTGCACACCGGGGCGGAGGGGTGGGCAGGGGGTTCTCAGCGCGCACCCCCAGCAAGAGCTGGGACCGGGCTCGGCCCCGGAGGAGTGGAGGTGGGGCCCGGGCAGATGCCCGCGCGAGGGAGTAGGGAGGAAGGGGATGAGGCAGGGTAGCGGCGAGGAGGGAGGGGTGGCTGGAGGGAGGGGCGGGGATGGGGCCGAATTGAGGCGTGGGCGCGGAAACCGGTGGACGCGAGAGGGTGCGTGGGAGTGGGGGAGAAACAGGATCCGCGCAGGGAAGGGTGGCTGGAGGGAGGGGCCAAGGAGGACCGAGGGGGGCCCCGGAGGGGGGGAGGGGACAGAGCGCGATGGGGATTGAACAGAGGGCTGGGGCACAAGTAGGGGTGGCCCCAAGTGGAGATAGGGCGGGGAGGGCTGCGCGGGTGAGGGACGCGGCTACCTGAGCAGGTGCAGCAGTTGCTGGCGGCTGCAGGCGGACCACGAGAGGTCACCCCTGGAGGTCGCCGCGTCCTGGGACGCCATCACGTGGCCGCTGGGCCCACAGCCGCTCCCGGGCGCGCCGTCGTGTTCCAAGCCCAAGCTGTCCCGGGGAGGCAACGCTCAGAGCCCTCGTGCCCCCTCCACCCGCCTGGAGTCCAAGCCTGGCCAGCCCTCTGGTCGGGTTGGAAGCGTTTGCAGACCCCACGGCCCCCTGGCCCCCCCCCCCCCACCAGCGAGCCCTGCCTCCGTTTCCCCCAGAGGGAGTGCTCAGCCAGCCAGCCAGGTGGTTCTTGCCTCTTTGGGCTAATAAATATCAAAAGGCTTTAGTGGCCCTTGGGTGGCTCAGTGGGTTGAGCCACTGACTCCTGATTTCCACTCAGGTCATGATCCCACGGTTGGAGAGATGGAACCCCCCCACCCCCCACTCTCGGGGCTCTGCACTGACAGGGCAGAGTCTGCTTGGGACCCCCTCTTTCTCTCTGCCCCTCCCCTGCTCATGTGCATGCTCTCTCTCAAAAATAAATAATAAATAAAACATTTTTTAAAAGGCTTTAGGGCGCCTGGGGGGCTCGGTCGGTTGAGCAACTGACTTTGGCTCAGGTCACGATCTCCAGGTTTGTGGGTTCGAGTCCGTGTGGGGCTCTGTGCTGACAGCTTAGAGCCTGGAGCTGCTTTGGATTCTGTGTCTCCCTCTCTCTCTGCCCCTCGCCTGCTTGTTCTCTGTCTCTCTCTCTCAAAAATAAATACAAATTTAAAAAACAGGAAAAAAACCAACATACAGTATAATCCTGATTTTGCAAATAAAAACTATGTGTGTGTGGGTTCCTGGGTGACTCAGTTGAGCATCTGAATTTTTTTTTATGTTTATTTAGAGAGAGAAAGAGAGCGTGAGCAGAGGAGGGGCAGAGAGAGAGGGAGACAGAGGATCCGAAGCAGGCTCCGTGCTGACAGCAGGGAGCCCAGTGACAGGCTTGAAATTCAGGAACCATGAAATCAGGACCTGAGCTAAAGTCAGATGCTTAACTGACTGAGCCACCCAGGGACCCGAGGGTCCAAGTCTTGATTTCAGCTCAGGTCATGATCCCAGGGGGAACGAGCCCACATCAGGCTCTGCACTAGCATGGAAGCTGCTTAAGATTCTCTCTCTCCCCTTCTGCCCCTCCCCTGCTTGCTTAAGCATGCTCAAGATTCTCTCTCTTCGAGGGGCGCCTGGGTGGCGCAGTCGGTTAAGCGTCCGACTTCAGCCAGGTCACGATCTCGCGGTCCGGGAGTTCGAGCCCCGCGTTCAGGCTCTGGGCTGATGGCTCAGAGCCTGGAGGCTGTTTCCGATTCTGTGTCTCCCTCTCTCTCTGCCCCTCCCCCGTTCATGCTCTGTCTCTCTCTGTCCCAAAAATAAATAAACGTTGAAAAAAAAAATTAAAAAAAAAAAAAGATTCTCTCTCTTCGTAAAATAAAAGTAAATATGTGTGTGTGTAAGACCTGACTACAATTACGTACAAAAGGTGAACAGATGTGACCTCTAAGGGCTGGGATTTGGGATAATTTTTACAGCCTGCTTTTCCTTTACCTGAATTTCCTAGAAAACGGTTTCTAATTGCGAAGTCTGTCTTGCTTTTGGGGGGAAGAGGGGGTAAACATTTTTTTAATCACCTGGTAATCAAGAAGTAGCAGATTTCCCAGCCCTTGCCCTCCTCCCCCCCAAGTCCACTGAGGTCAAGGGTACAGGTTCCTTCCAGCAGACTCCACGGCAGCCTCAACGTTCCCTCCTGGGAGCCCCAGTCGGCTCCTAGACCTCAGCTTGGGGACAGTATGCCTACCTGTGCCCAATCTCATGGGCGATGGTGACCCCCAGGTCAAAGCCGGTATCCTCAGTGATGAGGCAGCTCCAGGAGGACGAGCAGACACCCCCCAGCTGGGTGACCCCCCGAACCTGCCGGTTACCATCAGGCAACTCCAGGTCAAACCTTGGGAAGAAAAAAGGCACCAGGCTGCTGCTGAGGCCGGGCCGCCTTTGCAGAGGAGGGGTGGGGAGGGGAGGACAGCTCCCAGGCAGGCTGGCGTGCCACGGGGGCGCTCGGCTACCTGGTGATGTAGAGGACCAGGTCGGCATGCCCAGGATCTGTGTCGTCCTCGGGGTTGACCGTCCTGCTCCACTCACAGACACTCAGCAGTGAGGCCGTGATGTTGGCTGTGATATTCGGAGCATCCTGGGGGTGGGGGGGGGTCACAGAGCCCGTGTTTATGGGACCTGCGCCACCACAACCCTGTCGCTGTCCATGCTACAGACGGGGAGAGCGACAGGAAGAGATAGAGAGAATGGAAATGGGGTTTCCAGGGACTCTGGGCTCCCAGCTTGGTGCCTACCTCAGGCTGGGTCAGGGTGACCATCTTCACCAGATGCACTTGGAACTGAGTCCCCAGGGATGGGTCCCTCAGCAGCTCTGACCCCTGTGGAAAGGCAGGAGGGAGAGTGGGTGGGCGGGGCCTGGCTGGGGCGGGGCCTGGAGAGACTGCTCCGTTAGCAGTGGGGGGAAATGCTTGTCTGGGGGCTGGCGGCCAGCCACAGAGATGGGCAGACGGGTGCCGGTCCTCCTTGCTCACGGCTCAAGAAGGCCAACCACAAAGAAAAGAAAACCTGAAACCACGGGATGCAAATAATTATGAGTTTAGAACATTCCATTCCAACACTGTTTCCTGTTCACCACTCACCCCGTCCTTTCCCTTCTCTGTCCATCCGCCTGGAACACCCTTCTCTCCACCTTGGCTTGTTTCACCTGCGCCTCTCCAGGAGGCGGCACGAGGGCCTCCCCTCCCTCCGCAAACCCTTTTCCGGGTTCCCCTGACAGAGCGCTGCCCCCACCGCCCCCCAGCCAGGCTCCTGGCTTTCTCTCTCTCTCTCTCAGCACATCTGCCAAGATGCCCATCATGGTTGACTGTCTGTGGTTATTTGCAGCAGCCTGTCCCTGAATTAGACATGCCCCCCCCCCCCCAGAGAGAGAACCCTGCCATCACTGGCCTCGGCTGACCTGAGCCTGAATCCGAGCTCTGCTGTGAACTACCCGTGTGCGCGTGATCCTGCTAACCAACCTTGGAAGCTCAGGTTCCTCATCTGTGACATGGAGGTAAAGCCTTCCGTGGCTATTGGCGGACTCAGAATGATGCCACGGGCACAGGATGGGTGCCCAGCCACGACAGTGGCTGTCACCACGGCCAGCCACCATCCGGGCAGGAGCCAGTCCGGTACCCACCACTGTCCCAGGTCCTCGTAAGACACATCAAGTGACCAGAGGGAGTACGGCTTGATGACCGAATTTCAGCAGACGGGGGGAGGACCCCTCCCCCCACCCCGCCAAGCTTTCAGGTGACTGAAAGGAAGTGTTTTTCACCTCTGGGGCTGTAGGCAAAGACCTGTGGACTCGGGCCATGTCTGCAAGGGGACAGGACCACACGGGTGTGTCCCTGAGGCCCAGAGAACTGACAGCGGACAGGGTGGTCTGATGGCCTGGCGCTCTGAGCCTGGGGGGACTTTTCCTTTTGCCCCAAACAGGTGGGCACACCTAAGGCTGGGCACAAAGTGGCACCAAGCTCCGTGCATTCTTGGAGGGCGGGCTCTGCCACCCTGCACGGCCAACTTGCAGACGGCGGCCGTCTCCTCGTCCCGCCCCCCACTCGGCACTGGTGTCCATCCCCCGACGTGGCAGACACTCGCCGGCGGCCCAGAGCAGTCACCGCGTGTCATACGTGTATTCTCAAACCGCTGGACACAGGGTTTCATGCAGTCCATTAGGTTACACGTGAGCGTCAGGTTGTTGAAACGCCCCTTTCTTTGCTTACCCTGCCCCCCGAGACGACAATCAGTGGGAGCCACTCTTCCCACGCCACCTTTACCCCTAGAAGCCAAGGGAAGGGGGGCCAGTAGAAACGGGGGTGCCCCCAAGAAAGGGAACAGAGAGGCCAGTGTGGGGCACCCCGGCTGGTGCCCGGGCAGTGCTGGCCGAGGTTCCCATGGAGCAAACGGACTTCAGGCCAGAGGCCAGACCTGAGGGGCCCTTGGAGAGAAGGGACCCAAGTAGCAAGAGGCGGTGGGGTGCACTAGGGAGCCAAGAGGGGCTCCAGGACCTCACCCGCCTCCACTGCAGGTGAGGGAGGGGAGGAGGAGGAAGGAAAGGACAGACCACACCCCTCCCCGCCCCAAAGCCCTGGGCCCCAAGCATGACCCCAGCCTTGCTTAGGTTTACACCCGAGTTCAGCCCAAGTTCAAACTACCAGATGAGCCAGCCCACTCACATTCGGCCCCAAGTCCCCGGTGTGGGGCACCGTGTCCAGAGGCTCCCGAGCCCCACCGCTTGTGGTCGGCACCATCCAAGGGGTCCGCTCCCCAAGGAACACTCACCATGTTGAGGTTGGTGAGCACGTAGCGCTCAGTGTCCTCCTGGTGAGCCTGGTAGACGTCGGGGCCCACGGCCACCAGCAGCTCCAGGTGCAGGACCCTGCCGGCAGCCCATCTCCGGAGGCGAAGGCGAGGGGAAGGAGGACGGCCTGGTGAGGGAGGGGGCAGGGCTCAGAGCGAAGGTTCCGGAAAGCAGACGACCCATAGCTTTGGCCGCCCACGGCCAGGTCTTTCTTGGACTTGGAGACACGGTTGTGAGCTCTGTCCCTGCCACTTATCACCATGGGTTTACGGAGTCAGGGGGCCCGGTCCCCAGCTTTCTCATGGGAAAGGTGGGGAGCAGGGAATGCCTGCTCCCAGGCGGGTGGGCGCCGAGTGAGAGGGCCTGTCCTGGACCCAGTCTCAGCCCCTACCTCGGGCCCTCCGGGAGCCGGCCTCTAGGCTCCTCCGAAATCAATGGTCTCAGAGAGCAGAGGGGCCCGAGCTGTCGAAAGTCACTTTATATTGGGACTGTCAGAAACAGTGGCAGCTGGCCCAAGAGGCTTCTGGGTCCTGGATTTCAGCCCACCCCCAAGGCCAGGTCCCATCAGCGACTAGCCATTTCAGAGCATTGAAAGGACCAGGTGGCAGGGCAGGGCCCAAGGAGGGAGCTGTCGTGTGGCTTTTACGTCCTTGGTGTCTCCCCAGAGTCCCACACTGGCTCTGCCCCCTTGATGTGCCCCCGCTCTGGGCACATGCTGGAGAACGGGGTCATCCCGAGATGAGCTCAAGACAGGACCCTGCTTGCACCTGGATGCAGCTGGGGGCCCGACGAGCAGGCCCGGGCAGCCGCAGAGCCAGCCACGCAAGCCCCGAGTGGCCACCTTCTGTCTTTGGGCCTCAGTGTTCCCATCTGTGGTATCGGATGTCCTGCCAGTCCCAGAGCTGGGAGACCCCAACAGCACATGTCTGTGAACGTGCTTTGTGATCGATGAAGGGCTGCTCATAGGCTGGAGGCCTAGCTGTCCCCCTCTAGGACAGCTGGGGGCATGGCCGATGGCCACATGTCCCCCTGGCCTGCCCACTCCCCAGCGTCCTGAAGAAGATGGCTCAGCCGGGCTTGTGGCATTCTGCACAGCCACCTGGGCACTGGGGAGAGCTGGCCCTCCCCCAGAGCTGTCCCCCTCTCCCAGGAGCCGTACCTCGGATGACTTGGGGGGCCTCGGGGCTGGGCCTGTGGACCAGGTGGGGCTGCGCACGAACCCGGGGAGGCAGCAGCTCCCAATGCCGCCTCCTCACCGGCTGGACGCGGAACCTGTCCGCGCCCACCAGGATGTCGCCCTCCTGGAGGAGAGACAGCAGACAGGCACGTAGCCCACCGGCCCCACCGAGGGACAGGGCCTCTCTGGGACGTCACGCTCACCAAGTGGCCTGAGCAGTAGGTGACCCTGGCCACTGCGCCCAGGGGCAGCAGGGGGCGGCCTCCCGCGAAGCAGGGGTGGGGAGGCCGCCTCTCAAGCCGGAGGGAGGCGTTCAGCACGTGCTCGCTGGTGAAGGAGGCGGTGAGGAGGCTCCGCTCCGGCGGGAAGGAGAAGGCAAAGAGCTGTCCCAGGGCGAGCAGAGAGCAGCTCGGGGCCCTGCAGGGAGGCCCCCCGGGCCCATCCTCACAGATGCAGGTGAGCGGGGCCACGTCGAATTGCAGCACTGCGGGACAGAGGAGACCACCTTGCTCCTCCCCTCCCCCCGGGGCTCAGCCCTCCGCGTCTTCCTGCCCTGGGGAGGGCCCCCCCCAACCGATCCGTTCCCTTTGGTGGGTGAGTGGGGCGCAGGGCTGGCCTGGAGCCCGAGAGGCCTGGGCTCAAATCCAGCTCCTCCCGGCATGCGGGGCGGTAGACTGAAAGTTTCCTCTCCAATTTGGGCCTCACCCCGGGGCAGACCAGCACTCAGCATGCGAGCCTCGCCCCAGAATAGGGTTTCCTGAGGGGTGGCCTGAACCCCAGCAGGCAAAGCAGGTACAGCCACAGCCTCTCTGGCCTTTACGGAAGAGCAGGTGCCCCAGGCCAGCCTCACCACCCTTCTCCACCGATCTGCCTCACAAAGCAGCCCCCAGGCCCCAGGAGGTCCCACCCCCAATCCCCAGGCAGCCCCCAGCAGTGCTCAATGTGCATGTGACCCAGGCCACAGGGAATTCAGTCACGGATGGGACATCCCCTACTGCTCTCCACCCTGACCGCTAGCCCACCCTGCCTCTGGTCCCCAACAGCCTTTACGTCAATGGCCTGACTTGGAAAAGGGGCTGGCACCCCAGCGAAGTCCGCAGGCACGGCCAAGAGCGACACGAGAGGCTCTGGCCGGAGCTTGAGCCAGCGCCTATCTCGTTTCTCACGGAAAGGATAAATAACTCCATTTCCGTCCGTGGCCAAAAGCCACAAGAGCTCCTGCAGCTTGGCCAGCCCAAGGGAGGCCCAGGGGCAAAAGGGACCAGCTAATTGGGAACCATTCCCTGGAGATCTTGAGCAGAAGCCTGGGGTCAGAACCCCAGCTCGGTCCAGGACGCCCAGACCAGCTTTTACGGACTTGGCGGAAGTATGGAGTTAATAAGCAGGAACGATGGCAGCTTCTAGGACCTCCTCCCAAGTGGAGCTGAGATGCCCCCCCCCCCGGCTCGGTCGGGGGAGCTCCCTCTGCTGAGAAGACGCCAGGACAGATACCTTCTAAGGTAGCATCGGGGCCAAAATAAGAAGTCACTTCCTCTGGCTCCAAAGCTTGGAGAAATTGCTGCAGGACAGAAAGCACAAGGGAGAAGAAAGGCGGGGGGGGGGGGGGGGGGGGGGAGAGGGGCAAGGCAAGGAGTAGGGGGAAACCAAGGCAGGGGTGGGGGTGGGAGGAGATCAGTACTGAGAAGCCCTTTCCTTCCTCGGTGAGCACGCTCTATCCCCGAAACCCCAAGCTCGGATCCGCCCCTCTCCCAGTGCAAACCTGGAAGCTGAAAGGACACCCTCACTCTGCCCAAAGGCTGTTTGGGCAGCTCCATCTCTCCCGGGGGGCACCCCCCTGCAGCACCCAGCAGAGCTCAAGATTCCCAGCTCCAGGGCTCCCAAACACCTCAGCTCCTGCAGATTCGCCCACCTGCTGGAAATCGGAGCGTCCCCAGCAGCCCAGGAGAAAGAAGGCAGAAGTGAGAGTTGCCCCCACGCATCTCCCCCAGGGGCGAGGCTCCCTCATCCTCAGGAAAACCAGCCTGCTCAGAGGGAGAGAGCCTTGTGACTGGAAATCTGGCTGGTGTGGAATGTGGCAGACCCTGGTGGGCGGGAAGAGGAGGCTGTTGTTTACTCTTGGGAGCTTCCTCCAGGGGCAGGGGCCACGGGGGTGGGCAGCCTGCAGGCCCTTGCACTAGGCTGGTCCTATGTCTGGAGCTCCGGACCCTACACCCTGGAGCGGGGCTGAGCCAAGCAGCAGAGTCTGGAGGAGGGAGCATTGGACTAGGGATCTCAGCAGATGTGGACCCAGGCGTGATTCTAGAACTGGGGCTGGGTTACTCACCCTTGGCTGGTGACAGGCTGCACCGGAGACAGCAGCATTCCAGCCTCCAACAACCCGCTCACGTCCACGGACAGCCCATGATCTGCCCTGCTCTCCTGTCCTCAATTCCCTTTGTCAACCTAAAATTGTCCGGAGGTGATAATTACACAAGCACATTTATCTGGGATCCAAGAACCGCAATTCAGGCCACGTAGATTTGGGTCACAATCCAAACAGTGCCCCACCAGGGAGCCAAAGTCAGGGGCCTTTACAGCAAAAGTAGGCTCGCTCGTGTGCATTGCTCACAGAGAATTTCACACTGGTGTTGGTGGCCGCAAGTTAAATCCGTGTAAGACACACCTCGACTAACGCTGTCAGTAAACAACCTCTCACTAGCTGATTGCAAGGGTTCAGTCTCGGTCCTTGGAACATTTGCACTTAGGCCCACTTCAGAAGTGCATGGTTCCACCGGTGAGGATGTCGAGGACGTGAATACGGCCCATCTCCTTAATGGACTCCGGCTCCACTTAAAACCCCTTGACATAAATGGCCCCGTCTCACTTCACCCTCCGCGCCCAGGGCAGATGCCCGGCCCCCCCCACTGAACTCACTCCTCACTCCCCCCTCCCGCCCCCGCCGGCCAGGGACGGTCACAGAACCAGGCGAGTGGCACCACATGTCACAGACTGCTTGGCAGCCCACTCCACTTTCTGGAAGGTTCTCAGCCACCCTCTCCAAAGCCCTGTTTCACGCTCCCTCCCACCTCCAGGACACCGGCCCCCAACTCCCCTGACAGCTAGAGGGGGATCTGAAGGTCTCCTGGCTTCTCCTCCCCTTTATCAGGGAGGCTGCCCCGACTCCACCCTGGGCCAATCCGCTTCCCATTCCCCGGCCAGACCTGCAGGACCGTCTGAGGCTCTCTCTGTCCATCCTGCTTTTCTCCCTTTCCCTTTCCCAGGCACGCCATCCTAAGTCACACTGTGCACTCCTGACTTTCTCTGTGACTGCTCTCTAGAGACCCAGATGGACACATGCCCTAATCCAAGCTGCATCACTGCCGGTCTGGGCATCTGTCATTGGTTCCCTCTGGCCTCCCTGCTTTCTCCCTCACGTCCTCCTCATCCCGTTTCTCTTAGAGCGGCAGTGACTTGACTTTAAGAACTCAAGTCAGATTGCATCACCCCCCCAGCTCTGTAACAATCGATGGCTTCCCCTTGCCCTTAGGGTAAAACGTCCAAACCCCTTCCTGAGGCCTCCAGGGCTCCGTAATCATAGATCAGACTGGCCCCTGCCATCCCTCCGCCTGCATCTCTAAGCCTCTTCTCCCTGCACACAGAGCCTCAGCCACACCAGCCTGCTTCTCACTGTTCAGATACTGCTCTTCCCTCTGAGCCCTGGCTTCACGTTCCAGTTTCAGCTCAAATGTCACCCGCTCAGGAGGCCTTCCCTTAGGACCTGATCTAAGCGACCTCCAGGTAGGGTTGCCACATTTAGAAAATAAAAATCGGGGCACTCTGTCAAATTTGAATTTTGGAGAAACAAAGAATACTTTTTGTTTGTTTCAGTTGATGTATGCCCCAAATAGTGCAGCTCTTGCATCGGACACATTTATACAAGAACTATCCTTTGTCAGAAATTCCCATTCCCCTGGGCCCCCACACCCCTGGTCACCCTCTTCCCCAGCATCTCACTTTATCACCTTAGCGACAGGTACCCGCATCCAGAATTACCTGGTTCGTTTGTGATCAGTTTCTCTGAAAATCCCCCACCCCCGCACGACACACACTCACCGCGAAGCTTCAGGGAAGCGAAGGCGTCATGGGCTCATCAAGGTACCGAGGGGCCACGCAAGGTGTGCTAGTGATTTATTACCACCGATGTCGCGCAGCATTGTCATCACGCTTTCTCACTGCTGCTGGACGTGGCTCAAGTGCTTCTGCAGCCCCAGGGCACACGTGCCGCTCTACCAGCGCTCTGGGGCCCTTTTTCCGTCTCGCGGGCTCAGTTTCCCCACTTGGGGAGGGAGGAGCGGGGCCCGCGCGCCTTTGCCCCGCTACCCGCCCCGCCCCCCTCCGGCGGCTCCCCAACCGGAGCCCGTCCGCCCAGCGCCCCCTCGCGGTCGCCTGCGCCCCCGCGCTCGGCCGGCCCAGCTGCGGTGCTACACCGACAGCGGCCCCCCAGTTCTTTTCCGGCGCACGCGTCTCTCGTCCCCCGTCCCGGCTCTCGGTAGGGCCCCGGGCCTACCCCAAGCCTACCCCAGGTCATGGACCCCGGACGCCGCTCCTGGGGTGGTGGCCCTTCTCCCAGGCGGGAGAAGAGCCCCGCCCTGCTCCCGGCCGTGCGGAACCAGGAAGGGAGGCGCGGTTTCCAGCCGGTCCGGAGAGAAGAGCACTTCCGGAGGCCGGGACGCACGTGCCGGGGCGCGCGCGGGGTCGCTTCCGGGGTCCCGGAGGCTGGTGTCTCTCGGGCGCTGGGTGGGCAGAGCCCGGCCGGGGGCGGGATGGCCAAGGCGCTGACCTCCAGGCGCGCCCCCGGCGACCCCGTGGCCGAGCCGGGGCTTGGCAAGAAGGTAGCTCGGAAGAAAAGCAAGAAGAGGAGATTCTGGAAAAGCCGAGGGCGAGAAGCGAGCAAGACACCGGGCTGCGGCCCCGGAGTCGCCGTGGTCCGACCTCCGAAGGCGCCGGAGGACTTTTCCCGCAACTGGAGGGCGCTGCAGCGGGTGAGGTTTGAGGGGCCGCGCGGACGGAGGCAGAGGGAGACGCGTGGGGCCGCTGTGCGGGCACATGGCGGCAGAAACCTTGCCGACAGAGGGTGGACAGCGAGTCCGCGGGAACGTGATAGAACCGGGGTTTGTGAGTGAGTGACCTTGATGGCAGCTGCCCCCCGGGGTACTGATCTCTGGAAATGCGCGGACTCCGCCGGTAGATCTACACGTGTGTTGTTGTTTAACCCCCACACCGACGGTGTGCGGTGGACGCCTGTGTCGTCTCCTTTTACGGGCGAGGAAGGGGGCCCGGAAAGGTTAGAGAAATTGTCCAGGACTGCAGCCGGGTGGGCAGAACCGGGTGTCCCACACCAACAGCCACTGCTCTGAACCCCCTGTGGTGCGCTACTGCCTTTCTCCGCACGGGTGGCCAGGCCCTTCGTGGAGGTTTCTTTTTCTTTCTCCCTTAAGTTTATTTACTTACTTATTTTGAAAGAGGAAGAGAGCGCAAGCGGGGAAGGGGGCAAAGAGAGAGAGAGAGAATCCCAAGCAGGCTCGATGCAGGGGTCAGTCCCATAACGCTGGGATCGTGACCTGAGCCGAAGCCAAGAGTCGGTTGCTTAACCGACTGAGCCACCCGGGCCCCCCACGTGGCGGTTTCTTTCTGCCCAATGCTGTTCCATGCGGTTCAGTCATCAGTTCTCTACGCCTTCCTCGAAGCGAAGCTGCTGTTGTCGTCGCTGTTTTCCAGGTGAGGAAACGGAGACACAGAGCTTGAGGAATTTGGCCCAGTGTCACAGAGCTAGTAAAAACGCGGCAGATCGGGGTGCAGACTCACCCTTCCCAGCGGGAGTTTGTGTTCTTTGCTACCACCGACCTTCAGAGTCTTCCGCAACGTCTTGGGCTCTGTTTCGGAGCCTCGGGCGATAGAGAAAAGCTTCTTGAGCCTCTTAATACGGCCAGTGTCGTAGGGATGGGAGATCCTAACCGCCTGTCTGGACGGACAGGACTGAGGAGGCTCCTTCAGGCAAACCCAGGGTTCTGGACGATTTCTTGAGCTGTGGCTCCCCTTCCCTCTCTTTCAAGAAGGTAAAGCAAAATCAAGTGAGTGGAAAGGAGATTTATTAGGGGGAAAGCTTGTGTTTTCTGTACGTTCTACAAAAAGTCAGCCCTTCCGTGGTTAAACGTTGCAGGAACAAGTAAGTAGAAACCCACATTGTCTCTCAGCTCGGTGCCACCTCCCAGGGTCTTAACTGCGGTTGAGAACCGCCGTGCTGGGGGCTGGGTGCAAGGGAAGGGACACAACAGCCCTGCTTGCCTGAGCACAGTGTATGGCTGCCGGCAGCTCTTCAGCCACCACGGGCTTGAACCCGTGGCTTGAACCAAACTCTTGGTTGAACACACGCCCCTCTCTCTTCCTGAGACCCTCGAGGGGTTTGTAAAGGATCTGGTTCCCATCCCCCCTCCTCCCCCGCTTTGTTGGCCTAGTCTGCGCAGGAGGGAGCTCTAACACGAGCCCTAAGCAAATGGGAGAACAGCTTGCTCACCATCCCTTAGGCGGAGTGAAGTCATTCGGGAGGCACTGAAGGTGTTGGACGGGCGTTTACAATTTTGTAGGAATGAGGCAGCAGGTATCGGATCATGCCTTGTAACGCGATAAGCGAAGAAGACCATCTCACCGCAAGTGCCCAGCTGTGAATGAGAAAGGCTTTTGCCAAACTGTCAGATGATGGATCTCAGCGAAGCCCGTAGGGGGAGACGGGGTGTATACACACGTAAGTTTTTCAGTCTCTCGTGCTTGGTTTCCAAATTAAAACGTGTCGTGTATTCTATTTTGGGTCCTCTTAGCTCCTGAAACAAAAAACACAGGCCCCGGAAAAGCCTCTTGTTACCTCTCAGACGGATTCCAAAAAACAGCCCGGAATTATCCAGCCGAACAGAAAAGTCGTCCCAGATAAAGCAAAGAGGAGTGACACGGGGCCAGAAACAGCGGCCCCAGCGGACAGGAGGGCGCCGCCTCCCCGCACAGAGGTCAGCAGAGCGGGGCACGATGGGAAGGGAGCCGAGAAAAGGACAAATGATGATACTTCTCCGAAAGGAGGAGACGCCAAGCGCAAGAAGCGGAAAGCTAAGGAGGCGACTGTGGCCTTGACTCCGGTCGTGCCCACCGAGTGAGTACAGGGGGTGTGTCCGCCTCCCTGCGCTGCGGGTGGCCTCCGTCAGCTCATCCCTGAGCATCTGTCTCCTGGGGGAGGCCTGGGGGGCGGGGGGGGGTGGCCTCTCCGCGGTCTCTCCATCACCTCCTCCCAGTGCTGTCTCCGTTTACTAGTTTCCTCCAGCACGGAGGCGTGATGAGGGCAGGGCCTGTTTGGTAACCGCTGTATCTGCAGGGCTCAGAGCAGAGCGAGGCCCTTAGGCCTCCGGTAAAGATTTGTGGGGTGAAGGGAGGTCAGAGCCACAAAGGCCCAAGTTTGAAACGATTCCTGCGTCTTGCCAGTCAAGTGCTTTGGTGGGGTTCCTCGTGGCCACCTGTGGTGCTGGGAGGCGGGGCTTGTGAGATGGGCGGGGCTGCCCCCCTCCCCCTTCCCGGGCACCCTGTGGAGGTCACTCCCACGGGGAGGGCAGGGGCCCGGGGTCAGTGGCTGCCTCCAAATGGCTCGGCTGGAGGCAGCGCAGGAGTTCGTAAGTCAGGCTGCTGGCGAGTTACCTGGGCGCCGAGGACACGGTTGCTGAAGCTTCCAGGAGAGAGCGGCGTGAGCGCCGGCCACGTGTCGCTGTGCCGGTCCGCTCTCTGGAAACCCAGGGCCCTCCCCCTGAGGCCGGCGGTCCGGCAGGAGAGGCGGCCAGACGGAAGCTAGGCGGGTAATTCTGTGAGTGTGGGCAGCGTAAATCGGTGAGGACGGAGCTCGTGGGCGCGAACGGCCAGAGGAGTGTGTCCACCCAGTGGGGTCGGGAAGCGGTTTGTAAGGAGGTGACGTTTAGCTGTGCCCGGGAGGCAGTTCACCAGGCAGACGTGTACGTCCTCGCGTGGGCCTCTGTGTGGGCTTGGTGTGCAGGTGCCAGGGGTCGCCAGAGTTTGGGGGTGGGGGGGCTCGGGGGCGTCTGCGCTTCCCTTTTATAGTCGATGTGTATATCTGTCTCGTGTTCGGTGACGAGCTTCCTGCTCTCAGTTCAGAAGAGAGCGTTAGCAGCCGTCGCCCGCAGCCCACACATCTGTGCTCTGTGTTCTTTGCGTTTCTCTGTGGTTCCTGGGTTTTGGGGTAGCGAGCGCGTCTCCCAGTTAAGAAAAGCGGCAGAAGGACCGCGCTGAACCAGTAGCAGGGGCGGCGGTGTGGGCCCGACCGCGGGAGCCCCTCCGCTGACGCCCGGTCCCTCTGCCTTCCAGGGAAGACATCTGGTTTGATGACGTCGACCCGGCGGACGTCGAGGCGGCCCTGGGCCCGGAGGCGGCCCGGATAGCCAGGAAGCGGCTGGGGCAGAGTGAGAGCAGCATCGCGCTGGTGAAGGAGCAGGCCTTCGGCGGGTACGCGGGGCCGGTGCCCAGCCGGGGAGGGCGAGGGTCTCGGGCAGGGGCTCCCCCCGCGCCCCCAGCGGAGTCGGGCAGGCGCCGCCCCATCCTACGAGGAGCCCTGAGAGCCAAGCCGGTCTCCGGGCGGCGGGGGGCGCAGCGTTGAGTAAGTGGGACCTTCGGCTCCCTTCAGCCTGACTAGAGCCTTAGCCATAGACTGCGAGATGGTGGGCGTGGGCCCCAAGGGGGAAGAGAGCGTCGCCGCCCGCGTGTCCGTCGTGAACCAGCATGGGAAGTGTGTTTACGACAAGTGCATCAAGCCCACCCAGCCGGTGACGGACTACAGGACGGCGGTCAGCGGGATGCGGCCGGAGAACCTCAAGCAGGGTGGGTCCTCCCTGCTGGCGAGCGCGGGAGAGGCAGTGCCTGGGTCCCTCTCTCCCCATTTATTGTTATTAAGTTTATTCATTTAGAGGGGGTGCGAGCAGGGGAGGGGCAGAGAGGGGGAGAGCATCTCAAACAGGCCCTGTGCTAAAAGCACAGAACCTCACACACAGGGCTTGAACCCACGAACCATGAAATCGTGACGTGAGCCGAAACCAGGAGTCAGACGCTTCACCCACGGAGCCATCCAAGAGCCCCCTTTTTAAGTTACTACTTTATTTTTTTGAATAATCTCTCCACCCAAGGTGGGGCTTGAACTCACGACCCCGAGATCAAGAGTCGCACGCTCCTCTGAGCCAGCCGGGCACCCCGTCTCTTCCTTTTGTCCCCTTTCTGTTCTGGAGTATTGGCCACAGCAGGAGCTCCAATAGTCCTACGTCTCCCAGGGTGCCTGTTTTCAGATGGCTCTCAGGCACATTTGTGTCTTCACCCCTGTGTCATTTGGCAGTAGGGACCCAGAGAGTGTGCCGGTGTGGGGGTGAGGAGGGAAGGTGGGGACAGATGGGAGGGTCTCGTGGATCTTCGCGAGGACCTCGGGAAGCCACGGGGAGGTCTGAGCAGTGACAGGCCCGGCTCAGGTTTCCACAGGTTCCCTCCGGCCGCGGGATTGAGAAGAGACTCAGGGGCCACGAGGGTGGAAACGGGAAGAGGGAGCGTGTGCCGCCGGTGACCTGGTCATGGTCGGCGGGGGGGGGGGGGGGGGGGGGGCGCCGTGAGAGGTGACAGGACATGGCCCAACTCCAGGTGCACCCTGAAGGCGGAGTCCGTGGGGTCTGCTGGACTGGCCGTGGGGGAGGAGTCACCCAGGGCGACTCTGAGGTCAGGGACCTGAGAGGTCCCGAGGCCACTGCTTTCCCTGGCCCCCGCGGCCTCCTTTCTCTGTGCCTCTCAGATCCCCTGTGCACACATAACCGACCAGGCGGTGCCCCGGCCTGACCAGTCCCTCCGGCTCCAGGCTCGGTCAGGTCCTGCTCAGCGTGGGCTGCCCTGGACCTGAGCGCTTCTGCCCGGGGGCGGGCACGGTGGCCCCGAGCCTTCCCTTGGCGGGGGAGGGAGAGGACCAAGGGGCTGCCTCCGGAGCCGGAGGTCTGGGGGAGCACTCCTTGCCGTCTGTGGCGGGGGGCCAGTCTTGTTTTTACCTCCGGTTGGAAAGCACGACGTCTAAGACCGATTCTGACCTGAGTCAACAGTAAACATGACTGTCGGGTCACTTCCGAAAGGCCACTCTCCTCCCTGCCTCTGTCGTGGCGGCGGCAGGTGTGATGGGCTCAGCAGCGTGGCACACGGCGCTAAAATCCACTTCTTCGTTCTCGTCAGGAGAAAACTTCGAAGTTGTTCAGAAGGAGGTGGCGGACATGCTGAAGGGCCGGATTCTAGTCGGACACGCGCTGCATAACGACCTAAAGGTACCGCTGCCTCGTGCGGGCTGTACCCCTGCCGTCGCCCACACCGTGTTCTGGACGCATTTCAGTGTTGGGTTTGTGGCACCTGGGTGTCGGGCAGGCCCCCCAACAGCATCAGATGCCAGTCGTCCAGTTCTCCCTGTGTCCTGGGGGAGCGCTGGGCGTTTCTCAGTTCTTTAATTTTTTTTTTAATGTTTATTTATTTTTGAGACAGAAACAGAGTGTGAACAGGGGAGGGGCGGAGAGAGAGGGAGACACAGAATCCGAAGCAGGCTCCAGGCTCTGAGCTGTCCGCACAGAGCCCGACGCGGGGCTCGAACTCACGAACCGTGAGATCATAACCTGAGCCGAAGCCGGACGTTCAACCGACTGAGCCACCCGGGCGCCCGTTCGTGGTTCTTTAAAAGGCGTCCAGGGGGCACCTGGGTGGCGCAGTCGGTTAAGCGTCCGGCTTCAGCCAGGTCACGATCTCGCGGTCCGGGAGTTTGAGCCCCGTGTCGGGCTCTGGGCTGATGGCTCGGAGCCTGGAGCCTGTTTCCGATTCTGTGTCTCCCTCTCTCTCTGCCCCTCCCCCGTTCATGCTCTGTCTCTCTCTGTCCCAGAAATAAATAAACGTTAAAAGGCGTCCAGTGGTGCTCCTTTTACAGGAGGTAGACCTGAGGCTCTGTGAGTTGAGTGACGTGCCCACAGTGCCCACATGGCAGAGCCGGGTGCAAACCCAGACCTGGGGCCAGGTGCCTTCCCACTGCTCTAGCGCGTTCCACGTGGACAGAGCCAGGCAGCCACCGCCGCAGCTCCACCCAGCTGGACGGGGCCTGGTGCTCCTCTGAGGTCAGAGCCACCGTCTGTGGGGACGCGTCCCCTGGCGGCCGCTCCCTCCCAGCCGGCCAGTGCAGCAGGTGGCCTGTAAGCTCGTGGGTCCACTCCTGGCGCCCTAGGGGCCATGTGCTCGGCCTCTGCCCCCGGAGGGTCTCTGCTGTGGGCGGGACTGGCCCGCCTGTTCTGAGGAGAGCCGCGGGGCAGGCGGGTGTCCGCGGAGCCCTGGAGTCCTCGGGTGTTTCAGGCGTCACCGAGCGTTGGTCTTCGTGGCCTTTTATTTTTTTTTTTTTTTTAATTTTTTTTTTAACGTTTATTTATTTTTGAGACAGAGAGAGACAGAGCATGAACGGGGGAGGGGCAGAGAGAGAGGGAGACACAGAATCGGAAGCAGGCTCCAGGCTCTGAGCTGTCAGCACAGAGCCCAACGTGGGGCTTGAACTCACGAACCGTGAGATCGTGACCTGAGCCGAAGTCGGAAGCTTAACCGACTGAGCCACCCAGGCGCCCCTTCGTGGCCTTTTAAAGTAACCCGGAAGTACTGAAACGAATATAGCAGGTGCTCTGCCCGCCGCAGCACGGTGCCGAAGTCTCAGCGGCCCCTCCCTGTTGGGCCATGCTGTCTCCTCACACCTGCTCCGTCCCTGGCGACTTGGGCAGGCTCGTGTCCGGCGGTCTCCTGAGACCGTCCTGAGGTCGCGAGGTGAGCTGTTAGAACACGTTCTCCGTAACTTCCCCGATGTGCGACACCCACTCGGGACACAGGAGCGCGGTGGTTGCTGGATAATTGATGGCTGTCGGTCTCCGGTTTCCGTGGTTTCGAGATTGTGTTTCTGTTAACGTGGTTCTTGCTGTTGGGCGTCGTCTTTAGTCCGTGTGAGAGTTTTCCATCCCGAGTCCAAGTTCACGTCAATACCTGCTTACCCGTGTGTGTCACCCGTTGGGATTCCTTGTAAGAGGCTGTTTGAAAAAAGGGAGTCCCACCGCTGCACGCTGACAGCGGCTGTGCCCGTCGCTGTATTCTCTTCTTCCAGGTGCTGTTTCTTGATCACCCAAAAAAGAAGATTCGGGACACGCAGAAATACAAACCTTTCAAGAGTCAAGTGAAGGTATTTAAATAAGCATGGCTGTGTGCGTCGTAGTTGTTGGCTGGTTCACGTGATGATTGCTTTTGGGTGGCCTTCTAAGTTTTGAAACTGAGAAATGTTTAAAAACAAAAAACAAAACAGAGTTTTACTGAACGTTGCCCTTTAAAAGTGTGACCAAGGGCCGGCTACCCCGGTCTCCACGGGAGGCCCCCAGCAGTGGGAAGAAGCTGCCCTCAGATCTGCTGCAGAGGGAGTCAGACACGCAGACCCCTTTCCAGGCCCTCCCCTGCGGGCAGGCCGGGGTGTCACGTGCCCTAGGTGCCCCGGGCGCTTCCAGTGAAGGCACTTTGGAGGTCCCTGGGCCGGGGCTCAGTAGGTGGCCCCCCCCTGCTGAGGCCTCCACCCCAGCATGGCTGCGTGCTGTCCCCTGGCAGAGCGGAAGGCCATCTCTGAAGCTGCTCGCGGAGAGAATCCTGGGGATCCGGGTGCAGCAGGCAGAGCACTGTTCGGTAAGTGTCCTGGGGTGACGGTCCTCACGACTGGGCGCCATTCCCCACCTTGCGGCCAAGGCACTCTGTCAGGGCCCGGAAGACTTATTTTTAGAAGGCCGCCGGTCCACAAAAGATGACATGGTACAGCGGGCGTGCAGAGTGGCCGTTAAGTTCTGGATGTTTGTATGTAGCTCGTCAACACTTACACACAAAGAAGTGCCACATCACAGCCCTTAGGAGAAAAAGTGCCCCGTCTAGATTGAAGCCTTTACAGACCGTGCGGCCCAGGCCGGTTGTTCCCCGGGCCTTGGGACAGGCTCCGGCGACAGGGCCGGGGGTGCGGGCACCGGGCTGCTGGCCCACGGAACCCGGCCCCTGCATCGAGGCCTCGGTCAGCGTCCCGCCCGGACCCCCGCTCGCATCTGCGAGGCTGCTTGTTGCATCCTGTGGGGTGCCGTCCGATACACCTCGCGAGAGGCAGCGCGTCTGTTCCTGCCTCCCTCTGGTCCTTTCTTCCCCCGCAGGCTGGCACCTGAGCTGCCAGACCCCCGCTGGGATCAGACCCCCAGGTGGCTGCTCTGCTTGGCTCTCTCCGTGGCGTGCCCCGCGTCGTGTGTGCCCTGCCCGTCGCCTGCCGGGACGGTCACAGTGGTGTTCTGTGCCCCCTAGATTCAGGATGCCCAGGTGGCGATGAGATTGTATGTCCTGGTGAAGAAGGAGTGGGAGAGTTCGGCCCAGGACAGGCGCCCCACGGCCCCCATTCCAGACAGCCGCAGCACCTCCCGTCCGCAGGCGGTTGTGACCACGCACAAGACAGCTCGGGTCTCCCCGTAGCGGCAGCTCTGTTGAAACATGTTCACCGTCCTGGCGGCAGGGCGTGGGGGCGGCCGAGAACTGCTTCCTCCCTCTGTGCCATCCCAGACCTGGCGCTCCTGCTGGGGGCAGGCAGCACGGCGGGGCTCTGTCCTGAAGACTGACGGCAAGTCGGGGGGCGTTCTGCGGTGTGCTGTCCCCACAGCGGGGTGGCATCTTTGCCGGGGATTCGCCGGGTCCCAGGAGCCGGGGGCACCCAGCATCCACTGGGTTTGTAACATCTTCCTGGGAGGAGGCCAGACCCCTTTCTGTGCCTCGGGTCACAGGTCACGTAAAGAACCCCACCGGACTCACGGGCCGCACCCGGCGTGTGCAGTGAGCTGTGCTCCAGCCCCATCTCCCAAGTTTGCCGCGGCCGCCTTTGGACTTGGAGAGATTCTCTGAGGGTGCCGATCCTTTCTCACACCCCCAGCCCCACCCCACAGGTCCACCCGCCAGGTTTCAACTTGGGGTCAGGGCCCGCGGCACGGCGAGGGAGGCTCAGCTCGTCTGCGCTGGGTGACCATGGTTTCCCCCAGAGGCGGGTGTCCCTCCCCGTCTGGGACAGATGTGCTTGAGGCTGGAGCACCGTGCGGGTCTGTCCCGGGTGTGAGGGTCTTTGAGAAGAGTCGGGAGCCCGGCATACGGCCCGGCTTCACCAAACCGCCTGACGTGGCACAAGGAAGCCCCGGACCCACTGAGCAGATTTAACACAGGCAGTCTTTTACTAGAGGTGGAGTGTGGGGAGGTTACTCTTTCCGCGTTTAGAGTGGTCTGAAAGGGTCGCTTTTTCCACGAGGGCCACGCTGATGGGTCCAGGGCCGAGGTCTGTGCGGAGCCTGCCAAATCGAGCCCCCGGGGCCCCACCGGTGCCCCACGCTGCCCCCAGGGCGCCTGCGTGAGCGAAGTGGAACCCCCCCCACACACACACACACAAAACCTAAGGAAAATGCCGCTCACCGGGCAGCTCCAGGGCCAGACAAGGAAAGGAAGGGTGGGAGAGAAGGTGCGGGGAAGCGGGAGGCCGTGGGGTGTCTGCCTCCTCAGGGCAGAGCCGACTGTCCCCCCGCGGAGCCTGGTGGCGTGCCGGCCTCCAGCCTCAGGAGTACCTTCTCTGCGTAGGAAACCAGCTCCTGGAAAGACAGCCAGTAGGCACCGTGTCCGTGACACTCTTGGGACCTACTCGTAGGTCTTTTTGTGACCGAATCTGCTCTTCTGTGAAGAGGTCCGGTTGTCCCTGCCCCTTAGGTTTGGGGGGGCCCAGAGACACACGTGAAGTCAAACGGGAACAGAGTCACGAAAACTACACACACAGAGTGGGTGCTTGGGTGGCTCAGTCGGTTGAGCGTCTGCCTCGGTTTTGGCTCAGGTCATGATCTTGGGGTCGTGGGATTGGGCTGCACACGGAGCGTGGAGCCTGCTCGGGATTTGTTCTCTCTCCCTCTGCCCCCCGCCTGCTCGTGCCCCCTCTATAAAATAAAACAAAAAAACACCGTACACAGAGCCAAGTCTGTTTGGCACAATGCGTCTTGTTCTGGGCCCCTCTGTGCTGCCCAGATCTGGCCGTAGAGGCAGTTGGGGGCCTGGTGTGTTGGGCCGCGCTGACACTCACCAGGCTGGAGGTGAAGCGCTCCTTGATCTCCTGGGCCAGAGGCTGGATGCCACTGGCCCGCAGCTCGGGCAGGACTTCCTCTGTGGGCAGAGCGGAGGGTCCTGAGGTCAGGGCCCAGCCAGCCCGATGCTTGTACAACCCGGGCCGGGGCACTTCTGAGGCCAGCGGGACAGAGCCGGGCGCCATCCCACTCGGGCTTAGCATGACCGCACGCTGCCTCTGGGGCTCAGCAGCCGGTGACCCCCACGGTCAGTGCGGCACCCGCCGCCTTGAGTTCTGCTGTTGGACGCACAGAAGTTGCAGGGAAGGGTTCCTTTCCTTCTCCCACCAGTAAGAGCTGGGAGCCTCTGACCACTGGCTTCCTGGGGGGATGACAGGGAAAGGGGGACTCGCACCGTAGGACGTGAGGTGGGCCAGCAGCATGCAGATGTTCACCACCACCTCCAGGTCATCCTTGTACAGCCGGTACGTCTCCTGGATGACGCTGAGGCCGCCGCCGCCCTCCTCTGGCATTGCCACCTGCAGCGCTGCCAGCTCTGGTGGGGGGGGGGGTGGGATTCGTCTCCCGCAGCTGCCTGTGCCTTGGTGTCCTCCAGGAAGGGGGCTGACGGCAGTCCAGGGTGCTCAGGATAGCAGGGACCTCCGCCACTGGCAGAGGAGGCCAGTTTCCTGCCGCCTGGGGAGCCGCTGAGGCCAGCATTGCCCCACGGGTTGTAAAGGTCGCGAAGGCATCTGCGGGCCCGCTTTCCTCCTGGCGGGAATGTACACCCCCCCCCCCCCAGCAGAAGGCTCCCGCTCGAGGGCTGGCCTCCGCCCGCAGGCGGAAGAGAAGTGCTAGAAAGCGTTCCAGAGCGTGCCTGTAGGGTGGGCCTGGGGGAGCGCCAACGCGGCACACGTACACCCCCAGTTAGGGGTCAGGCCCTGGCTCTCGAGGGGCCGGGGGCCTGTGAGAGGTTACCGCTCAGACCCTCCCGGAGCCTGGGGGATCTCACACGCAGACTTGAGTTGTCGGGCCGGCAGGTGGCAGAGTCCGTTCCCGCTCACACTCTGGCCCCGGCTTCTGACCACCCCTCCATTGCTGAGCCAGGTCACATCTGCCCTCAGGACCCCAGCTCCCCTTCCTGTCCCACGAAGGTCGGCAGCTGCTGCAGACCCCGTGTCGGGAGAGGACGACCCTGCCGGCGCCCTTTGGAGCCTCTCCAGGAAGGAGGGCGGCCCCGCTCCCGCAGGCCCGGACCGCCTCAGGCCGAGAAGCAGACAGAGGCCTGGCCGCCTGGCCCCCGTCCAGCCCACCCTGTGTACCTGCCCTGAAACGCTGCGTTGGGACCAGACCTCAGAGGGGCTGGAGCACCCCTCACGCGCCAGCTGGCGGCCTGTCCAGTCTCGGGTCCGGAGCATCTCCGAAGGGTTATTGTGCCACGAGACAGTCACAGCCCCTAGCACTGCCACCCCAAGTAACAGCGCTCAGGCTAACGGCGGGGGGGGGGGGGGGGTGGAACCCGTCTCCTGGGTGTTTCCATAAGCTATACCCGTAGGGATACCTGCGCTGACCTAACACCTGTTCAGAGTGTTTATGGGCAGGGAAAGAGAATCTCAGCATAGCACGAAGCTAGAAAACCCCACAAAACCAGTACGTATGTGAAAAGTCTCCACGGCAACTTCTGGATGATGGGACTACAGGTTGCTCTTTTCCTATTTTGACTTTTTGGTTCTGCTTTTGGTTTGTGGGCAGCTGGCAGACACGACTTGTTGAGTCCTGGCCCCCCGCCTCCTCGGAGTAGCCCAGTCCACTCCCTGGCTCACCGGACACCTTTGCGAGGCTGGCCAGTCCCCGGTAGGCGTTGTTCACCAGTGGGATTCTGTCCTGGCAGAGCCGGATGCTTCGGAGGAACAGCGTCACCACATCTGCGAACTGGTGCTCCTTTATGCAGCCTGCGGAGGGACTAGTCAGGCCTCCTCGCCTCACGGGTGGGGTCCGTGCCGCCCAGCCCAGGCCGCTCACCTAGCAAGGACAGCAGCCAGAAGACCGCGCAGCCGGCTTCAGCCATCTCTGCGTCCGTGGGGTGGGCGGCCAGCACCTCAGCGATGAGGACCGGGGCTCTCTCCAAGGGGGTCTTGTTCACAATGACGGCTGGGACCGGGACAGGATGAAGGAGGAGACACCTAGCCCTTGAGTGCCCGCAGGAGTGCCTGCTGTGTACGCGACCCCACGCCCCCTGCCTCCCACCAAGGACACCAGGGCCAAAGCTGCTGGGAGAGAGTTCAGGCGAGAGGGGAGTTTGGGGAGGGGAGGGACTGCCTGTCCCCAGGGGGTCTCGGGGAATTTTGCACTTTGGGTGTGGGCAGGCCTCTCTGGTTTCCCAGGGTCTCCGCGGCCCGGAGCCCCCTTCTCCTTAGAACTACTGCCCAGGTGCTGCAGGGCCCAGAGGGCGCCTGGAGGAGAGGGAGCAGCCCAGCCCCTTTTCTGAATCAGAGGCATCTGCCAAGGGTGCCCTCAGAAACCAGGGACTGCCCAGGAAATCCCAGGGTGGGTGGCAGGTAGAGGGGCTCCCAGGGCAGGAGCCACCAGAGTCGGTGTGGACGGGGGGGGGGGCACCCCACCCGGATAGGAAGCCTGCCTCCCCTGGGTGGAGCCCCCCTCCCTTGTCCTCCTCCCCTCCTTTCTCTTCCTCTGCTTCCAGGCTCTCAGAAGAGCCTCTCTGTGGGCTCTTGTCCTGAAGTGTTTAAGGGGCAGGACACAGAGGCCCTCGAAGGCTTGCAGACGTGATCAGGGAGCAGTGAGGACACCAGCCCCCAGGCAGGAGAGCAGGAGGAGGGGACCCTCACCATCCACCATCAGGGCCCAGAGCAGGCTCAGGCCGTTGATGCAGATGTCCCTGTTTGTGGGGAAGGTACTCAGGTGCTCCAGGATATGCTCGAACAGCCCAGCCTCCTGGAGCTCCTCTGAGGCCGATTCTGTGGGCAAGACCCGGAGAATGCCGTCCGTCTGTGGTCCTTGCCCCCCACATTTGTGGGCGCCTACTCTGTGCCAGTCATACCCAGTGCGGGGCCCAGAAACTGGAGGACGCGGTCCATCCCCTGGGCCGCCAGTCCCAGTATCGCCCATCCCAGTACTGGGCTGGGACCGGCCTCCCGGGACCACACAGAGCAGGCCTGAGCCTCCTGAGATGACAGCGTGATTGTGTCCCGGCGGGTGAGCCGACACCCAGTTTGCCTGATGGCTCTGATGTATGCCTGTCGTCCTGACGTGCCTCGTCACGGCACCCTTGCCCACTCCCCAAAGGGGGATCCAGCCAGTGTGGTGAGGAGCAGTGCGGGGTCCCTGCCCTTGGCTGGCCACAGGGCTCTAGGTCCCAGGGTTCACGGGCCCAGCTTCCCGCTGGAGAGAGGGCTGCTGACCCGGGGAGGAAGGTGGGAACAGGGCAGGTGCCAACGCCCTCGTTGCGATCCTCCCCATGGCATTCCCCATCTGGCCGCCTACGGCCTGCCTGCCTGGTGGCTCCAGGAGCCCAGGTGCTCTGGGGAGATGAACAAGGCAGAAGCCGCTGCCGTGAAGCCCATGGTGGCACCTGGCACCCGGTCGGTGTCGTGCACGTTTGTGGAGGGAACAAGTGACCGTCAAATGGAAGCTCCGCGTTGGGAGATAAAACAGAACGACCGCGTGGGCGACACCCGCCGAAGCCAGTGCAGGTCGGGCCGCATCCGGAGCGGGCACGCCCCTGTGCCCCGGCAGTGCCCCCGCCTCTGCCCGAGAGAGGGAGGGCCAGGCACACCCACCCTGGCTGGAGATGATGGCGAGCACGCTGTAGACCGTGACCAGGAGCTGCTCTGACTCGGGATGAATCTGCAGGCAGCTCAGCAGGACGGAGACGACGGAGCTCTCACTCGGCACCTCGGCCGCGGGGTCCTGTGCCAGCGCTGCTTGGGCCGAGGGAAGATGCCCAGGGTTACCTCCCGAACCTGGGTTCACGGGGCAGGTGGCAGGCAGGTGTGCCCCCTCCCTGGCTGGGGTGGGGGTGAGGGGCAGTGCCCCCACTTCGCATGGAGAAAGCCTTGCCCGCCTGGCACGGAGCACGTCCCCCCAAGTGCCCGCTGCACGACAGTGAGTGGCGCTGTGCAGCCAGGGCTGGTTTCCAAGGCTCTGCTGGCTCTGGGACGGCGTGCCAGAGTCCACATCTGACACAGGCGTGGCCCGGAACCCACCTTGGCCCAGGGTGCGCAGCAGCAGGGAGCAGGCGTGCAGCTGTACGTCAAGGATCCTCTCGTGTTGCTTCATGATGGCGGTCAACAACTCCACCAGTTCTGTCGGCCATGGCAGACCTGGCAGGGCAGGGTGACGAGGTGAGCCTTGGCATAGGAGCAGGGGTGGGACGGGTGTACAGACAAGACCAGGGACCCCAACTCCGCTAGGAGTCCACAGGGCATCGTGCACGCGGCCCCGGAGGGACGCGGAGGCGGGGAAAGGAAGTCCTTATTGGGCGCCTGCCGTGTGTCTGCTGTGGGCATCTCGTTCCAGCAGCCCTTCTTGTCACTCTCGTCTTACAGATGAGGAAACCGGGCAGAGAGAAGACAGCTCTCGCCTCAACAGCCTGACTCTGGAGCCCGTGGCCATAACTACCCTGAGTGTGGGCATCTGTGGGTGTTGTTGACTCTCCTCGGTGCTGTGTGTGCTGGGTAGGAGTGAGAGGCGGGGGCGGGCAGCTGACGGTCCAGTGCCCGCTGTGCCCCTCCACTGCTGCTTTGTTGCCTCGTTCAGTGAGAACCAGAACGAGAGTGCTGGCGCCCAGGAGGCCGAGTACAGCTAGCCCGCCTCCGAATGAGGCTGGCTGGGGCAGGTGTGGCCCCGGGGAAGCCTCCCTCAGCTCCTCCGGGAAGATAAAATCTCCCTTCCTATGGACTCTACTCTGGCCACAGCCTAGCTCCAGAAGGAGTCAAGGGGAGGAATGAGGAAGAGGGAAAGGCAAGTGGCCAGTGTGAAGTCTCTGCTGCTGCCTTAGAGGGCTGGGACTGGGCCTCTGCAATCTCTGATGCCCCAGCCACCAAACGGACCTTTGTGCAAGGACGGATGGACAGATGGTTGATGGATGGGTAGATGGACAGATGGACGGATGGATGGATGGATAAACAGACGGTTGATGGATGGTTAGATAGATGGGGGGGGGGTGGAGGGCTGATGGATGGGTGGATGGATGGATGGATGGATAGATGGGGGGTGGATGGATGGGTGTGTGAGTGAATGGTTGGATGGATGGATGGATGGACGGACAGATGGATGGATGGATGGTTAGATGGGGAGTGGATAGACGGACGGACAGTTAAGATGGGGTGGTGGATGGAGGGCTGATGGATGGGTGGATGGATGGATGGATGGATGGACGGATGGACGGACAGTTAGATGGTGAGTGGATGGATGGGTGTGTGGGTGGGTCGGCAGATGGATGGATGGGTAGATGGACAGATGGGAGGATGGATGGAGGGCTGATGGGTAGGTGGACCGATGGATAGATAGATAGATGGGTGGATGGATGGATGGATGCACGGAAGGATGGTTAGATGGGGGGTGGATGGATGGATGGACAGTTAGGTGGCGGTGGTGGGTGGATGAAGGATGGGTGTGTGGGGAGGGTGGGTGGGTAGATAGGTACTTAGGTGGGGGAGGTGGATAGGTAGACAGATGGATAAATAAATGAATAGATGGGTGGGTGGATGGATGGATGGGTAGATGGATAGTTAGATGGGGGGATGGATGGAGGGCTGATGGGTGGCTGGACAGGTGAGTGAATATAATATTCACTCTCGTGAGACAAGTTGAATGGAGAGATTTTATGAAACCATGTTTGGCAAAATTTAAAGGATTACGAACACTTATTGATGGAGAGTGTTGGGAAGAAATGCTGTCCTTGATAGGTGGGTAAGTTGGGGTCTCTGTGGAGGGCAGTTTGCAGTATCTGTGAACTCTTCACACCCCAGACATCTAGGAACTCGTCCTACAGAAACGCTCACACAAGTGCACACAGGCATATGCTCCAGGGCGTCCACTGTGGGTTTGCTAATGATACTGGACAGTTAGGAACAGGTCAGATGCCCGGCAGTAGCAGCGGTGGAAGAGATGGGATGTCATATTAAGAATCCACGGAAAGCGTGTGACGGCAGGCTGCCACAAGCTGCACACCGAACCATCCCATTCCCGCTTTCTGCCGGGTAGAAGGCGCTCACCCGCCAAGAATTCCAGGCTGCCCGTTCCAAGGAGGTGGCAACATGAGCCTCAAAGGTGCAGGAGAGCCCCTCTAGGAGAGCCTCTGGGAGGGATCACCGCTCCCCCAAAGGCCTGTGCCACAGGGTGAGCCCCGGGGGAGCTGGGGAAGGGGGGTGGGGGCCCTACCTAGCTGCTCTTCAGGCATCTTCAGGAGCCTCTTCAGGGCTTTGAGCTGGACTTCGGGTCTGCTGGAGAAGTTCTGCATGACCTCTGCAGGAGACAGGACGGCATGGGGAGGAGCCCGGCTGGCTCGGGGACCCTTCCGAGGGCCCGGGGCACGAGGGGTCCATCTGTGGGCACCCTGCTGCTCACGGATACATATGATAGGGCATGAGGGGGCGCCCTTATCCCCACTTCTCAGGCCGAGCAGCCTGTCCAGAGGCAGAGCCCCAGCCTGTCTTAGAGTCTCACTCGAGGCTCAACATGGCCAGGGTTCTGCCCCGAGCCCAGGGCTCTTCCCACTCTGCCTCTGAGCCTCCCCGCAGGGGTCTTTGCCTTTGATTCACGACAAACGCCCCCAGCCCCCAAAAGGAGCAGCAGTCTCCAGGTGTGCCCATTGTAGAGCCCTTCCCTATCCCCTGGCTGACTCAGAGCCCCTCCTGCACCCGTGTCTGGGCACAGGGCACCTCATAGAGGCCCACAGATGGGCCCTGCAGCTCCCCTCGCTCTAGATGAGGGAACGGGCTCAGAGGGGGTGGCTCGCTCAAGGCCACTCAGCTTCAACCGGACCTAGGGACCTGCCTCCAAAGCCCAGGACCGTGAGACTCAGGGAAACAGAAGCTAGGGCCTCGTGAGCACCCCCTCCCCAGAAGTGGGGGCAGAAGCGGCAGACGGGGGAGGGGGTCCCTCGTCACAGCAGCCAGCGCAGGGAGCCACAGATGGGGAGGAGGGCTGGGAAAGTGGAGCTCAAGTGGAAACTGAGGGTGACCTGTAGACCTCATCGTTCACCCAAGACCTCAGGAGTACTGTGGGGAGCCGCGGGGCGCCCCCGGCCAGGGGCACTTGGTGGAGATACGGTGCTGTGTGCACGGGCACCAGGTGACTGGTGGCACCCCCGACGGAGGCCAGTGTGCGTCACACTGCACGGAGCCCCCACAGGGATGCGCCTGCCAGTCTGGCAGTGTCCGGCACCATGACGGGCATCGGGGCGTGGAAGCAAAAAGCAGGCAGTTCTGGGGGCTGTAAGAATGAGGGGGCTGTTCGGCTATGTTGAGGACCGTGGAACAGGAAGGGAAGGGAAGCAGGTGGGGGCCAGGCACGAGGATGGACGCTTAGAGGCGGCGGGGGTGGGGGAGGGGACGCGAGGGGCTGGATGGAGGGGAGTGCCCCGAAACCTTCCCAGCCACCGCCGGCCGCGTGTCGCGTGTCGGGAGCAGACCAGGGGACTGGCCTCAGGGGAGGTAAGAGAGCAGTGCCAGGGCCCTCCCCATCCGGTCCCCGCCATCACCTATGATGCTGGCGATGCTGCCCCCTAGCAGCAGGTCGGTGACTGAGTCAGGCATCAGCTGCCAGTGCGGTGACAGAGCGATGCTGGAGGACCTGAAGTTGCTGCCCACGAAGGTGATGCGTATCACTTCCCTGGAGAGGAGTGGAGGCAGCTGGCTGGGCTCACCTGGGGGCTCTCGGGGGGGTTCTGGGTGGCCGGCAGGCGGGCGCACGGACGCCGGAACCCCACCTTCCCGTTGGGGACCCCATTCGGCGGCACCTCTCCCGACGTTGCAAGCGTGCCCCGCTGGCGCCCCAGCCACTCCACCTCCTGGAGGGGCCCCGGGCTTGCTCCCAGGGCGAGGGAGGACGGTGCTGGGCCCCGGCAACCTCACCCGCGGGGGCTCCTTCCTCGAGAAAACGTATTGAGAGATCAGATGTTACTATTGTGTCGGTATAATGGCGAGTAGGGCCCAGGCTGGACTCGTTGTTGTATATTCCTGTCTTCCTTCTTATTTGAACGTAAATTGCAACGAAGACCGGTCCTGGTCCTCAGGGCCTTGGCACCTGACGGAGGAGCCAGAGCCGGCTCTGTCGGCTGTGAGGTCACCGGTTACCGCGGTTTAGGACGGCCACACTGGGAAAGCCAGTGGTCCGCGGATGGCACGGCGTGTGTGCGGCGTTAAAACGCCAAGTGGTGGGGAGACACCGTGAGAGATCCACGGGAAGATTAAAACACGGCCCCAGTCCCCAGCTCACCTGATTGTTATTCGCTCCGAAGGGTTGATCTGCAGCATCAAAGGCAAAAGGGAACCGAAAGTTTCAGCGTTGGGGATCTTCTTCTCCTCCAGGGTCTCCAGGACGCCCCTGAGGCCATTCGGGAGGGTCCGGAGGGACTTTCTCAGAAGCATGGCTTCTGTTTTCTGAGGGGACACAGGCAAACACCGCTGCTTCCCGCGCTGCGTCAACGGCGCCCCAGCTGGGCCCGGCCCCGGCAGAGGACTGGCTGGCCTGTCCCAGGGCCACCCTGAGGGGGCCAGAGGTGGGAAGGCTGGGGAAGTGAGCCTGCACGGCTACCTGGGGGCCCCGGGTGACAGGCAGCCCCTGTGTGTTCAGGCCAGCCTTGGTCACTTTCCTGTGGCACCTGCATCCCACCGCGGGCCGGCTAGTGCACCTGAACGGGGCCTTCTCATCCACAGGAGGCAGCGAGTACGCAGGGAGCCCGCTGTGAGGGTTAGCGTGGGGCGGTCTGCCTGTCATGGTCGTTGCCCTCCTCACCACGCCGGGGCCCCGCAGGCCCAATGTTGAGTGCGAGGGTCCCCTAGCAGCTGGGACGGGGGGTCCTCACGGCCCCTTGGAGGCTCAGAGCAAGGCAGGAGGATGCAGGTGGGAAGAGTGAGCCCCTTTTGAGCAAGGTGGGCAGGGCCGGCCTTCTGGGGACGTGGGGTGTGGCAGGGAGGGGCAGGCAGAAGGCAGCTCACGTCTGTGAAGGAGCAGCTGGCCATGTCCAGGATGATGCAGCCCAGGGACCAGACGTCAGATCTCTGGCTGAAGGAGAAGCGGAGGGCCTCGGGCGCCATCCAGGACTTCTGACAAGGGTCTGTCGGCAGGAGAAGGTGTCAGATGTGGGAGTCCTGTCTCCCTGGGAAAGTGAGGGGAGGCTCACTTTCACCAAAGAGGTGCTCTCTTTGGAGGGAAAGGAAGAGGGCCCTGGTCAGCGACATCCCGGCCCTGGCTGGTCTCAGACAGCGAGGCAGGTGCCCAGCCAGGCTGGCCCGTGTGCGCACACACGCGTGTCTCTGCACCCAATATGGCTGCAGAGGTGGCCCAAGAGCCGTGAGCCAGCAAGGCTGAAACTTCCACCCTCTCTGACCATCTTGCCCCTCTAAAGGTCAGAACCCGGAGGCAACATTCCAGTTTCCCCGCCCTAGTTTCTAAAACCTGAACCCCAGACAAGGAGCCAAAAGAGCAGGGTCACCAGTCTGTTAGTCCCTGATAGACCTCAGGCAGCCCCTCCCTCTCCGGGCCTTCATTCCCCAATCTAACGGTAAAGGGGTGAACTCCAAGGACCCTCCTACGTTTCCAGTAGACCCACCCACTCACCCATCCGCCCACACGTCCATCCCTCCGCCCATCGATCCGCCTGTCCGTCCATCCTTTTAACGTCCGTCCACCCATCTATCCGCCTGTCCGTCCATCCAATTGTCCTCTAGGCAACCAGGACTCTGAAATTCTCAACTACGGTTACTCTCTCCGTCCCTGACAGCTGGCATGGGCTTGAAGCCCAGCTCCCTTTGCCCCACTGTCCTTCCAAAGGAAGGACAAGCCGTCTCCCCTTACTCCCCACGTCTACCATCTCCTCGGTTATTTTTAGGGCTCAGTAAAGTAACCCAGCCCTCACCGGTGCCTGGCACCCACCAGCTCTCCATCTCCTTCTGAGGCCATTCTTCTCCTTCCACGAAGGCTAACATTTCCTGGGTGTCTTTTGGACCCCGCGTGCGCCCCCTCCCCTGCCACGGTGGTACACCTGCTCAGTTACAACCCAGGCAAGGGGGTCTCTTTGGAGCCCACAAAAGCCCATGGGGGTCTGTGGGGAACTTCTGAACAAGGCGAGGTTTGACCCGTTCCACCAGGGGGCCCCGCCCTCTGGGATCTGGGAACCACCCCACTAACCCCACTGGCAGTGTGGCCCCTCCCCCAGCCTGGGACGACCCCGGGCCACCTTCCTCTGCGCGGATGTTCCACTTGGCTTTGTCCATCATCAGCGTGTCGGAGCTCAGGTCCTGTAATTTGCAGTGGTTGCTGCTGCTGAGGACTATGTTGGAGGGCTTGAGATTCCTGAAACGAAGAGGCAGGACTCTCCACCCGCCTCCACCACCGGCCGCCACGGGTGACCCTCCCGGGGCAGGGACCAGCACCTTGAACCTCCCTCCCTGCTCCCTGCCCCAACCAGTCCTGCTCCGCTCTCCGGAAATGCCCCCCTTGCAGCCTGCTTTTTAAATACTGCTTCCTACAGAAATAAAGTCTACTCCGTTCTTCTAAATGGGAAAACCGCCAGCCAGCCACAAGGAGGAAAACACCTGACCGTCTGCCGTTTCTCCACTGCCATCTCGCTCACCTCCCTCCAGACCCTCGCTATCCATGCATCTGCTTAGGGATTTGGCTTTTGACCGTTTGTTGAGGTCCAGTGACATCAACACTAAATCGTGCGCATTCTCTTCGTCCACATGGTCCACGCGTTTCTTCCCTCTTCCTTTAAACCCGACACCGATTCAGTCTGAAGCCATTCCCAGCCCCTTCGGACCACGGATGCCACAGGGTGAGCGAAGCCGTGCTGGTGGCGATCTCAAGCTCAGCCCCGGGGATGGCAGCAGCCCCGCCAGCCGGCCAGAGGCCACGGCGCGCAGCCTAATCTCTTTCCTCCGAATGCTGTTATCTGGCTGCTCTCCCTGCACTTTAGAACCAACCTGCCCCGGTCAGCTTACGCTTCATGAAGCTGGGTGAATCACTGCAGGTGACGTGGAGGGGGTGGCCTTCCCTTTACGCCTCGGAGCCGCTCTGGAAAGGTGCCCGCTCTTATCCTGGCTGCCCTGCCCCTGCCCCTGGGTACTGACACCTGAGGGGACTCAGTGCCTTTGCTCCTGAAGCAGCCTGGCCGCCCCGGTCACCTGTGGATGATGTCTAAGTGGTGCAGGTATTCCAGAGCATCCAACACCTGGCCCAGCATGTTCTGCATCCACTGGGGAGAAAATGAGAGACACCGGGATTGGAGGGGTCTCCCGGCAGCCGGCTTAGGCAGGTCAGCGACCACGCAGAACAGCCGGTGGGATCATGGTGTATTCTCTCCTTCTTTTTTTTTAATTTTTAAATATTTTTTATTTATTTTTGAGAAAGAGGGGGAGGGGGAGAGTGAGTGTGTGCTGGTGGGGGAGGGGCAGAGAGAGAGGGAGACACAGAATCCAAAGCAGGCTCCAGGCTCTGAACTGTCAGCACAGAGCCCGACCGGGACTTGAACTCACAAACCATGAGATCATGACCTGAGCCGAAGTCGGACGCTTAACCGCCTGAGTCCGCCAGGCGCCACTCTCCTTGCTTCTTAAGACAGGCCCAAAGCCCCACAAAAGCTCAGGGCCAACGCAAGAGGCTTCTGCTTCATGTGCCTTTGAGGCTGAAGTGTGTGCGGGCATCCAGACAGTGACAGCACGTCAGCCAGGGCAACGCCCCAGTTTCCAGACCACCTGCCCCTGCTTCCATCTCAGAGTCCCCGGGTGCCCTGACCCCAGCCCTGTGCTCCACCCCTTGTGGCCCAGGGGCCTTGTGGGGATCAAAGATACTGAAATCTTTATTGCCTACTTGAGGTTTGCCTCTCCATGCCATTGGAATGAAAAGTGCTCTGACAAAGAACATTCTAGAAACACTTTATGTCAGAAACAAGATCCATCTAGTGTCCAGGGCAGTGATTTTCTTTTTTTTTTTTAATTTTTTTTAATGTTTATTCATTTTTTTTTTTAATTTTTTTTTTCAACGTTTATTTATTTTTGGGACAGAGAGAGACAGAGCATGAACGGGGGAGGGGCAGAGAGAGAGGGAGACACAGAATCGGAAACAGGCTCCAGGCTCCGAGCCATCAGCCCAGAGCCTGACGCGGGGCTCGAACTCACGGACCACGAGATCGTGACCTGGCTGAAGTCGGACGCTTAACCGACTGCGCCACCCAGGCGCCCCAATGTTTATTCATTTTTGAGACAGAGACAGAGCATGAATGGGGGAAGGTCAGAGAGAGAGGGAGACACAGAATCGGAAACAGGCTCCAGGCTCTGAGCCGTCAGCCCAGAGCCCGACGCGGGGCTCGAACTCACGGACCGCGAGATCATGACCTGAGCCGAAGTCGGACGCCCAACCGACTGAGCCACCCAGGTGCCCCCTAGGGCAGTGATTTTCAAACCGTGTTCCTAGGAACCCCGGATTCTACCCAGGGGTGTCAGAGAGGAGCTGAGCGTACAAGACCCCGGGCTTCCACTCTACCCTCCACCAACCCTGCCATGCCCCCTGATTAGAATAGCTTTGCCTTCCTTCCTGGGTTTCTGAGAACATTTTGTGCTTGAAAGGGTTCCACCACTAACAGAAAGTTTGAAACCTACTCCAGAACTGACCCTGAGGCCCACGTTGGGAGAGGAGCTGCGTGCCCTTCAGAACCCCTCAGTGGTGACATGGTGCCCACAGGCTCCCTGAGCAGAGGGGCACTCACAGCAAAAGCAGGCAGAATTCACTTGGGGTGCATCATCGGCAATGTGAAAGCAAAAATGACCTAAACAAAAATGACCTCGCTTAAAAGGCAACAGGAAAATATCCTCATGACCTTGGGGCAGGACAGGCTCTCAGATAGGCTCAAAGGCGCTAACCATAAGAAGGACAGAGAACCTGACTTCATTACAATTAAGGAGTTCTGTTCATCAAAAGACAAGGTTAAGAAAGCAAATCAGGAAGCCACAGTCTGGGAGAAGACTCTGGATGCCCGCATCCATGATATGTAAAGAATACCTACACACCAACAAGAAAAGACAGACAACCCCAACGTTTAAATGGACAAAAGACTCGAACAGGCACAACATCCAAATGGCTAAAAAGCACTCGCCACGATTACTGAGCTTATCTCAAATTAAAACGTGATTTTTAATTAAAATGGCACAGAATGCCGTGTTGGCCAGGAAGCAGGAACCGGAATGCTCACAGCTTGTGCTGGAAGTAACCCCGAGTCACCCAAACTGTGCTGGACACTGGAACATGTACGGAAGCTACTCACACACACACCCGCTCTGCAGTCCAACAACTGCACGCCCAGGGATTCCTCCAGGAAAGGTGAGCACTTAGGTTGACCAGAAGGCACATCCAGCATTGTTCATGGCAACCTGATTCATAATAGTCCGAAACTGGGAACAAGCCACGTGGCCAGACAGACGTGGCCCCACAATGGGGCAGCACCTAGCCACGACACGGACAATTTCATGATACATTCGCATAAGAAACCAGACACAAACGGTGACACGCTGTATGAGCCCATTAATGTGAACCCCAGGGCAGGCAGAAGAATGTCTGGGCGGAGAATTCCAACCATGGGCATGGACAGGGACTTCTGGAGCTCCAGGGGTGTTCTGCATCTCCAAGTGGGGGAGGTTACGTGAGCGTATGCCTGGTACGGTGCACCAAGCTGTGCACTGAAGGCCTGTGCATGTCACAGCGTGAAAATACCTCTAGGCATAGATGTGAGAAAAGATAAGGCACGTCCGCCCTCCCTTCTGCCCCCAATTGAGGTCCAGGTGGCCCCCAGGCCTGGTGTTCTAGAGAGTCTGTCTCACCTCGGAGTCAATGATTGTCTTTGTCTCCCTCTTCTTCTCAATGACCTTCTGGAAGCTTCCATGGTTGTACTCCATCACCAGGCACAGGAACAGAGAGGAGATCTGCTGGGGACATGAGGCCTCAGCCAGATGTCACAGTCCCAGCCCCCACAAGCCCAGGCCTGGGCGCCTCTGCGAGTCTGTGAGGGCCTCCCTCCACAGGGCTATGGGAGCACTGCCTACAGTGGGATATGAGCCCCCCGCAAACAGCCCCTGCTCACGCCTCTGGCCTCATCTATCCTCTCGTCCCCCTCCGTCCCTGCTCCATCTGTACGAACCCCTCAGACTTTTCTGAAAGTGGCCCAGGCCTTCTGGCCACTGCATACACAGACCCCCGCACCTGGGACCCCTTCTTCACAGGTAACCATTCAGTCTTTAGGGCTCAGCTTACGTCCATTTCCTCTGTCAGGGGAGCCTGGCCCGGGTGGGACTCCAGCAGACCAGGTCAGGGGCCTCAACTCAGGGCTCTCAGAGGACCCCTGCTTTTGCTTCCACAGTGAAATGCCCTCTTGGCTTTTCTGTGTTTCCTTGAGCGCGTTACAGGGCACTCCGAAAATATTCGAGGTGCACACAGGGATGGCCTCTCCCTAAGGCTTTCCTCAGGGCCCAGCTGAAGAGGGGGAATATGTATGAGGGGACCCTCCACTCCTGTTCAAGCCCTTGGTTGCCACCCACCCCTCCCCCAGACAGGGACACTAAGGCAGAGGTCTGAGTCTGCCAGGAAGCCTTGTGGCCTCCCTTCACCTCCAGGGCCCCTGCCCCACCCAGCTCAACCCATCTGGGACGATTTGCAGGACTCTGGATCCCTGTAAAGACCAGAAGTCACATGGCCTATGGGGTGAAACACAGGGCTTGGGGACTTACAAGACCCTGATTTGAATCTTCCTCAGCTGCTACTGGCTGTGTGGTCTCAGAGAGCTCCTTAACCTCTCTGAACCCCGGGAAAATGAGGACACTACATCCAACCTGCAGATCTCCCAGGCTGTAGGGACGGCCATTAGTAAACTTCAGGAGCCGCAAATGTCAAGGGTCCAGAGGCCCAGGACAAACTGGTGCCAAATAAGGGGGGAGAGCAGGGACCAGCTTCCTAAAGTCTGTTCCTTCCGTGAAAGTCAAAAGTTCCCCCTTCAGAGGGCAGACTCATAGAGCCTTTGGCTGCAGGATGAGCTCAGCAGCTGAACACACAGGGCACCGGAGTCAAGCCTTGCAGGCCCGGCCTCCTGGCTGGGCCACGGACTAGGTAGGTAACCAGGAGGGACTGGTTTCTCTTAGCCTTTCTTTCTTCCCTAAAGTCGTATACTAACCCCTCCTCCACTGAGACTCCTGCGGGCTCATAGGAGATGATGCCCACAGAGTCCCCAGCGGGGCCCCGGTAAGTGCTAAGTCAGGGGCCGCCGCATTTACAGTCCCTGCCATTACTGCTCAAGGGGTTAAATGGCATCGGGGTGCTCTGTGCTCAGCTGGCTTGTTCCTGGAGCCACCGGACGCCAGCTGAGCCCAAAGGTGTCGGCTCTGACCCACCTGACTGTTCCATATGATGAACAGCTCCTGGTATATGGAGATGTGGGCGTGCCGGAGCTTCAACAGCGGCATCAGCTGCAGGGACGAGAGCAGAGGAAGTGGCCACGTGCGGGAAACACTGCTCCTCAGCTAGTGCTTCCGTGTCACGTTATCCCGACAAAAACGCAAGCTTCTGGCTCTGAACGGGGCTGGGGAGCGCGCACGAGGAGGGTATGCAGTCTTGTGCTTCAGAGTCAGACAGCCCCGTGTGGGTCCCGGCTCTCCAGCATGTGCCGGCTGTGCTGTGTGGCCGAGGAGAGGCTCCTCAACCTTTCTGAGCTTCTAGCCTCATCTGAAAATGGCAGTAACAGTGGCACCTGCCTCACGGGGGTGTCGAGGGCCAAAGTGAGCTCGTCCAGGGAAGTGCCTGATGTGGACGGCAAAAAGCACGGTCAGGGTCAGCTGGAGAAGGTGGTGCGGCCACAGGGAGGCGGGACACTGATGCACTTGCCCCCACCTTGCCTCCTGGGTGGCACACACTTGGGGCTCCAATGGCCCGCTCCCGGCTGACGGTGCTTGAAGAAGCCACGCGGCTGGGCCACAGCAATGGCGGCCGTAGCCACCAGGAGGCAGGCGGCCAGCCGCTGCTGGTGGGGGGCTGGCTGCCAGCGCAGGTGGCCCAGCGGAGTGGGGAGGGGGACGGGGTTGGGCACAGCTGTGGTGGCGTGGGGGCTGCGGGAGGTCTCCCACGGTCTCTGTCTCACTTTGTCGGGATGTGGCCTGGGTCCTGCACTGTGCCTCCCTCACAATGTGGACTGGACAGCTGGGTGCTGGCAAAGCTCAGGAACCGGTGATTCCGGCAAGATGGCAAACGGGTGACCACACAGGAAGGGAGGCATTTGCTTCATGCAAGTTGAAGTTGAAGACAAGCAAAGGAAAACTGCTCGGAGCCTCTGGGCAATCCAAGCGCATGCGGCTGTTAGTGCGATTGTTGTAAGTTAGGATGTTATTGTGGGTTCTGACTGGTAGATTGAAGGAACGTAAGAGAACGTACGTTTGCTTTCTCAAGCAATTCCAAACTTCCCAAATCTTCTACTGTAACTGGTATTTTTATAATCGAAGGGACAATGTTTTAAAAGATGGTGATTGCTAGATTAGTCTTGGGACCTGGCCAACTTGTAAACTTTATCTTCTTGGGGCACCTGGGGGGGCTCAGTCGGTTAAGTGTCTGACTTTGGCTCAGGTCATGTTCTCACGGTTACTGAGTTCGAGCCCCACATTGGGCTTTCTGCTGTCAGCAGAGAGCCTGCTCTGGATCTTCTGTCTCCCTTTCTGCCTCTGCCCAGTTTGCTCTCACCCTCTCTCTCAAAAATAAATAAACATAAAAAAAAAAAACTTTATCTTCTCTGAGAACATATATTCTGGGTTGTCTGCACCAGGATTCAGAAACGAATGTTTGGGGCACAGACTCTCCTCATGACCTTGGGGCTTCTGGCTTTGCAGCACTGGGCAAGAACTGGTTCTGACCCTCCTTGCCTCCAGTGAGGTACAGAACAGTCTTTGTGTGTTCTGCATCGGGTCCTCTAGGGAGGGAACCACCCAGAAAGTTACCTCCTCCAAGGCCTCGTTGGCCTGATGCTCATCAATGCACTCCACCTGTAGAGGTACAAGAACACTAACTCAGTAAACGTGTAGGAACCCATCTCCACCACCACCCTCATCAAGATCACCATCTCCACGACTACCACCGCCACCACCATCACCATCATCATCATCATCACCGTCATCATCATCACCGTCATCATATTATCACCATCGCCACCATCATCACCATCATAATCACCATCACCATCGTTGCCATCATCATCACCGTCATCGCCATCACCAACATCACCACCATCACCGTTGTCACTGTCATCACCATCATCAATCATTGCCATCATCACCATGATTGTAACCATCACCATCATCCTCACCACCATCATCACCATCGTCATTGTCATCACCATTGCCACCATCACCATCTCCATCATAACCAGCATCATCATCATTACCATCACCATCATCATCACCATCAACACCATCATCACCGTCATCGCCATTACCAACATCACCACCATCACCGTTGTCAGTCATCACCATCATCAATCATCGCTATCATCACCATGACTACCACCACCACCATGATTGTAACCACCACCACCATCACCATCGTCATTGTCATCACCACTGCCACCATCACCACCTCCATCATCACCATCATAATCATCATCAATACCATCACCATCGTCACTGTCGTCACCATCATCGTCATCACACGGCCACCATCGCCATCAGTATCACCACCATCCCCACCATCACCATCACCATCACCATCACCACCATGATCATGATCATCACCATCATCACCACCATCACCGTTGTCACTGTCATCACTCTCATCATCACCATCATCATCATTGCCACACCACCATGACCATCACCATGACCATCATCACTGTCACCATCATCACCATCATCATCACCACTATTATTCACTGGGACGGGGGCCAGGCTTCTACCACTCGTGCCCCACCACATGGCACCAGATGAGGCCTGGAGTTGTTCCTAAGGCAGGGATATCCACAAATGCTTTGAGCAATGAGAACATCTTTACTCCTGTCACAAGGATAAGCCTAGGAGAGAATAATATAAACTCCAAACAACATTAGAGGATCCTCCGGTTGGCCAAGTATCAACCTCACCGCTTCATTCCTTATCCAAACTGGGAAGATTGTCCCTGTCACTGAACACGGGGCAGTGGGGGAATGTGGGAGAAAAAGGGTGGTTGATGGGAGGAGCAGCACGAAACTTCGAGTCTACCACATACTTGGTGGCAAAGCATGCATGTATTTTGCAGGAGCATATCGTCCCCGCCTCTAATACCAGATCCTCACCCAGAGCTTCTGCTCGTAAGACTTACGGATGACGAACTCTTAGGGGCGCCTGGGTGGCTCAGTCGGTTAAACATCTGACCTCGGCTCGGGTCATGATCTCACGGTTCGTGGGCTCAAGCCCCGCGTGAGGCTCCGACGGCTCGGAGTCTCGAGCCTGCTTCAGATTCTGTGTCCCACTCTCTCCTGGCCCCTCCCCCGCTCACACTCTGTCTCACTCTCTCTTTCTCAAATATAGATAAACATTAAAAAAATTTAAAAACAAATGATGAACTCTTACAACCGGGGTGATCGTAGGTGAAAATGCAGAGGTGGTGGCTTATTCCCAGATCCCGTAAAGACCCCAGATGGAGCAGCACGGTGAGACTGCCTTCCCTTCCTCCTGTTCCAGGGGCTCATGCTTATCGGTGAATTTGGCCAACACACCCTGAAAGCCTTCAAAATGTCACCTCCTTTGCCCTAGATGCCCCACCCCTAGGAATTGATCCCCAAGGATATGATGCATCCTCAAAAAAGTTAACTAGAAGGTTGCTTATCAGAGTTGTTGACACAGAGTGAAAAATCAAGAACAGGCTAAGCGCTTATCATACACCAAGGGCTCAGGGATCGTTGGCAGTTACAGTCCATCAAGCAGGTGGGGCCACGCTCCTTGATCCCCCAGAAGGCGGTCGGCTGTCCTGCTCCAGTGGCCGGAGAGACAATGGGGGCGGCCCTCCAGCCAGCCTGCAGTGGAGCCAGAGGAAGGTAAGGACTCCAGGCCCAGCCTCCTCCGGTAGAGGCTGCTGAACTGCTCCACAGGCAGGCCGCCTGGTCAGCGGAAGTGGGCCCAGCAGCTGATGCCGGCGAGGCTCTCCCACGTGCACGGTCAACCCCAGTGCCACGGTACCCCAGCCGTCACCGTGCACCACGAGGGCGGGGCCGGAACTCTCAGCGCGGCCCTCTTCTACACCTTCTGTGCAGACATCTGAACCGCCCTGGCTCGGATGCACAAAGGGCCTTCCCCCTGCAGGTCCGTACCCACCCTCTGCCATGCCACCCCGGTGAGGAGGTGGCGGAAGGGCCCAGGGCCCGATGATGTCCTGTGTGACCTCGGGCGAGTCCCTGCCCACCCCTCCTCCACCCCAGGCCTGGCTCCCCTTTGGTAAAAAGATGGCCCTGCTGAGGTAGCCTGAATTCGCATCCTCGTGGGAGCTGATGCTGGCCAGCTACAGCTATCCTTGTAGGATATCCTTGAAGGCCAAGCCTCCCTATCCTTGTAGACCGGGGCCATGGCTCCTGCTTGGCAGGGCTGGGGGGAGACTGAATGCGACCGGCTGGAAGCACATGCTGAATAAGGGGCTGGTATGGTTGCAGTTGTTGAAGTTAAAATGAGCACTCCTACTCCACGCAGGTGAGAGTCAAGTGTGTCGGGAAGCCCGGGGAGCCTCGTGCCGCCCCCACGTCTACTCTCAACCGGATCTGCCTCCGTGACTGCCGGCAGAGAGGAAACAGCTCTCATCGGGAGGGAGCCCTTCTCTAACGTGGGGGCGATAAGTGTACGTTTGGGGACACCACTCGCGCTAGGATGCCACCGGCGTCACCTCTTACCTGCTTTATCACGTACTTTACTTTGTTTTCTGTTTTCTCCACCACCAGGTTCGTTCCCAAGGCCCCAGGACTCAGCTGGTCCAAAATCTAGCAGCAAGAGAAAGAGAAGCTTCCAGCAAATGCACACGGATGGCTTTTCCCTTTCCAAAGCGCGCTCAACTCCGACGCCTTCTCTGACCCCAAGCCCCCTCGCAGACTAGCAGAGCAAGTGTCTCCACCACATTTTGCAGAGAAGGAAATGCCCAGAAGGCTGAGGAGCCCTCAGAAGGCAGAACCTGAGCCCGTCTCTCCGTGGGCCAATTCTGGAGCTCTTTCCACCACCCTGTAACCCCTTCTCCACGCGGCAGCAGGGAGCAGTGGGCATCCAAGAGCCAGTACCTCCCTGGGGCAGAGCTTTGTTCACTCTCTCTAGCCCCCCTCTTATTCCAGCTTCCAGCACCCACCTCCGAACTGGACATCCAAACGAGAATATAACTGGTCCATAATGGCTGTGTAGTTACAGCTCTGTGTGGCCTGGCACGGTGCCAAGCACTTTACAGCCCCCTCCCCCTGGTGAGTGGCACTATTGTTACGTCCATGTCCATACTGGAGAAAACTGAGGCATAGGGAGCGTAGCCTGAGGCTACAGTGTTAATAAGTTAGACGGCCTGGAGTGGACGGGAACTCTGGGGTCTGACTCCAGGATCTGCGTTATGAAGCAAACCTGCAGAGATGGCCGCCAAGTCAGAAATCTGTGCAGGGAGGCCAAGGACTATGGGGTAGGCTGGACGATGGAATTACACCTGCCAGGGGATAGAGGAAGCCTGGCAGGACAGAAAGGAGTGGATGTAGGAGGTGGAACCCTGAGTTTAGGATCTTAGATTCTGCAATCCAGCCCCTGTGGGTGGACTGAATTGTGCTTAGGGAATTTGGGGGACAATGTACTACTGAGTGGCTTAAGCCAGTCTAAGGATGCACAGCTGAGGCTCTCTTAAGTGGTGGGTTAAACAGTAAAACACTCGTAGCTCAGATGGGGTCTCCGGTTTTCTCCCCCCAAAAGTAACTTTGCCTTTCAAATTCTCTGCCCCCCAGAAACTCATCTCCTTTACAGGGCTGACTCCCCCATAGCCCTCCCACACAAAGGAAGGGAGTTCTCCCAACGTGAGCAAAATCTTATCTACAAATTGTTTTCAAATTAATGAAATCTTTACAAAGACTGAATCTAACATTTGATAAAGTTGGCATATCATGTATCGAAGCAGTCAATTAAACAAACACTCATTCATTTTAACTTTGCATCTTTTGTTTTGGGAATTTTTCAAGTCTTACACATGGTCACGGGCCCTGGAAATGGTCCAAGCCCTCCCACCCGGGACTACCGACGGCGTGTATTAGGAGTTTGGAGGCTCCTGATTGTGAACTCTGGACGTTTTAGGGTGTCCTGTGTCCGCCGGCAAAACGGTGGACTTCTCTCCCATCAAGTATTCAGACGAACGATGCTGGAGAGTCATTGCATCCATCGTTTTAGAGAAGGGGAAACTGAGGCCCAGAGAGGCAAAGGGCACCCAGGGGGTCGGTCGTTCCACGCGCTGGAGGCAGACCCTGGCGGGGGGGGGGTGGTAGGGGGAGGGGTGGGACTTGGCCACCAGCCCCCTCTCCAGCGGCTGTGACCGGTAAACCGGTAGGGGGCTGGGTGGGGGTTGCAGGAGGTCGTTGAGGTCCCTGGCTCGCCCCAAACCGGCGGGTTCTCGTCGCCCCGGCCTCCCCACCAGGGAACAACCTGGCACCTGGTACTTCTCCATAGTGTCCCCAGGGGAGACTCCCCGCGTCCTCTCCCTTGGCACGGCGCTGGGGGTGCGCCCCTAGCCGGCGCCCACGCGCGGACCCTCGACTGAGCATGCTCAGTAGAGAGCGCGCCCGGCAGAGCGCCCCTTCCCCCGCCCCGAGGGCTCCCCCTCAGCCCCAGGTGCGCCTGCCCGAACGGTGCACGCCCGGGCGGGGGCGGGGAGGGGGGGGGGAGCTCCGACACGCCCCTCCAGCGGGGTGGCCTGAGAGCGCTCGGCGGGCGGGGCCTGAGAACGTGGCGGGCGGGGCCTGAGAGCGCGGCGGGCGGGGCCGGGCGGGGCTGCCCGGGCCGGGGCGCGGCGGGCGAGGCCCCAGCGCGGTGGGCGGGGCTGCCGGCGCCAGAACGCGGCGGGCGGAGCCTGGAGCGCGGCGGACGGGGCGGCGGCGGGCGGCGGGCGGCGCGCGGCCCCTTTAAGGCGCGGCCGGGGCGGGCCCGCCGGCGCGGCCCCTTTAAGGCTTGGCCTACGTGGCAGCCGCTGGAGCCGCGGACGAGGAGCGAGGCCGGCCGCCGGGCACTTCCTGTGGAGGCCGCAGCGGGCGCGGGCGCCGACGGGCCGAGCGCCGAGCGAGCGAGCGAGGGAGCGAGCGAGCCGAGCCTCCCGCCGCCGCCATGGGCCAGAACGACCTGATGGGCACGGCCGAGGACTTCGCCGACCAGGTGCGGCCTGCGGCCCGACCGGGCCTCCTGCCCCGGCCCCGAGGCCCCTCCCGCGCGTCCCCTCCGACTCCCCCTCCGGGCCTCGGCCCCGAGCCCTCTGCGCTCCCAGAGTCGGGCCCCCGGCCCCCGAGGGCCGCCCCTGGGTCTGCGCCGCGTCCTCACCCCTCCCGAGCCCGCCGGAGAATCGCGCCCCCTCCCCCAACCGGGGCATTCCTCTCCGGGGCTCGTCGCCTTCCCGACCCGGGGCTCCCCGAAACCCGGCCTGCCCTTGTCGCCGCCTCCCCGCCAGGGCTCCGGGTGGGTTCTCGGGCCCGTGCTTCGGCACCCAGGTCGTGAGCCGCCCCCCTCCCCCCCCCCCCAGCCTGGCCGGCCCCAGGAGGTGAGGGGTGTGCGGGGCTGCCTCGCCCGGTCCCGAGAAGGGAGCCCGAGGCCTGGGGGCTGGGGGGCGCTGCGGGTTTGGGCCGAGTCTGGCTACTGGGGAGCGTTCTCTCGAATCGAACTGTTGGGGTGGTCCCTGCACTCTTCTCCTTTCACTGGCACCCTTAGGGGGCGGGGTGGGGAGCTGTGATCCTGAACGGGGGGGTTGGTCAGAAAGGAGGCCTGGGGGTCTTCCCAGAGGAAAGGGGGCGCCCTGGTATGTACCCCAACTACGGAAAGCAACCGCACTTTCTTCTGTTACTATTTCCCAGATGTGTTGGACTCATGGGGTCCCTTTGACCCTCCCAGCATTTTCCCTCCCTGTTTGGACTCTGCCCTGGGACTGAATTGAATGGGTATCTATCAGTACACAAACCTGGGAGGAGGGGAAGCCTATCTTCCTGGGTTTTTTTTTTTTTTTTTTTTCTTCCCCGAGTGTACAGGTGGCATTCTGAGCACCGGGGAAGCTCTTGAAACAGGCAGTTGACACAGACCAGATGGACAGAATCAGATCCTAGAAAGGGGAAAGGACGGAGCTTCCTGGCGATTTTCATCGAGCTTTGATTATTGAGTGTACCTTTTAGCTGTGCAAGTGTCCCGTTACGTCTACAGATGAGCAGCCTTATCCCTGCAGGCAGAGCCATGTCTGGCCCACTGGCCATTTCTTTCCCTTGTGCACTTAACGGGTTTGTGGTTTTTGCCAGACTTAAAAGTAGCGAGGTTACATTTTTTATTTTTATGGGGGTGGTATTGAGTAACGAAACTCTGAAGTTTGGGTTTATTGGAAGGCTTGTAAGCGTTTGTGTGAGTTAGGAACACAAATGCGTGTGTTCTGATCCGGCATGGGCGAGCTCGATCTTCCCTTGTTCCCCTTGAGGGGTGCCGTCTGTAGTGTGGTCTGGTAGCGGGGTTTCCATCGCACCACTCTCCTGTGAGCTGGTATTTGAGAACCAGCTTGGGGGGTGGGGGTGGGGAAAGCGTGTCCATTTGAAAAAATAGTTTTTGCTAAGGTCGTGATTTTGTGTTTAAAGACCTTTTAAAAATCGTATCCTTCATAAACACAATTCATATCAAAAGCTCTCAAGAACCACGTAGGCCTTCCCTGTCCATTTTTCAATGGTTTTAGTGACCCGATTGCATTTCCCCAAGTAGCAACTCCCTGAGAAGATGGCTCCTTTGAGCCACGGGGACCGTGAGAGCTCTGCACACTCACTCTTCAGTCCGGAGAAGCCTGATTTTGCAAGTGCATTTCATAACCAAATCTAGATAAAATGTCTCTAACCAAGCTGGTGCCAACTATCAAACGATCAACTTTCCTACAGAAAAAAAAAAAAAAAGCTCAAAATCTCTATGTGTAATCTTTTCTTCTTTTTCTCCCTGCATTTTGTTTAAATCAAAGAAGCAGGATCTTGGAACCTGAAAGGCCCTTCAGGCAGACACACAGTCTGGCTGCACCTAAGTTACTGGTGGGAAAGATGGCCTGCTGGGGCTTCTGGACTGGCCTGGGGCACAGCCCCGGGGGGAACCCCAGACTCTGACCTCAAAGCTAGTGCCACATACTACGAGCTTCCGAGGCCTGGTGTTCTTCGGGCACAAATGGAGGGGAAAGGGCCTGCCTGCATCACAGTCGAACACCCAAAGGGGCCCAGGGCTGCGTCTTGTCAGGCAGTGTGGGCTCCTGCTGTCAGTCTGTCAGGGCCAGGGCCCACCTTGGTGGTGGCAGCGGATGTCAGAAGACCCCTCCACGCCCTTTGTGGGTGACTCAGAGGGCAGCGGCCCTCATGCTCTCCAAAACCAAAGTCAGGAGCGTCTTCTGCCCGGGCAGGCTTGGCGCGGGAGGACGTGGGCAGAGTAGAGGGTGCAGAGCCCAAGTGACGGCTTCCCGTGGATAGTAATCTGGCCAGGCTGGGGTGCCGCTTCAACATTTATCCACACGGTATTCAGGCAAAGCTGCCAATAATAAAGGTGCTGGAGTCCAGGCTTTTAAAATGAAAACGATCTCACTTGAAGGGCGTGGGGGAATATTGTCAAAGTCACTGATCAGTAACACGACAGACCCTGTCTTCAGAAAACGAAAGCAAAACTCAAGTGACAGGTGTTAACCAGGAAATCTAGGTTGCTGGAGTGGGACCTGTAAAGCCTGCGTGTCCCCCAGTAGTTATGATAAGAGACGCTAACTCTGGGCCAGGTCCTCCACGCTTAGTACTGTGTTACCCTCTGGACCGCGTGAGGCTGGCCACAGTGCCTCTGTCTTCAGGTGTGGAGAGGGCGGTCTCGCATGGAGGGAGGTAGGCTGAAGTTCTGAGTCCACATCTTGGTACCAAAGGCTGGGCTCCTCGCCTCCTGGCTGTCCTGCAGCCTCCCCTTGAGGCCCGCAGAGGTCAGAGCACAGGGTCAGCTGTCCCCTTCGTTCTGACTGGCCGGCTCATCCGGAGCGACATCTCTGGCATCGGGCTCCTTGCCCCTGGCGGCCAGGAGGCCAGGCGCTTAGAGAAAACGCTGAGCGTGCCCTCTGCAGGAGCTAGGCATTCGGAAGCCATCTGAGACCAGGTCAGGAGGGGCCAGAGACCAACGAACTCAGCAATCCAAAATTACGTCCGGGTCCTGAAGCCGGTGCTCGCTGCCCTTCGGCAGAGCGTGATTGCAAGCACATCTGCACCAGTAAATGGGAATATTAGCACCTACTGGGTCCGGCCTGACGGCTCATCTGTCACCAGGGTGACAGGTAAGCTGCATGGGGCCTTGCTGTCCCCTGTGGCCTTTGGGGTTTTTCCCTGTCTTTTGGCATGATGGAGCCATCCTGGGAGCCTGTGCCCAGGAGCTCCCCTGGGCCGCTGGTCCAGCGTTGGGTAGCTCGGATGGCCCGACAGAACGTGAGTGGGCACACCTGCTCCCCGGGTGTTAGGGCTCTGGATTAACCGTGTGTGGACGGCCATTGGGTATGAGTGGGGCTCTCGTAACAGTGATGGGTTCTGAGCACCATTTTCCCGTTCCTCTGCTCTGTGTCCCCCTCCCTGCCGGGGCTTCCTGCCTTGCGCCATCAGGAGTGAGGAGAGAAGGCAAAGAGCGTTCTTTCCTGCTGGCCCTGAGAAGAGCCGTCCCGCCTCTTCCGGGGAGCGGGGTGGAGACATGGGGGGCACTGGTCAGCAAGGCTTCTGGAAAGTGAGGCACAGCTGTGTTTGCCTCCATGGGATTGGTTGCTACTCTCCTATGGTTAGGCTCTTAGTCACGTGGATTTCTGGTACGGAAGCCAGGCCATCTCCAGGACCAGTCGACGCTTGTTCCTGTACTCGGAGGCGCAGCGTGAACCCACACAGCAGTGCCCCGGGAGACCTGCCGGGGGAGTTCTGGGGTCATGGTGAATGCCCATGTGTGAGTCATCGAACTCTTGCTCTGGCCCTGACTCAGCCTGATGTGAGGGAGGCCGTCTGGCCACAAGTTCTAATCTTCTGGGATGTGGAGGCTTGAAGTGGCCCTTGAGAAGGGCAGCCCCAGTCCCTGCGACCAGATGGTCTCACGCCCTTTTTTGCCTTCTCGGAGTTCCCACCCAAGAATTGCAGACAGCTTTGCTCAAGTCCCTTCTGTCCTCAGTACTCAGAGAAAGTAGCTTTTCTGTGTCGTGTGAGAGCTGCAGGTGGCTGTGTGACATGATCACTGTATTCTCAGAGTTAGGTTTCTTAAACCCCCTCTAAAATCAAAATCCTAGCCCTTCGTAAATAAATCCCAACTTTCCGTATTTCATAAGTCACCCAGGTCCCGTCATCGCTTGTGAACCGCACCCTGCTTGACGGTGAGCTTCTTGGAGGTTCCAGTGAAAAGCCTGCCCCACGCAGGCTAACCGTCCTCTCCTGTGGCCTGGCCTGCCCCTGCTTGCTGCCCGCTTCCGGCTTTCCCTCCACGATTCTGTCCCAGGCGTGGCCGCCGTGGGTCTCTGTGTCCCCACCGGGCAGCACCCAGCCCCCGGCCCGCAGGACCCGTTGCGCAAGCACGGGACAGGGGACTGCTCCCGGGCCCCCGCGTGCTGCCGGATGCCTGCTTCAGGTCCCCAGTCGCCTGACGGGGGTTCAGTGGCCGAGTCTGAACCGCCGTAACCAGCACGCATTCGGAGAGTCCGAGTAAAGTGGGGTCTGGCCTCGTGTTGAAACAGTTGTTTTTCTTTCCTGTTGAGTCCAAACAGGTGCTTATTAGAGGCTGGCTGGTTTAAAGAGGTTCTGGAGCAGCCTGGCTTGCAAACTACAGCCGACCCGTAGCCCGAACCACATCCAATTTGGAAATAACCTGAATTTTGGCTCCCCCCCCACCCCCCCGAAGCACAGAGCTGTCTGTCTCCTCAGCCTGTCTCACGGGGAAGGGAGAGTCTCCCTGTTGCTCTTTAATCCTCTTGACCCAGACACTCAAATTAGGCGTACAGACTCATCACGGAAGCTCTTAAACACTGCCTGTGTCTCTTGGGCCGGGCTGTGGAGCAGAGCGTGTGTTAAGCGGGGTGCTTCGTGGGTGAGGAGGCTTAGAATGAAGGCCAAGGGCCCGGGCTTGTTTGCTCCTCACTGGTGAGCACAGCAGGCAGCTTTCAGCTCCAGTTTGGAGGCGGGTCAGGACGTGTCCCATGTCTGTCTGCCCCTGCCTTTTGGGGTCAGCCTCCCCCAGAGTTGCGCCGCGGCCCCAGTCGTGTCCCTGTGGATTAGACTAGGAACGACTCAACCGCTGACCCCGCTGGGGCTCACGACAGCAGTTGGGCCATGAGGCAGAAGCAGCAGGGCCAGTGGTCAGCTGTCCCTCTACCTCCCGGTCTGACGCGGGGGGGTGTGTACCCCGAGTGGACAGACATCCTGTGTATGCTTTACAGAGACTCCAAAATTTGTAGGGGCATTAAGGTTCTTTCCCCTTCCCTTTTCTCCTCCGCTTATTCAAGTTGGAACGAACCTTAGACCCACCTGGTTCATTGTCCAGGCGTCGGTCTCTCCCTGTGACCTCTGCCCCCACTTCGGTGAGGGTCAAGGGCTGAGCAGGCGTGTGCAGAATCGCCACCTTGGAGCTCAGTCGAGCTCGGGAGATTTGGAGAGAAAGGACACCTGGCTTATAAGGGCTTTCTCCCCGCTCTCCCTCCCTCCCTCCCTCCCACGAGTGCCCGGCTGCCATGACCCAGCGGAGGGGAGGCGAGGCGAGGCGAGGCGAGGCGAGGCTTCTCTGCTGACTGAGCCCAAGCCGACAAACTGGAGGTTGATCTCAACAGCCAGAGGCTCGTGACTTGCGGCTGAGAGCATCAGCTGTTTCTAGGACTTGAAAGCAACTTTTCAAAAACGCCAATAATTAACAGACTCTTCAGACACACCTTAGCTGGTCCCAGTAAGGTTTCGCCAGCCCTGAGAGGGGCAGTGATGTTCATTTGACTGTCCCTTTGCGGGGGCCAGGCCCACAGGTGCCCTTTAGACTCGGCTGCCTGCCTCGTCACTCCTGTGGGCGGACTTCCTGGAGAGCCTGCCCTTACCGTGTGCTGCAGGGGTTCCTTCCCTTTGCATTTAGCTTGGATGGTGGGAAAGAGAAAGTGGCTGCAGGGCACCCGAGTGACATTTGTGTCTCCACCCGATATATGTTTCATAACCACGCCGTCGTTAACGGCACACTTTGCACGGAGCAGGAGGAAGTTCTAAATGTGCTTTCTCTCCCTTTGGTGTTCACCAGTGATTTTCCGAACTGGACTCTTCACTGCTGTTGAGACCGTTGTGCGTCCATTTGTTAGCATGTCTTTGTAAAAGACTCCAGAGCCTTCTAGCCATTAGCCACACCAGTTCCATGTGTGTGCTCACCGCTGCCCACCCCACCCTCTCCAGTCCAGGGCTCTGGGAGGGACTGGGGGTGCGCGCACGGCTGCCAGAGCCTGGCCTCTTCTCTCGCTGCTCGGAGGTTTGGGATAAGCGTAGACACATGAACTTAGCGCTGGTCTACCGTGAGGCCCTCCAGGCCTGGGACCCTGGCTGTCCCCTAAGTGGACTGTCCTCTCAAGAGCGTGCTCAGCCCTCTTCCATCTAGAGTGGGTCTGAGCGCCATCGGGGGTGTTGGGAGGCCAAGGCTTAGCCGCGTGTGACCGTGCGTGACTGGCAGGCCAAGCCTCAGCGGGCTGTCTCAGGTCCGTGCAGCTCTCAGGGAGCCCCTTTCCCCTGTGGGGTGCAGTCTGCCCACTTGTGAAACGAGAGGGTCTCGAGGGAGTGGGCGCGGTTCTGTGGCAGTGTCTGGAGGCATTTTTGGCCGTCACAGCTGGAGGGGGGCTGCCGATGACGTCTGGTGGGTAGAGGCCAGGGGTGCCACGCGCCCCCCTTTGGTGCCGGTCGGCCTAGGATAAAGACGACTCAGTGCAAATGCCGGGGCGCACGGGAGGGGAGACCGTGGGTGAGCCGGCCGGGCCTCCTCGGGGTGATCCTGATCCGCCAGGGCCCTCGCCCGAGCGTCCGCGCGGTGTGTCTTGCGTTGGCCCCTCGTTGGGTGACCGTAGTTGGCGCCTACGCGCCTGTGCTGACAGGGCGGAGGCTGTCGCCCTGGGGGTCCGAGCCTGACGGGACGGGTGGGCGCAGAGACACACAGGGCAGCGGGGGGAGCGGCCCTGAGGGTCCCGCAGCCCTCAGCCGGGTCTCTGTGGCCCGCAGTTCCTCCGGGTCACGAAGCAGTACCTGCCCCACGTGGCGCGCCTCTGCCTGATCAGCACGTTCCTGGAGGACGGCGTCCGCATGTGGTTCCAGTGGGGCGAGCAGCGTGACTACATCGACACGACGTGGGGCTGCGGCTACGCGCTGGCCTCCGCCTTTGTGCTCCTCAACCTGCTGGGACAGCTGAGTGAGTGGCCCTGATACGCGCTGGCTTACCTTGTGGGCGGGGACGGCAGGTCACTCGAGGGGCTCCCGGGCCGGCGTTGCCGGCCCTTTCCCCCTCCCTGGCGGGTGGGCCGGGCCTGGGCGTTGGTTCTGTGGGCCTTCGGGTGGGTACTGTGCTCACTGAAGACCGATGACACGGGCCCCGCTCTAAGCGCCTGGACCGGGACGCGGGGGAGACTGGGTGACCCGGGTGGGCCGGAGGGGAGCCAGAGCAGGGGAAACGCAGGGTGTCGGAAAGGATGAATCGGAGGCCGGATTCACGTGGGCCGCAGATCTTCTGCTCCCCGGCCGCTGTCTGCTGGCGGCAGCCCCCCTCCCTGTACATTTTGGGGCCGGAAAGGGGCCTGCACTTCTCAGTCCGTCCTGTAGCTCCCACGGCAGTTTCCACGGCACCACCTGCTCCGGAAAATGGCCCATTCCCTGGAGCAAGGGATCCGTTTTCTAGAACGGTATCTTCGATAAGTAAGGTCCCGTTGACTCGTGTGTGGTCCGCGTCTACGATGAATTCTCCCAGGAGTTGCTCTTTTCTCGGGGCGCGTGGCTGGGCCACCAACCGCGCAGGGCTCAGGTGAGGGCGCCAGGTGCCGTGGCGGCGGCCCTCGCCCGGAACTCGCCCGCGGCCCCCTGAGCCTGGCCCTTCTCCTTTCCAGCCGGCTGCATCCTGGTGTTGAGCAGGAACTTCGTGCAGTACGCCTGCTTTGGGCTCTTTGGAATCATAGCGCTGCAGGTACGCGGGGCTGGGTCTCTTCTCTTCCTTGCCGTGCTTGGGGCATAGCTTCCGCAAAGGCGTCTCTGAGGATGCGGCTTCACCCCCTTGTGTCTCTGCCTGGGTCTCCTTTTCTTTCCTGAGAAAACACTGGATTTTCCCGAGTGCAGGCTCAGGAGAGCTGGAGAGGATGGGGCCCCTGAAAAGGTGCCAAGCTCTGGGCGCCCGCCTCTTTGCCACCTTCCCGAGTTTCCTCTGATGGGGACAAATGACAGGGTTGGCTGCAGCCAGGACACTGACTTATCGTTTTACCTCGTGAACACCCAGCTGGCCAGATGAGCTGTGTGCACCTGGACCAGAGCTCCCGGGCGCCGTGCCGGCACCTTGCGGGCTGGGTGCTCCCAGGGAACGGTGCTCGTTACGCGGGCCCGGGCTGGTCAGCACACCTCGAGAAATGCTGAGCCTGTGGTTGAACTCGGAGCTGTCCTGGGCTCCTAAACCGTCCCGTGCACCTTACGTTTACGCTTCTGTGGGAGAGATTGCCTACTGCTGTTCTCTAGAAGTCCCAGTGCATTTGGAAACGTGAGACTCAAGTTTCTGTCTCTTGTCTGTTCCCTTCAGACGATCGCCTACAGCATCCTGTGGGACTTGAAGTTTTTGATGAGGTACGTGCGCTCCACATGCTTGCTTTTCATGTCTGTCGACTCAGTAACTAGCAGTCGGGAGTGAACTTCTTGGGGTCCAAGCACTTGGAGTCTGTAGGAGGTGTTGGCAGAGGCTCCCTCCCCCAACAACCCTCCCACCCACACCCCGGGACACAGGTGAGAATGAAGCTGTCCCTCCCAACCCCCTGTTCATGAGGGAGGGAAGGAGGGCCGGAATGGCAGCACTTGCTCACAGGGACCCAGCTGGTCAACAGCAGGGCCAAAGCCGGGCCGGGTTCCGAGTGTGTTCAGGTTAATGTCACTGTTGGGTGGAACAGACCCGTCTGTCTTCAGCCGTGGAGCGGCTGTGAGTCCTGTGGACTCACACCCAGCCGGTCCGGCACGGTTTAGAGAGAGGGACCTAAGGGCCCTCCCTTCCTGTGCTCCCTCCGAGGTCTCCCGACCTGCTCTGACGGGTGTGCGTAGTGCCTGCCGAGCCCCGGCAACTCAGCTGGCGTTTCTGTCCTCAGGAATCTGGCCCTGGGAGGAGGCCTGTTGCTGCTCCTGGCGGAATCCCGTTCCGAAGGGAAGAGCATGTTCGCAGGCGTCCCCACCATGCGTGAGAGCTCTCCCAAACAGTACATGCAGCTCGGAGGCAGGGTTCTGCTGGTCTTGATGTTCATGACCCTCCTTCACTTTGATGCCAGCTTCTTCTCGGTAAGCGCTCCTGCCTGCGTACGTGGACCTGGGCTCCTGTCCTTCAGAAAGGGCCCCGACCTCTCTTCCCCGCCTGTGCACGGAGCCTAGTCCAGGGGCTCTTGGAAGGAGTCGGCTTAAAGGAGGCAAACGTCGGATCCTACTAAAAGGAGTAAACACCCAGCAAGCTCTTAGGGGCCCGGAGCTGACAAAGGAAGTCCAGAGTCTCCCTGACCTCACTGGAGGTCCTGGTGTCCTGTGTGCCGGCCTCCAGGCAGTCCACCCGGGCTCTTTGCAGACCCTTGGTTCTTTAGCTGCCCACTGCTCGTACCTTTATCGCGTGCTGTGTGCACGCCGGGTGTCTCGTCCCCGGGAGCTTTACGATGCCCGTCTTTAGAGCTGGCTGGGCGCCCTGGCTGGGAAAAGCTCCCAGGAGGGGCACCTGGCGCCATGGGAGGGGGGAGCCCGCTCCTAAGAAGTAGCGGGGACTACCTGGATGGCTTGGGGGCCCGCAGGCCGGGGCCTGAGTGTGTCCTGGTAAATTGCAGCCTGTTCGCTGAAGCCCCTGGCGCCTCCCTCTTTATTTCTCACTTGAATGCACACCCCTCTGTGACGTCACCTGGACACATACCGCAGTGACAAGGGCAGTTGGAGTATCTCTTCTTCCTCACCTTTTTTTTTTTTTTCTTACCTTCTAACCTATGCAGATTCTCCAGAACATCGTGGGCACAGCTCTGATGATTTTAGTGGCCATTGGTTTTAAAACCAAGCTGGCTGCTTTGACTCTTGTCGTCTGGCTGTTTGCCATCAACGTGTATTTCAACGCCTTCTGGACCATTCCTGTCTATAAGCCCATGCATGACTTCCTGAAGTACGATTTCTTCCAGACCATGTCGGTGATCGGAGGCCTGCTCCTTGTGGTGGCCCTGGGCCCCGGGGGCGTCTCCATGGACGAGAAGAAGAAAGAGTGGTAACAGACCCCTTCCCTGCCTGGCTAGGACCCGCGGCCATCGAGGACTGGTTCGGGGTGGATTCGACCAGAATGCCAGCATTTACGTGTCCTCTTTCCTTCCCTCCCTTGGTAAAGGCACAGATGTTTTGAGAATTTATTTGCAGACACCTGAAATTTGGCGGCTAAGTCTGCTCTGGACCCACAGCCTAGTACCTGACCACTGGGGCGGGCTGGCTGGGCACGGCGCCTCCCTCCCCCAGGCACGGCCTCGGCTTCCCACGAGCAGCTTGCTGGGCTGTGGCCTCAGTTCCCGTTTTTGTTTCTGTTTTGTGGGTGGGGGGCCTTCAAGCTGTACTGTGAGCAGATACATTTGTGTATCCTTCAAAGCGGTCTCCCTCTTACTGTTTTTTAAGTTTACGTTTTTAGCTAAAACTAAATGATTAGGGATGGCCCAGCCCAACATCACACAGTCAACGTCCTGGGCGTAAGCCTCGCCCACGGCTCCGAGTTGTCCCCGTGCCGCATCGTAACGCTCGCAGGGACAACAACGGCATTTGGACCCAAACCCAAAGAACGAAGTGGTGCCAGAGGGGCCACTGAGGCTGCCGTTCACTCGGCACAAAACCGGCTCCGATTGGTGCAGCTCGTTGGGTAGGGTAATCCCCCGGGAGCCTCGGTGGCTCAGGGCGGGAACGGCGGGGCTAGAAGTCCCCAGGTGCACCTGGAGCCTATGGGGACCCTCGCCCCGACCCTGGCCTGGCCACATGTCTGTGCGCTGACTCCCGTGAGGGGCGTGGGAGGAGCAGCAGCCTCGTGGGGCAGGGCAGCGACGAAGCGGGCTCTCAGACCAGTTACCTCACTCCCGGTCTTCACACCGAGCCTGGGCTGCCGCTGTGGGCTCGTGTGGGCTCCCAGGGGCTCCCACGGGCTCTGACCTGGCCAAGCGCCCCGCCCGCCTCTCCTTCGGCTGGAGGGACTTTTCCCAAGCTGCGCAGCCGTGACTTACCACTTTCTCAAGGCTGTTGCTTGCTCAGATTTGTCTTTGCTACGCTGAATGCAGCCCAAATTACTTTTTACGATTTGTGATGCCTTACCGATTGGATCTTAATCCTGTATTTAAAGTTTTCTAACATTGCCTTACACTGCGTTTCTCTTCTTGGGGGTGCACGCGCCTGTTGGCTCTTCTCCACTCGTCTGTGTTGTAGCGATTGCCACGAGGGGAGAGTTGGACTCGTCTGTGCCTCCCCCAGTCCTCCCCCAGACCCTTGGGGGTGGGGGGGGGGTGGCAGGCTGACCAAGCTAGAACGAGGACTGCCTGAAGCTGGTCTCTTTTTTCCTGGTTCATGGCTAGATGTGCAAGCCTGAGGGCATCCCTAGGGATGCCGGGGCCAGTCCTGAGCCAGGATCCACATTTACCAGCCAGACCAGAGCCAGCGTGGGGCAGGAAAGCTGCCCTGCTTTTGCCTCCCAGTGCTCCTAGAGCCTTACTTGGCTCTGCGGCCTGGACCCGCCAGACCTGACGGGAGCGATGGCACCCCTCTCAACACCCCACCTCGTGCCCACGCCTCAGCCCCAAATGGTCCCAACCCCCCCCCCCATTTGCAAACGCCTCCGGCCTTGGAAAAGCAACAGATGGAGAGGGCTTTTCTACTTGGCCACCCGGATGCTCGCCGCACGGGGTGGTTTCTGACGCCGTGCGTCCACCTCGGGGCCACCTCTCCGTCCACCCCCTTTCCCGTCAGCACAGCACCACAGTCCCATCAGATGACACTCAGCCACGTCCGTCCCTCCGGGACACCTTTGACAGTTCCAACACCTCTGTTGGTTTGCAGGAACGGTCTGACCCCAGGAGGCCAAGGGGTGCGGTCAGAGGGCACCCTCAATGCTGGAGGAGGTTGCTCGGGCCTCCCCTGGCCCTCGGTGGGCTCGTGCGTGGGACAGGGGTAGATGCCTTTGCAGGAAGGAGAGAAAAATACCATCTACCAGTTGGCTTCGGCAAAACCATTTCTGACAATTTTTTGGCTTTATGTGGGAAATAGGTATAAATCTCATTTTATGCTGTATTTTATATCTTAGTTGTGTTTGGAAACGTTTTGATTTTTGGAAACATCAAAATAAATAACGGCATTTGTTGTACACGGCGTGATCCTCTGGTGTTGTCCAGCTGGGGTGGGGCCTGATCAGGCCTCTCCTCGGATGCCCAGCGAGCCAGCCGAACCCTCTAGGCTTTGCCGAGGCCCGCTGAGAAGCCACGTCCAGAGAGAATGCTTCCCTCGGGGTCCCTGGGGGCTGCTTCCTGGGGATGGGCAAGGTGGCCCTGATGCCAGTGGCACAGACTCCCAGCCCCAGCCCCGGGGACAGCATACGTGAGCGCATGGAGAGGACCCTGAGACACCCACCCCGTCGGCTGGGAGGGCGCACAGCAGGCGGCTTGAAGAGGACCCGGGCTCGAGGGCCTGAAGGACTCTGGAAAAGCTTCCCACGCATGCTTTTCTCCGGCAGCCGTTTATTAACCTGACTGTTTAAAATTGCTGAAGCTCTTGGGTTTACGGGGGTGACGTCTGAACTTCTTCGCTGAGCCCAACTGCCTCTGGAACACGAACACGGAGCTCCGGTTAGTGAGCCATCCCTGTCCTCTCGGAGGGGCGCCCCCGAGTCAGGCCAGCTGTCCACCCGTGGCTTCCCTGAAATGCCACCCCCGCCCCCCGCCCCCAGCCTCCAGAGAGCTCTGGACCTCCTGTAGGCCCGAGGGTGACGGAACCTTGGCCATGGCCTAACGAGGCCCTCCCGCGGGTCCCCTGCAGCGTGCACTCCAGAGTCCCCTCGGACGGGCTGCAGAGCCCAGCGTCCGTGCGGCAGCCCCTGGCCCCGTCAGGCCAGAGCAGCCTCGGCTTCTAGTTTACTCCGGAAACGTTAGCTTGGCATTTTATCTGCCACAGAAAGGTTCTTTAAACAGATTTTGTGAGGAAACGGAGAACCGTCGGCAGGGGAAGCTGCCACCCACCTTCCGGCGCTTGAGGACCGGCTCCTGGTCCCCTCGCGTCTCTTCTCCGCCCCCAGGGCCCGTCTCTGTCAGGCCCCTTGGCCTCTCGTCCTCCCCCTCGGTCAGAAAGTCCTCAGTGCCGTCCCCGTGTTCAGTCCCTCCCGGGTCCTTTCTGGTGAACACCTCGGCTGAGAGGGACGGAGGGATGGGCAGTTTTAGGTCCGGGTCACCGTCCGCGCGGGGCTGAGGGGGCGCAGCCGGGGCTGAGGGCCCGAGCACACGACGTGGGAGGGAAGGAGGCTGGAGCCTGCTGGCTGCAGGCTCAGGACACACTGGACGTCCGGGGGCAGGGGGGCCGGTCCCACTCACGCGGGTACAGGTCTGTCATGCTGTCATCACTGTCACTTGCAGCTGCGCCGTCCTCACCGGACGAAGGTTCCCAGAAGGCTTCTCCCCGGCGAGGCGGCCCGGCGCCGTCCACCTGGTCCTCCTTCCTCCTCCTCCTGTGCAGGAGGCAGGCGGCCACGTACTCCGTGCCCTGCTTCTGACACCTTTCATCTGGGAGATGGGCCGGCACGCCATGTCTGCCCCCCTGTCCTCCGGAGCAGACACCAGCTCCACCGGGCCCCCAAACCCCCCCCCCCCCCCGTCTGCCGGGTAAAATGTGGTGGCGGGAGGTGCCCTGGCTCAGCTCCTACCAGGAGAGGAGAGGAGGGAGGCCGGTGGGGGTGCGGGCGAGGCGTGAGCAGGCGCAGAGCTGTGCCGGGCCCCAGCCTGGGCGAGAGCGGGAGCTTGGCCGCTGCTGACCCTGCCCGGAGCGGGGGGGGGGGGGGGGGCGCGAGGAGGCCTCCACACCATCTTGTGTACAGAGGCCTTGGGGAGGCCGGACGCCCGGCGTGGCGGACACAGACCAAACCCCGATGAGGAGCGGGGTGGCACCAAGGGGCCTGGCTGTTGAAGGTGGCCCTCTGTGGGCGGCGCTCTCCTGTCTCAGGGAGGAGGGGGAGGGGACCGGGCCCTGGCCTCTGATGTCCCCCACCGCCAGGCTCTTCTCTCTTGCCTCATCTCTGCCACTCGCTCTGTGGCCCCACACGGCCTCGGGGCCAGCGGACCCCAGGACCCCACACCTGGAGTCCCCTCTCAGAACCCCCGGCCAGATTCCCCGGCTGCCGGGCTCTGGCTCCTCTCGGCCGCTGGTCCCGTGAGCCACACGCTCCAGCATCAGGATGACTCTCTTACTGGGGAAAACCCAGTCCCTCCCTTCCCATCCACACCCAGCAGCCCCCAGGCTCTGTGCCAACGTGGGACCCTTCACGGGTCCTTCACTTTTGCCCGTGGGCGAAGACTGGGCCTCGTTTCTTCTTGGGGAAACACAGCCTTCAGAGTTCTCCCCCTCATCTTGCCTCTCTCTCCATACCCAGACCCACTGGCTCTGCCCCACCTGGCCCTCTCTTCCCCGTGGGGCTCCCGCCGGCTCTGTCCCCACCTTCCCTTCAGGAGCATCTGAGAAGCGTCTACCATTTCCTCCTCGACACCTCTGTCCCGACACCACCCCGCCTGCTTCTCCCCCTCCTGGGGCTCTTCCTTGCTCAGGCCTGGCCCCATCCCCTCTTCTGTGGCTCTGTGGACGCAAACGCCACTCAGTGTCAGTGGCGTGCATCATCTGAGCACTGGCCCGTGTCTTCAACAGCCACCTCCCCTGACACACGTTGAAGAGAATGCTTCATTTCCCCACAAGGCCTGTGACTCAGATGCCACTCTCGTAAGCACCCCAGTTCTCGAGCCAGGACTCCGGGAGTCACAGCTGACTTCTTCCTCTCCCTCACCTACTGATTCTACCCACAGAACAGCTGCAATCTGTCCACATCTTCCCTGCCAGCACCTGCAGCCCCGGCCACCGTCACCTTCAGCTGGCTGCACAGCCGCCAAGGGTCCCCTGCTCCACTCCTTCCCACCCTCAAGAGCCACAGTGACCCTGACGCACACAGCGACTGCCAGTCCCTGCTTCAGTCCTTTGTGGCCTCCAAGACCCCCTGTGGTCTTGTCCCACCTACCTTGCTGACCCCGACCCCATCTTGCGTGGTGTCACAGTGGCCGTCCTTCAGGACCTCCCACGACCAAGTGTTTTTCTGCCTCTAACCTTGCCAGAATCCTTCCTCTAACGGGAGCACTCTTGCCTCTACTCGCTATGTCCCTAAAGTCTCAGCCCAGAAACCCCGCCTCCCCAGGGCCTCCGCATTAGGCAGGCCTCCTGGCGGCCCTCGGCACAAGACCGCCACAGCACTCACAGTTACATCGGAGCCCACTGTCTGCTTTATCGCAGTCTCCGCCACCACCCCTCCCCTGGGCCGGGCCGGGTGCACCACCAGCTACTGCCAAAAGGTGACTGAGACACCACTTCTGCCTTCGAGGGCACTGGTCCTGGAGAAAAGCAGGCATGCACCCGAAATACTTGTAAACTGAGGCAGGCTGCGTCTGCCCACGGCTACTTACATTCACGCAGAGCTCTCTGGTACCGCTGGCCCTGGGTGTGCCTCAGCACATGCTCGGGGACCTTGTTGATGTGCCGCAGGGTGAGTCTGCAGAACAGCTGGTGCCTAGGGGACAGGCAAACGTGGGCTGGCAGGGATGTTCACAAGGGTCTGGACCAGTGGCTCTCCAACCACGGCTGCATCTTGGAGTCATTCCCAGAGTCTGGCAAGGAAGTCTCCGAAGCAGACTGGGCATCAAGACTCTTAAAGGCTGGAGAACAATTCCACTCCGCAACTGGGGTGGAGAACCAGTGACCCGGAGGGAACGTGACCTCTCGGTGTTTACCTGGAACACACCTGGTCATCAGCATCCGCTCCCGCACACGGGAATGCAAGTGAAGACCTGGCTTGGCAAAGTCCTAGATGAACGGGAGCATCCCCCGGCCCCCTCCCTTCAACTAGTGCTGTCAACCGTACACGTTCAGCTACACCAAAGTTCTCCTTAAATACGTGGAACTCACCGCATTCAGAGCCTTAGGTGACAAGCCTCAGCTTCACAAAAAGCAAACACGCACCACGGAGAGGGGGCTCACCGGGGAGCTCTAGCCTGCAACCCGGCTGTCCAGTCTCCTAACATCTACCTACGAAGGACGGCGCCAAGCCCTCGAGGAGCGCGCAGCCAGCGGGGAGGGGCCGGGGTTCCGAATCCACCTCGCGGCAGCGGCCAGACTCAGCGCCGGGACCTGGCCCCACTCGGGGCCCCTCCCGCAGTACCCGGCCTGCGCCCCCTCCCACGTACGGGTTCTTGGTGCTGGGCACGATGTGCGGCTCGAACTCCGCGTAATCGAAGGCCGGAGAGGCGCTGACCAGCCGCCGGTACTTCTTGCCGCGGGTGTAGACCTGGAGCTCGGGCAGACGGCAGGGCAACTCGTGGCCGGTGAGAGCGCATTTCACCTGCGGGGCGGAGGGCGGACGAGAGGGTCAGGGGGTGCGGGGGCCGCCCGAGCAGGTCCACACCTCCTCCTCCGGCCCCGCGGACCTTAGCGGCGCCGGGCTCCAGCCGCAGACTCGGGTGTTCGCGGAGGAAGGCGAGCACTTCAGCCGACGGCTCGCTCATGGCTCGGCCGCCCTCGGAGCTGGAAGCCGGCGCCGCTCGCACCACGTGGGCCGGGGGCGGGGCTCGGCGGCGCCCCGGAAGCAGACGCCTCTCGTCCCGGAAGCGCCGGCGGGGCGGGGAGATGGCGGCGGCGGCGGCGGCGCGGTGGCTGGGGTTTCGCGCTGCGCGGCCGGTGCCGGTGAGCGGGGCGCGGGGCGGGCACGTGTCGGGCGGGCTGGGGGACCCGGACCCGGCCTGGGCCGGCTCAGCCAGCTCCTCGGTCTCCGTAGGCCCCGGCGCGCGCCGTCCGGAGGAGCGTCCTTGCGGTCCCCCTGCGCCCAGGTGAGGACTCGTCCGGGTGTGACCTGGGCACCTGGGAACAGACGCCCCGCTTTGTAAGCGGGGGGCGGCCGCAGGCACTGAGAGGAGCTTCGAGCTGCCGCCCGAACGCGGGCGTGCCTCTCAGCCGAGGTGGCCCGCGGGCCGGCCCCTCTCGTACTCCCGAGTCACGCCCGGCCGGGGACGGTCCGCCACTTCCCAGCGCCTCAGCGGGCTGAGGGGGGGCCATCCCAAGATTGAAACCGGGTGGCCGGGGCCCTAGACGACAGCACAGCCACGGCGTGCGGGTTGCGCGTGCACGTCCCGCAGGGTAGCGTGCTGCGTGTAAGAAGGAAGGGTGCTGTAGAACCCTTGCTCCAGGCCTGTTTTTTTTTACCGTCCGCGACGCCCGAGGTGCCCTCATTTGATGAGGCTCACGCTCTGACCGCTGAATTACACTTTCCCTGTACGTGGTTCCATCTTTAAGTTCACGAGCAGTGAACGAGAAGCTGTTGGGAGTGCTCTTGGGAGCCCCTTTCCCGAGTTGGTCGCGCTTCCCTCTCTGCATAGCGGGTGCATCTTAATGCGACGGAGTACGCGGCAGACTATTCTTGTGTAAAAGGCGGGAGATGGTTACACGAAGTACCCAGGGTCGGGGTTGGTGGCAAAGGCAGGACTAAGCCCTAGGTCTTGCTTATGCAGTCGGTGAACATCCAGGGAGCGTGCCCGGTGGCCACAGGCTGGTCTGTTCACTCTGGGGCAGTAGTGCTCGTGTCTCCTTGAGGAATAGGCTGCTCCAGGTCTATTTGCCGGGGGCTTCTGACCCCACGCCAGGGTTGGAAACCTTCCTAGGGTTGGCCTGGAGCCCAAGCAGGTGTGGTAGTTCTGCAGCTGAGGCACCTGCCACCAAAGCGGAGGATGACTCCTTTCTCCAGTGGTTCCTGCTTCTCATTCCTGCGACTGCCTTTGGCCTGGGGACCTGGCAGGTAAATACTGGCTTTGGCGCTGATGGCTCTAGCTTTTTTTTTTTTTTTTCTTTTTAATGTTTATTTTCGAGAGAGAGAGAGAGAGAGAGAGAGAGAGCGAGTGCGCGCGTGCGCGAGCACGCAGGGAGGGGTAGAGAGGGAGGGAAACGCAGGATTCGAAGCAGGCTCCAGGCTTTGAGCTGTCAGCAGAGTCGGACACGGGGCTCAGTCCCATGAAACGTGAGAGCATGACCTGAGCCGAAGTCAGATGGTTAACCGACTGAGCTACCCAGGCGCCCATGGTGGCTCTGAGCTTTTGCCCTTGTTGCCATCTGCTTGGGTGTGCTGTTTCCACAGGTCCAGCGTCGAAAGTGGAAGCTGAAGCTCATAGCAGAGCTCGAGTCTAGAGTTATGGCTGAGCCCATCCCTCTGCCAGCAGAGTGAGTGTGTGGCTGCCCGCCTGGGACCGGTCTCCCTCAAGGTTGGCAGCGGGGCCTGGCTGCTTCCGCTTGCTGTCCTGACCCTCAGACGGGAGCCCTCGAGATGAGCTGTCCTAATGAGCTTCCTGACCACCGTTGGGGAGTGGCGTGACAGATTTAGAAAGAGATCTGCGACTTGGGGTTTCACCTTTTTTTCCAGGCCCATCGTACCTGTGGGGGCACAGTGCTGATGGGCTCCCTGGAGCAGCAATTCTTACCTGGTGGGTGGGGGTGGTGTGCCCTCATGTTGTCTTGACAGGAGAGCAGAATCTTGAAAAAGCATCCTAAGTGATTCTGTCGTCTCTACCCCTCATTTTGACCCACTGTCCTGGAGGGACAAGAGCTAGTTTAGGGGAGCCAACGTGTGCCCTATTTGTGACGCGCAGGGCTCACAGGCTTTGACTTCCCGCCCAATCTTGTTGGGCTTCACTTCTCCCCACTGCTGTGTAGCCCAATGGAACTGAAGAACCTGGAGTACAGGCCAGTGAAGGTCAGGGGGCACTTTGACCACTCCAAGGAGCTGTACATGATGCCTCGGACGATGGTGGACCCGGCCCGGGAGGCCCGGGAGGCCGGCCGCCTCTCTTCCTCGCCAGAGAGCGGGGCCTACGTCATCACCCCCTTCCACTGCACAGAGCTGGGGTGAGTAGGACCGACAGGTCAGAACTCGGGTTGTGGGAGAGGGTCATTCACTGCTTGGATGTTGCAGGAGGAGGCCCAAGGGAGGAAGCGGAGATGGATAGCCAGGGGCCCTGGATATCGGTCTTCAGAGTTGGTGTTCTGCCAGTCAGGACAGGGTGGACAGAGGCAGGCCTTCCCAGGGCACACCTGCTCCTTGTTCTCCCGGAGACTACCAGCGTTAACCTTTGTCCAAAAATCCTTCTCCGCCTGAGAGCATACTTTGTTACTTCAGAATCACCATCCTGGTAAATAGAGGATTTGTCCCCAGGAAGAAAGTGAATCCGGATACACGGCCGAAAGGCCAGGTAAGGGGCAAGAACCCTCCTTTTTTTGTGAGCAGGGCTCACAGGGCTCCTTTTTTTGTGAGCAGGGCTCCTTAACCACAGGCCTTAAGGAGGAATCTCACATTTTCCTTTCTAGATCGAGGGAGAAGTGGACCTAGTTGGGATGGTGAGGCTGACAGAAACCAGGAAGCCCTTTGTCCCTGAGAACAATCCAGAAAGAAATCACTGGCATTACCGGGACCTGGAGGCCATGGCCAGGCTCACAGGCGCAGACCCCATTTTCATTGATGCTGACTTCAGTACGTTGTGATCAACCCACCCTAGAAGATCGAGTAGCTTTTTTTGTAAATACCCCATTCTACCTTCCTTTTAGCCCTGGAAATTTTCTAGTTGTTTCCTGTTAGTTACATCGTAGTATCCGTTGGGAGAAAGGGGAATATCTTTCTGGAGAGAGGCAACCCAGGGTTGGTTACAGGTGAAAGGTATGTACTGAACTTTTGGCCGTGCAAAAATCTAAAAAGCTCTGCAAGGTTTCAAGGAAACAGCTGGCCAAGCCGCTGTAGGGAGAAGCTGGCGGCATAGCTACTGTGGATTGAGTCCGTTATCTCTGCAGAGAGCACCGTCCCCGGGGGACCCATTGGAGGGCAAACCCGAGTCACTCTGAGGAACGAGCACATGCAATACATCATCACCTGGTGAGTCCCCGATACGATGTCACATGGTGAGTCCGGATCTCTAGTCCCCCCCCCCCTTCAGAACCCTGACTGTTCATCTTTTTGACCCAAGGTATGGACTCTGTGCAGCTACGTCATACCTGTGGTTTAAGAAATTCCTACGTCGGACTTCTGGTGTGTGAGACTAGCAGATGTAGCCCTTCCCCTAAATTATCAGGAAGCGGCTGATTTCTGGAGATGTTTTCATGTGGGATCAGCAACTATGGGCGTAAATAAATCTCTGTGCTACGTACGCTCTGTACCGTATCCGTCATTCTACCTGGGCCACTTATAACTGGATGATCGTAAAGTCTAGGCTTGGGCCTGATATGTGACCCAGCAGTCTTAAGGCTGCTTTTTCCAAATGATCAACGTACAACCTGGACAGCAGGTTTAACTCTACCCTACAACAAATAAGGACCTTGCCACCACCCCGAACGTGTGTTAAGACGACAAAAAATTGCAGTCCACCCCAAATGCCAACGGGCCCGGGCTGAGAAAGAGCCTTTTATTTACTTTTATATACAGAAAAGTCACCTGTGCCCACTCAGCCCAGTTTGGTGGCCAGTTCTTTAGCCTTTGCCTTTTCCAGCTTGGCGATGCGAGCCACCGACTTTGGACCCAGGACGTTGCCTCCCCAGTGGCGGCGGATCTGCAATGACAGGAGAGGCAGTTGGCGTGGGCTGTCGTCGTCAGGCTCTCAGAGCCATGCTGGGTCGTGCTGTCTTCTCCTTGGCCCTCCAAGTCCTTTGCCCAGTAGGACTGCTCTGGAGGAGCTGGCCAGTCCCCCGGAGACAGGCCTGACTTACCCCAAACGTTTTGTGTCCTGCTGCTGCTTACCTCATCGTATCTGTCGTTGTAATTGGTTCTGACAGCTTCCACCAGCTTAGCCAGAGCTCCTTTGTCTTCCCTGAAAAGGCGGGAGGGACAAGGGGGTCATCAGCATGTTCCCTTTCCGGAAAACCGGAATAACTTCCTTTCTGTAGCCCCAAACACAAGGCCTTTGCCTCAGACACAACACGACCACACGGCTTATTCAGGTGAAGAAATTCGTAACCATCATCGGCAAAGATTCAGATGAACGTGTTGCTTGGAGGTAGAACAAATTCCGAGAAGTGAATGAAACGTACTGGGGGAGGGGACTGCCTGACCTCTACTGACACCTGGGAGTTCGGGGGCCCCTTGCATACTTACGAGTTAACCTGTGTGAAGGCAACAGTGGTGCAGGTCTTCCTGTGGACCAGTCGCCCCAGCCTGGCCTTCCCCTTGATGATGCAGTAGGGAACCCCCATCTTACGACACAGGGCAGGCAGGAAGACAACCAGCTGGAAAACCGTATTAGCTTTAGAACGTATATTGGCCAAAAACAGTAATTTAGAAGCTAATTTAGCAACTGCTCAGGGTTAAAAAGCTCATGTTTTGCACTTCAAAGTTGAATTCAGTGAGAAATCCACATCATTGCAATGGCTATTGGTGGGATCCCTCATCAGTACTGTTTTCAACGGAAAGCAGTCACGTGCCTACTTGGGCCTCGAGCCAAACTCCAGCTTACTTTCAGTCTTCCCAGTACTGACATGAGGGCCCAATCTGACTTTTACCAACCAATCTGACACACCTCGATAGGATCCACATCGTGTGCGATCACCACCAGCTGAGCCTTCTTGTTTTCCACCAAGGTGGTGACAGTGTTAACCCCTGGAAGCACAAACAGTTTGCATGAGCAGTTCACAGGGACTGCCCAGGTCACAAAAGCAGCTCTACTATGGTACGCACCCAGCTGTGGCTCAGGGTTAAAAAGCTCGGATTCTGCTCTCCACGGTGTTTCCAGGTGAAGAAATTCATACATCACTGCCAACAGCCTGCCCCACCCCACCACTCACCCCCTTTAAGGAGGGGCCCACTCACCAGCTCGAAGGACAGGGGGCCTCTTAGTGGGGACATCCCCTTTGCCAGCAGCCTTCTTCTCAGCCCTGGCTAGCAATCTCTGCTTCTTCTCTTGCTTGGTCTCCGGCCTGTATTTGTGGGCCAGCTTGAGCAGCTGAGTGGCTGCAAGAATGACGTCAGTTTAGCCTCGCGTTTCAAGCTCTGCTCTTTGCTACCTACATGATGCTTTAAGTCACTGTCCGGAATACTATCATAGTGCAAATCTCAGACCACGGGGCGCCTGGGTGGCCCAGTCAAGTGTCAGACTCCTGATCCTGATCTCCAAGTTTGTGAGTTCAAGCCCTTAACAGGGCTCTGCGCTGATGGTGTGGAGCCTGCTTGGGATTCTGTCTCTCCTTCTCTCTGCCCCTCCCCTGCCTGTGCCACCAAGTGTGTGCGCTCAACAGAAATTAACTTAAAAAAAAAAAAAAAAAACTCAGACTATGCACGATCACTTCAGCTATGCCACCCTCGCGATCTAGAAACCAGACAAGATAACCTAGATTTTAGTAAGCCGGTTTCCTGCAAGTACCAGAACTCCTTAAAGACCTCAGTTCCAGTCCTAACTGCCCAGGAAACGTCTCCGTGCTGGTTTACACAAACTCACCTGTCTGGCGGTCCAAGGCCTGGGTGAACTGGTTAATTGCAGGAGGCACTTTGAGACGTTTATAGAGAATAGCCCTTTGCCGCTGCAGTCGGATGTAGCGGGGCCACTTGACAAAGCGCGTGAGGTCCCTTTTGGGCTGGATGTCCTGTCCTGAGAAGTTAAGGGCAACGATGTAAGTGAGGCTCAAACTCCCGGTCAAGTTCGTGCTTAGCGCCACTTGGGAGGGTGTAGGTGCATCAGCGATCTTGGTGGTTTAAAGCGTCATCACCAATTCTCGGATAGCAAATATTCTCTTACATCATCTGCACACAAACACCTATGATCACAGGGGGACTGGCGACGCTCCCCCATCCAACAAGCAGCCCAGCCGAATCCTAGCGGAGCTGACACACACTCGGGGGGAGGGACAACGAGGCCACGCACCCGGTGCCGGCGTACCCACATCCCAGCCAGGGGGGGGACCCCACACCCGCTGAAACCCATCAACGGGGCAGGAACACGACCCTCGCTCCGCTCAGCACACTTCCGCGCTCCCCTCTCCTTACTCACCGATGCCAAAGTTCTTGGGCCTTTTCTCAAACAGGGGGTTGACCACCTTCTTGGCCTCCTGCTTCTTCACAACAGCAGGGGCCGGGGCCACCTTCTTCCCCTTGGCCTTCTTCCCTTTCGGCTAGGCGAGAAGCGACACCCAGATCAACTCCGCGCTCCCGCACGCGCTGCTCTGAAGGCGCCCCGATCCCCGCCTACGAGCAGAGCCTGACCCCCCCAGGCCCAGGCCAAGGCAGCCCAGAGGCGAGCGCGGCGAGGGCCCGTATGCATCAGCGATCTTGGTGGTTAGGAGCGTCCCCACCATCACTCAGACGGCAAACACTCTTCACATCACTTGCACCACCCGGGCTGCCGCGCCCGCCGCGTCCCAGAACTACGCGCCCCGTCTCTAGGCGCCCGGCACACGGCAGCCTCCGCAAACAGCAGCGGTGGACTCGGAACCTCTCGCCCAAGGCCGCCGGGGGAGCCCCCAGGAGCTCGGCCCCGTCGCTCCGAGCCCCGCATTGCGGCGCCGCGCTCCGCGCCGGGGCCCTCCTCTCTCCACTCCCCGACCCAGCCGCCGGGATTCTACCCGGCCCAGTGCCACCCCGCCAGGCCCCGCGGGGCTCCCCTAGCGCTACGCGGTGGAGGGACCCCCGCACGGCCACGCCCCGAAGAGGATGGCAGTGGATAGAAGCCGGACCCAGCTCGACACCGAGAACCACCGGATCACTCACCATCTTGGAAGGCTGGAGGAGAGAGAAAGAAAAAGAGAATTGTGGGTAATATGTAGGCGACCTCGGAGATCGCGAGAATTGACGCCTGAGCGGGATTTCGGACTTAAAGCCACAGGACCTATCTCGCCCGCTTCCGCCCAGGGGCGGTGCCTACCGCGCCTACCGCGGCGAGTCGCAGCTGTACGGGAGCGAAGCGGCGACGGCGGCAGGGAGCCGGGTCTTACTGGGAGGGACGCACGCTCGTCTCCACCCCGACCGAGTGCCCGTCGCGCCGGGCTCTGCGGACCAGGTGGGGGCGGCGGAGCGGGGTCGCCGTCTTTACTCGGGGGTGACCCTCCCCACTAAGCGACTCCGAGGCCGCGAGTTCCGTCGGTCGGCGGCGCGCAGGCGCAAGGCTCCTGGCGCGGAGACGGAGGTGGTCCGGGACTACCCCCAGACCCCCACCCCGAGCGAGGGAGCCTTGGGCGCGGCGGTGGCGGTAGAGTCGGAGGGACGCTCCGGCGGAGGGGCCGGGGAAGGCTCGGGCCTCGCCCCTGAGCGGTCGGGACACGAGTCCCCGCAGTGTGCCCGTGTGCGGATGGTGGGACAGGTGTGCTTAACGGAGAGGGCCTCTCCCGAGATCCCAGTTCTGCTGGGATGTGGGCGGCTGAGGCTGGCCCCGCTCACCCGGACTCTGGCTCCCAGGTGGCGACCGGTGGCCCCAGATCTCTGTCCCTGCACTGCCTGAGGCCCCCGCCATGGCCCAGCAGAGAGCCCTGCCGCAGAGCAAGGAGACACTGTTGCAGTCTTACAACAAGCGGCTCAAGGATGACATCAAGTCCATCATGGACAACTTCACCGAGATCATCAAGACTGCCAAGGTGGGCGCCCCGGGGTCTGAGACCAAGGGAAGGAGCAGGGTCTAGGGATGGTGGTGAGCTGAGTAGCTGACCTGCTGTGGTCAAGGGTCATGGGGTGGGGGTGGGGGAGTGATTTCTGCTTTCAGCAGCACCCACTGAACACGGAGCAGGTGCTCTGTGCCCGGTGGTGAAGATACAGCAGTGAACACACAGGCCCGGCCTATGTCCACATGGGAAAAACATTTGGGAGGACTGTACGGTGGGGGTGGGGGTGGGGGTGGGGGTGGGGGTGGGGAGGGGTCAGCAATGACAAGCAGGTCAACAGATGAAGCTGGAGAGGAGTCTAGTCCGATTGCCAGGGTTGAATGTCCAGCGCCACTTACGAGCAATGTGGGTCTGGGCGGGAACGAGTCTTCTCAGTGCCTCAGTTTCTCCCGCAACCTAAAGCCCTCTGGCGATTGGATGACTTTATAAAATGGTTGCTGTGGGGCCTGATGGGGGCCCAGATGTGGTAGCTGTTGCGAGTGAGTGAGGTCAGTGAGAAAAGTTGGGGAGACTCCTCCAGGACGGTAGCGTGGCCAGTGTCTGGGTGGGGTTGGATCTTTGAGACTGCTGCCACCCTCCGAAGGCTTTCTGAAGACGATGAAGCTGGCTGGCCTGTGTTTAGTGTTTGTTCACTGTGTGTCGCTGTATTCCCAGGGCTGTCTGGGTCTCCTTCCGTTTAACCTTCACAGAAACTCTCCACGGGGCAGTACTGTTGTTTCTCTTCTTAGAGAAGGAAACCGAGGCTCGGGAGATTCAGTGATTTGCCAAGGTCGTTCTGCTAATAACTGGCAAAGCCAGGATTTGCACCCAGGGTGTCCAGCTCCTCACTTCAGAGTGCCCTGACCCCTGCCCGTGCCTGGCAAGACCCCCTGTGAAAGCCCCGTCCAGATGGACGGGTTGGAGCAGTGACAGGCCAGCAGCACTCCTGGCGCCTCTATTTACCGTCGGAGACACCTTGAGTGCACTCTCGGGTCTGCCCTGCCTCAGCTTTGCCCTCCTGTAAACCAGGGATGGCAGTCGGGGCTTCGGTGAGAACGTCGTAAGTTAACGGTGGTCACGTGCTTAACGTGGTGCCCGGCACCCTGGAAATGCTCCGTAAATGGTCACTTAAGAGAACCACGTTGTGCCTTCACTTGTTTGGCAGTTGGTTCACCGAGCACCTCAGCTAGTGACCCCATTTCACACAGAACAAGGCTCCACACCCCAAAAAAGACTTGCCCGAGACCTCCCTGCACATGGCGAGGCAGTCAACATACACAGGCATCCACCTGTCCCAATGAAGGTGCCCGTTAGCTCCTTAGAAGATGACAAGAGGGGGTGCGGCTGAACGTCGCCCAAGGTCAGGTCAGCAGTGCCTGGCGGAGAAGGTACAGCGGATGACAGGCAGGAGGCAGCCACTGTGGGTGTGTGCAGCCGGCCAGTCACCTGTGGGCTGGGGCACCTGCCGATTCTGGGCTTTCTTGTTTGTCCTCCAGATCGAGGACGAGACTCAAGTGTCGAGGGCCACTCAGGGCGAGCAGGACAATTACGAGATGCACGTGCGAGCTGCCAACATCGTGAGTCACTAGGTGGAGGGCACAGCCCGGGCTCCGGGAGCCTCGTGGTCCCCAAGGGGGCTTTCCGGTCGGGGGCGGGGGGAGGAAGGGCAAACCGATCCTCAGGAGACTCCTCTCGAGAGGAGGGTTGTCTGTGGCAGTCGTGTGAGGGGCGGCAGGTGGTGGGCCACGTCCATCACGTCGAGCGCTGTGCGGTGCTTAGAGAGGGGTTGGCCCTCCTTGGCTGACGAGAAAGCTCCTCGAGATTCACTGGGGGAGAAGTAAATTGCTGAGCGAAACGAGGTGTGCGTTTTTATCCCTTCTGGTGCCACAGAACGAGCACGTCGACCAAACATTCCCGTCAGTGTGTGCCCACCGGTGAGAATGTGTGGGGAGAGCCCTGAGGAATCGCACCCAGCTGGCCTGCATGCTGCCCCAAGGAAGCGCGGGGCAGGCATCAGGAAGGGCGGTGGTCTTATCTGGGGTTTGAGGCTCTATGAAGTGGGGGTGGGCTCAAGGAACCCATGTGATGGGAGTGGAGCACCGCCTTGGAGAGAAAGCTGGCGGCCCCGTGGGGCTGGGAAGCCCCGGGGAAGCCTCTTCTGCAGTCCGGGCGGGAGCCAGGGACCCTGCCCTCCCGGGACTCCTCTCTAGTTGTCTCCCTTCCCACAATGACCCTGGGAAGGTCCACGCCCTAGTCCCACTTTATAGAGGAAGAAACGGAGGCAGGGCCGCCGTGGTCTCCTCACCACCCCTGCCCTGCTCCTGGTGGCCGCAGGTCCGAGCCGGCGAGTCCCTGATGAAACTGGTGTCCGACCTCAAGCAGTTTCTCATCCTCAATGACTTCCCATCGGTGAACGAGGCCATCGACCAGCGCAACCAGCAGCTGCGAGCCCTGCAGGAAGAGTGTGACCGGAAGCTCATCGCCCTGCGGGATGAGATCTCCATCGACCTGTATGAGCTGGAGGAGGAGTATTACTCGTCCAGGTACAGATAGGGCCGGACCCTGCGCAGAGCACACCCGTGGGCCCGCGCCCGGCCGGCAGCCCCGAAGGTCCCGTCTTTCCGAGCCCTTCCTGGTCTTGGCGGCACAGCCCCGTGCCCAGGTTTGAGAGCAGAGCTCGTGGTCAGAGCCACTGGTGGACAGACAATTTATATTGACTGCCAGGCCCTGGGCAGCAGGATGAAAATCACAGAACTTCAGGGGTTGGGTGGGCCCAGCCCGAGAAGGGCAAGCAGGAGCCAGCATTCCTGGGGGGCTGCTGGCTGCCTCGCTCTGGGCCTGTGTGGTTCTCTTAGCTTGTTGGCCAGTATTGAAACATTCCAGCCGGAGCTGGGTGAACTTCTGGCAGCCCAGGTTCACGCCCAGAACGTGCAGGACGCTAGTGCCTGCCTAGGGATGCAGCTCCACGGGGGCGTCACCGAAACCTCACAGCACGCGTCAGGGTCCACAGAGGGGTGCGAAGGAGGAAAAAACTCGAACAGAGGATGGCCTTGAAGGCCGGGCCAAGGGTACGACCCCACTGAGTTCCTGTTCAGCTCGGCCTGGTTCGCAGACCGGAGCCCTGCTACATGCTAGGCCCATGCTGGGCCACAGGGATACGGCAGTGGGCAGGACCTGTCACCCCAGCCTGCGTGCACGACTTAGAATTCCAAACCCTGAGTCTTCTGAGCTCGAGGGGCCCTGAGAAATCAGAGTCCCTGTGTGATTCACATGGAGGAAAACGGAGGCTGGAAACTGGGAGGCCTCGCTCCTCTGTGCCCCTTGGCCGGAAAAATCAAGTCTCTGTTCAGACAGAGTCTGTGCCCCCCATGCCCTTGCCCACACAAACCTGTGGGGTTTGTTTTTCCTGTGCTGGCTTTCAAATGCTCCTTCCCTGTCCCACGGAGGCCATGCTGGGGCCACAGAGGCCCAGGGCCAGCACTGTCTGCGGTCTGGGCCTTGGTTTCCCTGCCCTGTACTCAATGCCAGCCCCCACTGTCTTGGCCATCTTGGTGTCTATGAGAAGGCATAGTGTCTCTCTTTAGCTGGAATGGTTCTAGACTTTTCCAGAGGGTTCTGGGGTCACCTCTGGTCCCTGATATCTATTGGCTCAACAGATACGTGGCAAATATCTCTTAAACACCCTTCAGAGAGGGGTCCTGAGTAGGTCCACAGGGGTAGGGGTGTCTCAGACCACGCTGGGACATGGCTCCCAGCCCCACTGGATATTGCATGATCCCTTCTTGTCCCTGTGTGTGTGTGTTTCCTGATGTTCCCGAGGGCCGGGCATGTGGACTAAGTGGTTACAGGACAGCAGTTCAGCCCTGCCTGTTGAGGTTGGGGGCCGGGGCCGGGGGTGGCCATGAGGGACCTGCCCAAAGTCACTTGACAAGACTGCAGGGAACCCAGGGGCCTGAGTGGCAGGCTTCCCATGTCCTGCCCCGTCAGTCTCTGGTTCACCCAGGGGGCTCCTTGCCATCCTTGGAGCCGCAGGAGGTGGAGTTCCTCTCGGCTGTAAACACCTGTAGAAGGCGGGGCCTCTACACGGGGTCGAGTCCCCTAGAGCTCCCAAGCCGGGTTGCCGTGCCCTGCATGCCCGTGGCCGTGCTCGCCTGCTTCCTGTTCACAGCTTGCTCTTTCTCTACCTATCACCCTGCACTCTCCTTGGGCTGCTGCTCTGTGCCCAGACTGCTGAGGGCAGGAGGAGCAGGGGAGGGAGGGAGTGAGGGGCGGGGCCGGAGGAAGGAGCAAGCCAGTTAGACGGGTGTGGGGACCTCGGTTCTCTAGTCGCCCCTTTGACAACCCTGGCGAGCCGTGCTGCTCACCCACATCCTCACCCGTATCTGCCCGTGCCCAGGGAGGCTGCCGCCACCGCAGACCCCGTGTTAGAGGCAGGGAGACTGAGCTCAGGGGGCTTAGGCGCCTGTTGGAGACCACACGGCTGGTACAGTGGTACAGAATGGAGCGCCGGGGTCTCTGGTTCTGATCACCTTATCCGGCCACCCCTGCTGAGCGGAGATCCCAAAAAGACCAGGTCTCTGCTTTTGCGTCCTTGCGAAGTGTAGCGAGTGTGGAGAGACCACAGCAACCTCTGGGCGCTGCTTTCCGGGGTCTGCAAAAGGAGGGCAGCCGAGCCGGGGGGGACGTGGCAGCGCAGGTCGCTCAGCCTTGTGGCGGTCAGCTGGGAGGGACTTGCCGAGGTCACACGGGTGGCCGCTCCTGGAAGGCCTCCCTTCAGGATGCTCCGTAGGACCCCGAAGTAGGTGCGGCCGCACATACCCACCCTGAGCCGGGCTTGCCTGAAGAGGGGCCCGCACACAGGAGGGGAAAGGCAGATTTGGGGTGTGGTCTGTTTTCTTAACTCTGCTTCTGTCTCGCTCCCTGCCCCGCCCCGGCTTCCGTCCGCCTCTGCCTGCTCCTGTCTCTCCCTGGGTTTCTGGTGGTGGAAAAGCTCAAGTCTTTGCGAAGCTAATGACCTGCCTCTGTGCGAAGCTTACTGGAGGCTGGACCTCGACACAGACTCTGCTGATGGCCTCTCAGCCCCTGTGCTGGCGTCCCCGGAGCCCAGCGCTGGCCCCCTGCAGGCTGCAGCCCCTGCCCACTCCCATGCCACTGGCCCCGGCCCCACAGAGCACGCCTGAGCCTCCCAGGGCTCCCCTCCCCGCGACCCTAGGTTCTTAAGTCTGGTGTGGCCTCCTTGGGACCTTTATCCCAGGGCCAGCACCCCCCAGAGTGTTGGGGAAGATACTGCCCTCAACCGTTTCCAAGGTAGCCCGTCCCTCGGAGATGCCACCTCTGTTCACTGCCCACCTGGCCTGCCGGGCGGACGTTTCCTAGACAGTGTGTCCAGGCCAATAGTGGGGCCGGAGGACGTCCTGCTATGTACAAGCCACAGGGTGGCACTCAGTGGACAGTACTGGCCAAGTCCACGCTCCGCCCTCCGGTCTCCTGTGCAGAGATGCACCTGCTGCTTTGCCTGAGGGCCCCTGGTAGCTGACCGTCCCCGCAGGGTTGTGGTGGGGAGAGGGGTGCTGAGAGCAAGGGACCTTCCTCACTCTGCCATACACATTCCGGTGGGTTTTGTAACAAGACAGTCGAATAAAAACAACACGGCCATCTTGCGTTGGTTGGCTCCTTCTTGGTGGTCCGGGACCAGTCTGGGATCACCCCCGGTTTCCCACTGGCTGTGGGGAGAACAGCTTCTGGGCTCTGCCTGGACGGCCTGGGCTCCAGGTAAGCCTTCCACCCGTAGGGGCTTTGGGCAAGCAGGGACTTGGTCAGTTTGGGGCTAATGGCTGCATTCCGGTTGCCTAGAACCGCCTGGGAGCTGGAAAGTCCTTAATGCTTGGCGACTAAAGAAAAACTGGCATCGTTGCACTTTACGAGGTCCAGCTGCCTGTACTTCGGTCCCATCTAGTCCTCACTGGACCTGGCGTTGGTGTGGCAGTTACCTGCACTACAGGGAGGAACGGCCACGGGCTTGGAAGGGGTCGAAGCGTTGTGTCCGCAGCCACCGAGCCGGGAAGGGAAGCAGCAGAAATTGGGGCTCAACCCAGACGGAATGCTAGGCCCGGTGCCTGGGTGCCAGGCCCCCCCAGAGAAAGGGGGTTTCGAGCCCACGCCCTGTCGCCAGCGTGCCTCCTCACGAGGGAGACAGCAGTTGGTCTACGGAGGAGGTGGCAGCACACAGTCCAGTCTCAGGGACAGGGAAGGACACGAGCCCAATGGTGTTGGGGCCCAGAGACCCCCATGGCCAAGCAGGGGTGGCACACAGGTGGGAGCTGGGGTCCAGTCCTGGCTCTGGCCCTGGTTTTCTGGGGGTGGCCTGGGGAAGGCTCCGCATCGAGGAGACAGGTGATGATCTCTTCCTGAAATACCCTCGTTGCAGAAATAACTTGTATTTGACACTGACGAAGAAAAAAGGACTGCAACCAATGAAGCACGTGTGGGGAAAAGGCCGGACGGAGCGAACCAACCTTAACGGGGGTTTCGACCGTCTTCAGTGTCATAACACCTGAGCAACAGGCTCTCTGCACCATCAGTGTCTTGTTCTCCTGGGCTGAGGCCACCGTCCCCATTGGAAATGGAAAGCGAAGTGGTTTCTCCCCCCACCCCCGGAGCAAGCCAGCTCCCCACACCACCTCCTCCTCTCTAGCCCACGCCCCCCGGCAGCAGACCTCACTGGAGAAACGGGCTCTTTGTTTCCAGGTGTGTCTCAAGTCTGCTTCAGGCCGGCTTCGTCTGCACGACCCCGGCCGAGCTACGGGTATTAAGGTCCCCTGTGGCCTCCGTGTCACTCAAGCCTGGTCAGTCCTCAGTCCTTCCTGCCTGTGTCCCAGGCATTTTATTCCAAGAACATTCGAACCCCTGGCAAAGTTATAAAGGTCGCATAAAGAACACCCACCTGGGTGCTTTTCTGGATTCACTTCCTGCACCTCTGCTTGCTCTCTCATCCATAAAAACCACGCGAACATCAGCCGCAGACCTCACGCCACCTCACCCCTAGATGCCTGTCAGCTCGTCTCTCTAGGAAAAGCAACTCTCCATGGCCCAATGCCAGCATCAGGCCCACGTGAACAATTATCCCATAATATCATCTAATATCATGACACGTTTTTTTTTTCTTTTTTTAATGTTTATTCTGAGAGAGTGACGGAGGGGAAGAGAGGAGAGAGAGAAAATCCCAAGCAGGCTCTGTGCTGTCAGCCTGTAGAGCCTGACATGGGGCTCAGTCTCAAGAACTGAGATCATGACCTCAGCCAAAACGGAGTCGGACGCTTAACCTGACTGAGCCACCCAGATGTGCCTCATGACACATTCTAACTTCCCCAGTTCTCTAAATGTTTATTTTTGAATGTTTATTTCTGAAAGAGCAAGGGGGGAGGGTTAGACAGAGGATCCAAAATGGGCTCTGCGCTCGAACTCACAAACCGCAAGATCGTGATCTGAGCCGAAGTCGGCCGCTTCACCGACTGAGCCACACAGGAGTCCCTCCAAACATCTTTTTACGTGTATTTTCGTTTTGCGTTGCAGTTAGTTACTATTTCTTACAGCCTTTTGAAATCTAGAGCAGGATCAGGGTGGCAGTCTGGAACAAGTCAAACACAGTTCCGGATATACTTTGAAGGGAGAGCCAACAGAATTCACTCAAGGACCAGATGTAGGGAATGAGGAGGCAGGGTGGCGTCAAGGTCTGACTTCTGTGCCTGGAAGCATGGAGTGGCCTTAACTGAGGCAGAAGGCAGGCAGTGAGGGGAGGTGGGGTCGGGGGAGGCCAGGACCCCTGTTCTGTACATACCCACGACGATGTGTCTCATGTCCAAATGTGGGCCTGGAGTTCAGGGGAGTCGGCAGCACCGAGTCACGAGCTCTGAAGGGAGTCACTGCACAGTAAGAGTTAACAGAAAAGGGAAATGAGACCCAAGGAGGAGAGTAGGTGTTCAGGGAGGAGATAGGATCCGCTGGTCAAACCCTCCAGAAAACTCACAGATGAATAAGGCCCATGAGTCAAGATTCGCACTCAGGACTCAACTCTTCTCCCGGCCCTTTGGCAACGCTGCTGCCGTCAACCACCTCCCGCCCAGACAGGACCTCAGCAAAGCCTCAAAGACCCCCCTGGAGATGGTCACACGGGACGGAGAACCCCAGACTGGTGGTGTGGACTGGAAGAGGACACATCATCCCCTCCCCTCCCACATCCCTGTTCCTCTGCGCCTCTGGCTTTGATGGTGAAAACGGACGGTGCCAGGAAGGACACGTTTATGGCTCAGTGAGTGTCCTGGAAATCTACCGTGGGGGACAACGAAGCCATCCTCTCCTCAAAACGTCACCTCACAGCAGAGATCCCGGGCAGAAAGTTACATTCTTACTGCTTCGTCAGAAACCTTTTCAAATAGCTTTTGAAATTGTAGTTTATAAATCCAAGCCCCTGCCCCCTCCCTCCCTTGAGGAATAAGGCCTCCCCTACTCACCCCAAGGCAGCCCTTGAAGGGCTGGGTGTTGTGACAAAGCCTGTCGCCGCCATGAATTGCGGAACAGGGGTGCGGTGGTCTCCAACCTCAGGCTGAACACTCCCGTCCCTTCCCTCGTGAGTTAAGGGATAAGCCTTGTCCTAAATCTTAGCCTGTGGCTGCACTGCCCAGAGCAAAGACCCCAGTGGGTCTTCCTCGAGCGCCCCAGCATCCTCCCTCCCGACACCGCACATCCCTTCCTCCCGGACCTTTCTCCTTGGCACTCCCCGTTACCCAACTCGTCCTGCGCTTGCCTTACGTGTTGCCGGTGGCCACACACACGCAGACCCGCCGAGGACGCCGCTGCGTGTCTTCTCGGCGCTGGCATCTCCCGCCCTTGCAGCCCGCCCGGCACCTGCTGGGCGCGCGGTGCTTTCGGAGCGGACCCGCTCTCGCCGGGTCCCGCTTCGGATCTGGGTCCCCAGAAGGCTGAACCACGGCCGATCGGTCCCGTCGCCCCCGGGTACTGAGCGCCCACTGTGTACACGGCACTGTGCCGGGGGTGGGGGGGTGGGGGGGCGCGGCGGCCGGAAAGTCACAGCTCCGTCCCCATCCCCGCCCGAGGGAAGAGGCCGGGGGCCACGGAAGCCCAGGACCCACAATGCTTTGCGCCCCGCCCCGCGCGTCTCTTCCGGCGGAGCCAGGCCTGGCTAGTCGAGCACCGCGCGCTGGCGGCTCGGCGCTCGGCTGGCGGCGCCTGCGCACGCGCGGCTTCCGGCGAGGGCGGTCCGGCGGCGTGGTGAGGGTGGCGTGGCGAGGGGGTCGCTTGTGTGTCTCCCAGGAGAGTCCCAGAACCCGCGACCATGGCCTCTCTGCTCGCCAAGGACGCCTACCTGCAGGGCCTGGCCAGGAAAATCTGCTCCCAGCCCAGCCCGGAGCCGCAGAAACGCAAGTCCGGTACAGCGCAGCCGGGGTCGGGCCTGGCAGGGCTGGGGGTGGGGTACGCCCCTGCGCCGCCCCGCGCAGCCTGCGGGTGGGTGAGACACGTGGGTGCGTGAAGCAAGCCCGTAAGATGGTGGAAAGACTCTTAAGGGTTATGTACAGTTGTCACTGTTTCCCTGCTTGTGGGCATCAGCTCGGGGGTGCCAGGGAACCCACCGGGCCGGAGGCCCCTGCGGGGCTTGCAGGAGGTGACCCGATGGGATGGGGGAGGTAGGGAGAGGGCGGGAACGGGACGGCTCCTGCCAGTGGGGTTTACCGGGAAGTCCGTACACAAGCAGGTGAGACAGAGGTTGGCACTTGTGAGTGCTGCCTGGACCCGAAGGGGCAGAGCGCATCAGCGTCTGACAGGCAGCTAGACGGAGAACGGCCTTTTGTCTTTATGCCAGGCAAACTTATTACCGGAAGTTAGGAAAATTGAGGTTTCTTAGCACTGGGTTGTAACTTTATACGTTAAAAGATTACTTTTCCTTCTGTGAGTGCGTCTCAGCGTTTTAAAAAGTCTCGTTTCGTACTCAATGTACTCTTTTTGTTAGTTTAAGTGTAAATATGTTTTGATCCCTTAAAAAAACGAAAGCTTGTGTTCTCGTTTTTGACGGCTAGGTAGTGCTTTGTAACGTGGCGGGTGGCTTAACTTGTGCTTGTAGGTGAGTATCCAGGTTTTTCTAGTTTTTCCCTGCGATGAACAATTTTGAGGTCAAATCTTGGTGCGTATCAGGACGGATTCTCATAAGCAGACTGCTGGGTCCAGTGTGGATGTATTGCAGGGTTTTACCACCTGTGGCCAGCCTCCTTTCTCGGGTTTGTGGGTGGCTCTGAGCTTTACAAAAGGACAAGGGTCTCTGCATGCTCCGTCCTGACTCGCCTACAGTATCCTGGGATCAAAGGCTTTGCAAAACTTTCATGCAGGTTGGATGGGTCACAAAGGTTAAGACCGCAGCCCTTTATGATTTTGTATTTCAGCCAGCAAAACTCGAGGCTCAGAAGCTTCTGGGCCCCCAAAAAAGAAGAGGAAGAAAGCGCAGAAGAAATCCTGGGAGAGGGAGGAGAAGGCAGTGGAGCCAAAAGCCCAACCCCTAGGGGAGAAGTCTCCAGCAGCTTCCAAGGCCAGAAACCCAGCAGCAGCCACGGAGGAAGAGGCCTTCACCTCCACAGGATCTCCTGCAGGTGGAGATGTGGGGCAGGGCTGACTGAGATCCCTTGAAAACGTGGCCCTCTGTGGACACGAGAAAATATGGTGTCACACACATTTTTAGGGTATTTTGAGACTTTCTGGAGAGCAGGTTTTCAAGGGACAGATCCCAGGGAATACATAGTGGTTCTAGGCCATTTGGCATTGGGGTCTGGTGAGGGGCAGGGTCATGTCCCCCTGAGGACCTTGCCCCGAGGAGGCTCTCACTGCCTGCAGGTGTCCAGAGTGGCATCACGAGAGCTGACCTGTTGGGAGAGGTGGGGAAGCCCCGCCTGCAGAAATTGGAAGAAATGAGAGATGGGTTTGTCTGGACCCATCAGAAGCATTTTGTCTTACCGCACGGGGGTGTTCTGTTCTGGGGGCCAGTCCAGCTTGGGGAGTGGAGAGTAGTATTTACTAGAACTGTCCTGCAGGTCGACGAGTGGCCACTTGGGGAGTGGGACAGTGTGTGGGGTTTCAGGCTTTGAAGCTGGACCTTGGGAAAAGGGACGGGAAGGTCAGGCAGGGGGTTTCCTCTTAGCTCCCCGCTTCTTTCCTCACAGACGTCGAGGTCACAGAGTCCGAGTCTTTGTTTGCCCTGGATGTTCTGTGGCAGCGGCTACGTGAGAAAATACAGGAGGCCCGGGGCCGGGTAAGTTGGGGAGGCTGCTGGGGTGTAGGAAGCAGTGTGGTTTTCTGCGGTGGTTTTCCTGCTCTGCGTGGAGGAGAAAGTACCTTGGTGCCCTTTGTGGGCTTGGTCCTCAGTTCTGCCAGCCACTGGGGGCAGCCGCTGTTCCCACCCCTGCAGCAGGTCTTGCCAGGGCCACGGCAGTTTTGGTTGGCAGGGGATCAGGTGTAGTTTCCGGCATCTTGGGGAGACTCGGTTCCCACGGTAACCTGCTTTGTACAGTCTGTGCTGTGGGTTCCCCGTGCCCTTGGAGAGAGGCTCAGTCTGTCGAAGGAAGCTGCCTTTGTTGGACACGACACCGGGCAGCGCTGTGTCCTCTTGACGTCACGCTAGCTCTGTGAGGTGGCGAGGGTCTGCGATGAGGTGACTGCTACAGGAAGCACCAGACCTAACCCTCCTGGGTTTTTTGTGTTGAGTGACATAATCTTTTCACTTAGCCACCACCTGCCGTTTCCCTGGGGACGTACCCTGGGCCTGTTGCTGTGTGGGACAGTCCCCCAGCTTCTTTGTGCAGTGCCCTGGGACAAGCCTGGGGATCGTTTCTAAGGGGCAGCCTGAGCTCCGGCCTGGCCTTCCTGCATGCAGGTCTGGGTCAGTCTGGTAGCGTTCTCTTTTTGGCCTCCAGACGGAAAAGGCCATCTGTGAGAGCAGAGGTCAGGTGAGTCACCGGCAGAACAGCGCCATAGTCCGCATGGGCATTGAGCGTCCTGATCTGATGCCGAGTTCCAGATGGTGTCCTTGGCTAGGCCTGTCCTTGTCTGCAGAACGATGGAGGACATATCTATGTCGAATTATTTGTAAAGGGCCCTGGTGCAACGTCTGTGTCTGGGAACTGGAAGCCATGGTTCTTACCTGGGGGTCTTTGTGTCCTTTTTGGGGTCCCTTGGATTCCGGGTGACAGGTTGTCTCCTGGGGGAACACTGAGCTCAGTGAGCACCTTGTCTTGCACAAGCGTTTCCTCACCCGCTTTCCTGCCCTGATTCCACATCCCAGACCGGGGGCCCCGAACTTGGGAGGCCCTCGTGAGGGAGCCCTGACTCTCCTCCTCCTCCTCCAGGGCAGCACCTCGGAGCCATCTCCCGCGGCTCTGGAGAAAAGACGCCGGAGGAAGCAGGAGCGGGACCGCAAGAAGAGGAAGCGGAAGGAACTGAGGGCGAAGGAGAAGGTGGCAAAGGCCACGGAGGCCGTCGAGCCGCCCCGCGAGCCACCCCGCGAGCCACCCCGAGAGGAGGCACAGCTGGGGCTGCTCTTCAATAAGGTGAGAGGCAGGTGCGGCCGTGCAGGCGCGGGGACCCGGGCAGTGCCCCCGGCTGGCCGCGTGGCCCGTGTCCCGAGGCCGCCCGTTCGCGGAGGCGGGTGGCGGCAGTGCCTGCCCCTGGGGGCGCTCGTGGGGGCTCACGGGAGAGGCGCGCCTTGAAGCTGGAGTTCACTGGGGTTGCCGCCCGCAAGGTGGAGGTGAGCGCGGGGGAGCCGGCCGGCAAGGCCCAGCGCCGGAAGGAGAAGAGGCAGAAGCTGAAGGGGAACCTGACGCCGCTGACGGGGAAGAACTACCGGCAGCTGCTGGAGCGCCTGCGGGCACGGCAGGGTCGGCTGGCCGAGCTGCGGGACCGGGACGAGGGGAAGGCGCGGGAGCTGGAGACCAAGATGCAGTGGACCAACCTGCTGTACAAGGCCGAGGGCGTGCGGATCCGGGACGACGAGCGCCTGCTGCAGGAGGCCCTGAGGCGCAAGGAGAAGCGGCGGGCGCAGCGGAAGCGCAGGTGGGGGAAACGCACGGCCCGCGTGGTCGAGAAAATGCAGCAGCGGCAGGACCAGCGGCGACAGAATCTGCGCAAGAAGAAGGCGGCCCGGGCCGAGCGGCGTCTGGACAGGGCTCGCAGGAAGGGCCGCATCCTGCCCCAGGACCTGGAGCGGGCCGGCCTGGCGTGAGGACCCGGGCCGCGTCCCTGACCGGGGGCTGGGGTGGCGCCGGGCGGGGCTCGGTCGGCGCTGTCTGGGCCCCTGGGCACGCGGGCTCCGTGGGCTCAGCTCGCGCGTGGAAGGGACAGTGTCCGGAATGGAGGTCCACGTCTTTGGGACCCCGGTAAGGAGTGACCGGGTCCGGGTTCCCGCCTTCTCTTGGGAGGCCAGACAGCTCCCTGGAAGTGTGCAGGGTGGGGGTGCAGGGGGGCGCCTCCCTGGCCCCTTCTCCTCCCAGTTTACACGAGCAGGGCGGGAATGGCCTTTGGGACTGCCCGTGTCCGTGCGGAACTCGCCTGGAAGCGAGGGGTCTCCGTAGACCGAGCCAGAGGTGGAGTCTCCGGTGAGGGCGAGCTGACCTCGGTGTGGCCGGAAGGGAGTTGGGTTTATCTGTAGGAGGAACAAAAGGTAGCGCTTAGGTGAACACACGTTCAAAGTCTCAGTGCCTGCTAGATCTGCACGGTGTGTACTAGGCTGGAAAGAAAGGGGGAGACAAAGGAAAAACCCAAGCTCAGACTCAGCGAGGGAAACGAAAGATGCCCAGTATGGCAGCGGGACTCCACGCAGACCTGCGGGGGGGCAGAAGGGGCACAGACGTGCAAAACCCCGGGGGGCGGGGGGGGGGGCTCACGGCACATAGATTCTGTCGGGTTAAAGCTGTTAATAGAATCGTTTTGACTCGGGTTCACTTAAGAAACAGACTGCAGAAGGCCACCTGGGTAGCTGATGACTGAGCTAAGCGTCCAACTCCTGATTTGGGCTCAGGTTGTGTCTCCTGGTTCGTGAGTTCTAGCCCCAAGGGAGGCTCCACGCTGGCAGTGTGGAGCCTTCTTTGGATCTTGTCTCTCTTTTCCTCCCCTGCTCGTGCTGTCTGTGTCTGTCTGTCTGTCTGTCTCTCTCTCACGATAAGTAAACTTAAAACATACCCAGCGGACTGTAGCGGAAAGGCTGGTGTGGCCAAAGTGGACAGAGCTGACTCGAGAACGAACGGCACCGTGAGGAGTAAAGGACGCCCGCCCCCTCCCCCCGGCGGAGGGGTTCTGTGCTCCCAGCAGGCAGAGCGGCTCTGACGACCCCGGGACTGGAGCCTTGAGTCTGCCCAGAGCGGGAGATTTCTGATTCCTTTCCTAGGCCTGGAGACATCAGGCAGAACTCTGGTGGATGTAGAAGGTCTGGAGGAGAGTCACGAGCTCGATCTAGCAACACAGAACGGCGTGTCTGGAAACACACGCTTTGCGCGTCTCTGAAGCAGCAATGAGAACGGAGCGTCTGGTCCATAAAGGACGTTTTCGTTTCAAGGAGTCAGACCAGGTGTGGTGTCCGGCCACAGCAGGGTTTTGTCGTCAAAGTCAAGAGGTGGTCAGAGTTTCACGTTTGGAATTTTAAAAACACACTCTCGAGTTTACCTGTGGGTGGTTGTGGGAGGCGGAGCCTGACTCCCAGGTGTCCGTGCTGAGCGCGTGTCCTGCGGCAGGCGGCAGCAGGAGCAACTCCTCCAGGGACAATAGTGGGCAGTGGGATGTGGCCAAGGGAAACTCCCAGGACGAGTCTGGGAGGCCCGATAGACCCCTGTTGGGTGTCGTCGCCTCCAGTGTGGGAAGACGGTGCAGCATGGTGGGAGAAATCTTCAAGGGCCTAATGTCAGAACGTGTCCAGAGCCAGATGGCGGAAGTTCCCCCTCCTGGGGTGGAGGGGATTGGATGAAGGTTGCCCCAAGCAGAACACCTGCTCGGAACAGTGGTTCCAACTGTCCCGAAGGCCATGGCGGTGGGAAAAGGAATAAAGGGAGAAAGCTCACTGAAATGGAGTCGGGAGGCCGGAGAGAGGAGCACTCGTGCACTGTGCCGACTTGCGTCCATTGTGGGAGGAAGTGTCACCGACCCAGCAGAAGCGTCCTCGACAGGAAAGCGTTGTGATCACAGGCTCAACAGGGAAGGACGCTGTACCTCCTGTGAGACACCCAGCGACCCGGCCAGCAAGGAATGGCCCTCGCCCTGCGCTGTGAGTCTCTGGGTCAGGACAGCCCTTCCCAGCGTCCTCCTCGTAAAATAATCCCCTCTTTGTTGGATTTGCCTGTGGTTTTGCCCTAGTTTGCATGTCCCAGGTTGCAATTCTCTGCTATTCCTAAATAAACACATTTTGCTGGTAAGGTAACTGGTAATTGTATTATTATTTTTTTATTTTTATTTTTTATTTTTTCAACGTTTTTTATTTATTTTTGGAACAGAGAGAGACAGAGCATGAACAGGGGAGGGGCAGAGAGAGAGGGAGATACAGAATCGGAAACAGGCTCCAGGCTCCGAGCCATCAGCCCAGGGCCTGACGCGGGGCTCGAACTCACGGACCGCGAGATCGTGACCCGGCTGATGTCAGACGCTTAACCGACTGCGCCACCCGGCGCCCCATATTATTATTATTTTTAACGTTTGTTTTTGAGACAGACTGTGTGAGCAGGGGAGGGGCAGAGAGAAGAGGGAGACACAGAATCCAAAGCAGGCTCCAGGCTCTGAGTTGTCAGCACACAGCCTGACGCTGGGCTCAAACCCACGAACCGTGGGATCATGACCTGAACCGAAGTGGCTGCCTAACGGACTGAGCCACCCAGGTGCCCCTGGTGGTTTTATTTTTAAGCTCAGCACTAGTTTCCTTTCTCCACTGGCCCTTTGGGTGAGTCTGGGAAGGAGCACAGCCTGCCTTCCCTCCTGTCCAGGGGCCCTAGGACTTGAGCTGATGGACATTTAGAAATTCAGTGAGTGGCTGGGACCAGTCAGGCAGCTCAAGTGAGGCTTCTGTTCATCAGATCTGGTGGGGGTGGGGCGTGCAGAGACAGCTGTCTCTAGACCCTGGTGGGTCAGCTCATCCAGTTCACCGCACGAGTCACGGGAGCCTTGCGTACATGGCCTGTGGGAAGAAAAGTGTGTTCCCTGCGGTCGGGTCCTGACACCTGCGTCGGCCCTGAGCTCAGTTCTGGTTTCATCCCAGCACTCCAGCTTCGGAGAAGAGCTGCCGTGTGCTGCTTCTCCAAGATGCCTGAACTCGCACGTGGCAAAGGTGTGCCTCTTGGATCCTCCCCAGACAACCTGTTGGGCAGATGAGCAGGTAACAGGGTCAGTAAGGCCCTTCCAGCAAGCCTACGTCTCCACTGGGGCGTCTGACCTTCCTCTTATTCCAGGGAGTTTCCAGAAGCCTCACTTACCTTAGTGTGCACTTCAGGGGACTCCAGGTTTTGGCTGAGCAACAGAGGAAGTCACCGAATCCTTCCTAGTTCCCTAGCTAGCCTGTGGACTCTTGATTCCAAATGGAAGCCAATCTGAGATTATATCCCGGGGAGTTGTTTCTAGAGAGCACGTTGTGAGTCCTGCAGGGTGAACGAGGCAGTTGCTGAAACGTCAGCAACGTTCTGGTCTCCAGGCTCTGGAACGTGATAGCTTGAGTTTGGAGCCTTGATCCCCCAGAGGAGAGATACAAAATCGGCTGGAACTTCCTGGCACTCCTCAGAGCTGCATGCACTCCTGGGTGTTTTCACAGAACCGCCAGTAGATCCTATAGTTCCTCACTCGTACTTTGAACTCTTTAATAATTATATCTGATGAAATAGAAAAGAACAGCTACGTGTAGTTTGCTGCTGCTGCTGCTGCTGCTGCTGTTTCACTGGCCGAGGCAGCCCGGCATGGCTGCTCAGTCCAAGTGTCTGGGAAGGTTTTCTTCGGTGCACGGCTACGGCAGCCCTCCTTCCTGGCCAGGCACTGCCCACATGTTCCGAGACGTTCCCCTGGATTTTCTCCAATACCAAACGGCAAATGTTTCTGTCCATTTAGTGAATTGAACTTTCCTACTTTGGCCTCGTAACTGGGTGCTCGGAGCCTGTTGGGGTCCGACTCTGCTTGTAGGTCTAGATACCAGGCGGCGAGGTGGCCTAGGGGATGAGGACGCTGGCTCCTTGCAGTTCTGCTGTGAAGTTGAAACCACTCTTGACGGTAAAGGTTATCAGTTGAGAAAACAGGCTGACCAGACATTGGATCCGAAAGCTTTTGTCTGGAAGTGCCACGTGTTCTCACACGCCACTGGTCACATCATGTGGCTGCACATAACTTCCAGTGGAGACAGAAACGCAGCCCACCTGGTGCCCGGGGGAAGAGCCAGGAAGTTCTGTTTTTTGGGTTTAAAAAAATTTTTTTTAATATGTATTTTTGAGAGAGAGGGAGCACGAGCAGGGGAGGGGCAGAGAGAGGGGGAGACACAGAAGCCGAAACGGGCTACAGGCTGTGAGCTGTCAGCACAGAGCCCGATGTGGGGCTCGAACCCACAAACCGCGAGATCATGACCAGAGCCGGAGTCGGAAGCTTAACCGACCGAGCCACCCGGGCGCCCCAGGAAGATCCCTGTTCTTAAATACCTTTCAAAATGGGAATTAGCGTGAGGTCTGTAATAATATCACACGATACAAGAAAGCAAAGAAAAAAAGCGATCATCTCTGAAAGAATGCCCAAAGCAGAAAAATGACCTTTCGGAGGAGATGGTGAGTCAGCAGAAGGATTGAAAACTATGAAAGGGTACCCGGCTGGCTTAGTCGGTGGAGTGTGCGACTCCTGATCTTGGGGTGTGGGTTCAAGCCCCATGCTGCACGTAGAAGTGACTTTAAACATCAGACAAGCTCGGAGAAAAAGTGGAAGAAAAATAAGTCATCACGGAAGTAAAATTAGAAGGAACATACGAAGAATAAACACTCCTAAAATTTCACACACCAAGAAGCATGATAAAAGACAAGGAAACGAAACGGGACAAAGCGGTAAGGTGCAAAGAGAAATCCCAAAGTATTGAAAAAACACATCAAAGGAAACCAACCAAAGTGAAAGGTCTTTCAAAGCTATAAAGAGCAAAACAAATTCAAAGAACTTTACGGGACCAAGAGTAAACATCGCCCCAGCTCCCTTATCAAAGGGGCAGAGTTTCCACTCGGACCACAAAGCCAGCCCAAACTCCGTGATGTGGATAAGAAATACACTTTACGAAGATGTGATGCAGATCGGCTCACTGACAAAAGGTTTGCAAGGAATTGGCGTGAATGCAAAGAAAGAGAAGGCCCAGGTCACGTGCTGGCGGTTCTTGTCGTCCCTGACTTCAGGGACACGACAACAAGCACGTTATGCAAAGTTATGACAACAAAGTTATGACAACAAGCACGTTCTCAACAAAGATACAGTCAATGCGACTATTTGTCCACCTAATGACACGTCATTAACCTGCACAATGAAGGGGAGACACAGAATGCTGAAGGAACACGATTACCCATTCAGGTCTGGTGTGTGTACTGAGAGTGGAAAATACAACTTTTCAAAGACTCCAGGGACGGTCACAATGACAGATGTCCACGAACGTTAATTCGCTGTAAAATAAATCTTCACAAACTAAAGCGCCGCAGGCAACATTAACCTTCTCAAATTATAGCAAGTAATAATCGTACAATAAAAAGTTACTACCCTTCCAATAATTTCTTAAAAATCTCTCAACTCCTGGGAAGAAAGCAAGGGGACAGGGGCATCAGCATGGCAGGCTGCAGCTGGCGCAGTGCTAGAGAAATGAGCTGATGTAATTATTTAAAGAAATAAGAAATACGAGTAAGTAAATTAGATATCCTGATCAACGATAACGGAGACAAAATGATACGGATAAAAGGAAATACGAGTCAGACGTCGTCACTATCAACTATTAACAGAGGAAGAAGGAAAAGAGGAACAAGAAGAAAAAATGCAAAATAAGAAATGAAAAAGGGGAAGCAGGCAAGGGTAGAGGAAAGACTTGAAAGCCCGTGATCAGGGAGCACCTCGACGGCTCAAGTCAGTTAGGCGTCTGCCTCTTGATTTTGGGAAGAGGGAGAAGGTTAAAGCAGACTGATTTTCATAAACGAAATGGAGAAAACTTCCAAAGAAGTTTGGCCCTGCTGTAGACAAACAAACAGAAAAAATCAGTGCTTCTAAATTACTTCTATTAATTGAGCGTAACACCGGTAGTGAAATGCCACAGAGCTCAAATGAGAGTGACAGAGGGGCAGCACTTAAGGTCCCGCAGAGCGTGGTGGTGAGGAGGGGCCCCAGTCTCTCCAGCCCCTGGTGTCCGGGCGCGCAGCAGATGACCGATAGTCACCGAGTATGTGAACGAGTCCACACCAGGTCCTGTAGGAGGCACGATGCCAAGATGTCTCATCTTTGCCCGCGGTCCCCATATTCTGGAGGGGACAGGACGCTCTGTCCAGTGGTGTGGGGAGGGTTTCAGGGGGGCAGCGCTCACTGCACTACGGGGGGACTGAGGCACGGCCCCGCACACAGGGTCATGGTGCTGGGAGAGACCCCCCCCCCCCCCCACCAGGGGAGCAGTACACAAGGAGAGGCCTGGAGAGGTAGCTGTTGTGGCCGATCCGAGGAGGGGTGTCGAGGCAGATCTGGGGGTCGGGCAGAGTTTGGTGAGACTCAGGGCCACGGGCGAGAGAGAGCCGGGGGGGCGGGCTGGTCCCCAAACCCTGGGGAGCCACCAAGTGTGTGGCAGGAGCCCATGTCCTGAGGTGTGTGGGCGAGCGCCTGATGGTGGGGTGGGGGCCAAGAAGGCCTGTTGAGTAAAGATGCGGCTGAACAGACCGGCCCAGACTAAGGGCCAGGCTAGGGGAGTGGTGGCCGCAGGACAGGCGAAGACGGGAGAGGGGTTCTCGAACCAGGAAGAAAGTTTTGAGGAAACAAACTGTACTGTGACTGATGGGTGAGGGAGGCGCTTGTAACCATTGGGGAGGGCTCCCTGCCAGGTGGCCGTGGGCCACATTCCTTCCTTCATTCCCGGTGGACCCGGCTCTGCCCCACCTGCTGGTCTGCGTTGCCGACCTCGGCCCATTGGGAGTCGGGAACGTTTCGTGGGCTTCACGGCTGCTCCTGGCCTGGACCACGGTTCTTGCCGCCTCGCGGGGCCACACCTCAGGCCCCCACCTCGGGCTGGGCTCCCCCAAGGCCTCGCTGTTGTCGCCCAGGCCTACGTCTGGGTCCCGCATACCCATCAGAGGCCCAGCCCTCTCAGGTTCAGCACAAGTGGGGAACCGCCCAACCAGGAACTGGGAGACCGGGAAGCTGGGGTTGAATCGGGGGCAGAAAGTGTCCTTTGTTTGTCGTGAGCCAATGGCAGAAAATACGACACAGTCGATTCTTAAAATTATGAGGATGAAGTTCATACAATGTAAAATGAATTATTTTATCTTTTCACGTGTTTATTGCTTATTTATTGAGAGAGAGAGAGAGAGAGAGAGATTGTGTGCATATGCACTGGGGAGGTGCAGAGAGAGGGAGAGAGAGACAATCCCAGGCAGGCTCCATGATGTCGGCACAGAGCCTGACACAGGGCTCGAACCCACAAACTGCGATCAAGAGTCAGACGCTTAGGGGCGCCTGGGTGGCGCAGTCGGTTAAGCGTCCGACTTCAGCCAGGTCACGATCTCGCGGTCCGTGAGTTCGAGCCCCGTGTCGGGCTCTGGGCTGATGGCTCAGAGCCTGGAGCCTGTTTCCAATTCTGTGTCTCCCTCTCTCTCTGCCCCTCCCCCGTTCATGCTCTGTCTCTCTCTGTCCCAAAAATAAATAAACGTTGAAAAAAAATTTTTTTTTAATAAAAAAAAAATAAAAATAAAAATAAAAAATAAAAAAAGAGTCAGACGCTTAACTGACTGAGCCACCCAGGCGCCCCAAAACAAATCCTTTAAAAATGCACAGTTCAGGGCGCCTGGGTGGCTCAGTCGGCTAAGCGTCTGGCTTCGGCTCAGGTCAGGATCTCAGGGTTCGTGAGTTCAAGTCCCGCATCAGGTGAACATGAGCCCCGCCTTGAGGGAGCCCTGCTTCTTTCCGTCGCCCTCTCTCTGCCCTCAGTCACTGCCCCGTCGAAAACAAAAGTGTGTGATCCAGGGGCACCTGGTCCATTCACACCGTGGTGCCGCCACCCTCTGCATCTAGCCTCACAACTTCCTCGTCGGCCCCCAGAGGAAGTCCAGGACCCACAGGGCAGTCTCTCCTGTCCCTTCCTCCCTCCCGCCCCTGGCAGCCCGTGGTCATCTCCACAGATTTACCACTTCTGGACGTTTCACGGAGGTGGGGTTCTAGAGTTCCGGCCTTTTGTGTCTCCCGGCTTTCACCGACCACAAGGTTCGGCGATTCCTGCGCTGTAGCGCCGGTCAGGATGCCGTGCCTTTTCACGGCTGCGTGATACTCCGTCGTGCGGACGGCCCACGCTCTGCTTGTCGATGGGCCGCCGGTGGGCCGTTGTCAATCCGCTGCTGTGAACGCGTGTGGACGTGGACGCGGCACGGTGTCTGTTTCCAGCCCCTTTGAGGCGTGGGACTGCCGGGGTCCGCGGTGGTTCTGCGCTACATTTTGGAGGAGCCGCCGGACTGTTTTCCACGGCAGCTTCACCGTTTTCCGTTCCCACCAGCGGAGTGTGGGGCCCCAGTTTCCCCCGTCCTTAGCAACGCGTGTTGTTCTCTGGATCTTTGATTCTGGCCGTTCCAGTGGGTGTGGCTCCGACTCGCGTCTCCTTGAGGGCCGGTGGCGTGGAGAACCTTTGCGCCCGCTGGCCGTTTGCGTGTCGTCCTTGGAAAGGTGTCTAGCCGAGCCCCTCGTCCGTTTTGAAGTCAGGTGTCTTTTGTCGAGTTGTAAGAGTCCTCCATACGTTCCGGCTATTAGACCCTTATCAGATGCGATTTGTAAGCGTTTTAAAATATTATCTTATGTGTTGTGAAGAGCGAGACAATTTTCTTTGCGTGGTTTAAGCTCCTGTTTAGGCCACTGGCCCATTTTGAGTTAAGTTTTGTGTACAGAGCGAGGTGGCTGTGACAGCTGACGTCTCACGCAGCTTCTGCCGCTGCGTGACCCTGACAGGGGGCCCCCCGTGGGCCCAGCTCCGCAACCCTGCCCTCAGCCGGATGCAGGCCGGGGCATGCCTTGGGCATGATTCGAGGCAAGGGCCTCCCTTCCGACCGAAGTGGCTGGCGCTGAGCTGTGGGGCCCGGCCGGTTGGGAGTGGCGTCGTGGTGTCTCCACCCTAGCCCGCCTGCTTCCCTCATCCCTCCCCCTGGGCCGGGCGGGAGCCCGCACGGAGAGCGGGAGCGGGAGCGGGAGGACGGGGCCACGGAGACAGCGGTCCTCTGCCTGTTCCCCGCTCTGCAGCGTGCTGCGTTTCATCCCTGAGTGGTGTCCCTGCACCCTCTCGGAGGGTGACACCCTCTCGGAGGCTTTCAGTGAAGCTCATCTTTATCCCGGGGTGTCTGAAATCCCTGCAACCTTTCCTCTGGGGAAAACAGTAAGGCCCAGAAGGTGTCCGAGCCCCCTGGGCTGCGTGGAGCTCGGGCAGGCGATGCGCCAGGAGCGGAGCAGCTCCCCACGATGGGGCACAGGTGAGGAGAGGTCGAGAGCTCGAGAGCTCGGGGAGGGCAGGGGGAGTGGGAGCCAGAGACGTGAGCAGGGGCCAAATCTCCCAGGGCTTGGGGGCCGTAATGCAGGCGGGCTCGGCCCCGAGAGCGAGGGAAACTGCCAGCTGGGCCCCTCTGCGATGTGAGGTTGGGAGAATTGGCCTCGGGCACCTGGCTGAAAAGTCCGGTGTTTGTCATGGGACTGACCTAAGCTGGCCACCCCCGCCAGGTTCCTCCCACCCAGAAGGGCCAGGTGGGGTTGGGCCCAGGCAGGAGCCGGACTTTGTTACCTGGGTTGGTCTGGCTCTGAGCCTGAGTTCTGAGCTGTGCTTGCAGTTCTGCCGGGGTGCCCTCCACCTCCTGCCCACCTGGCCTGGGGTCCTCAGAGGAGCCATGGACCCCAGAGGTGAGTGGAGAGGCGTAAGGGCTCCGGGATGGGGCAGTGGTTACCCACATGGGGCTCTGCCCATCTCTGCTGGGCTTCCGGCCACCTGGAGCCAGAGGTCGGGTCGGGCTGAGGGCCGGCGGGGGGGGGGGGGGGGGAGCCGGCTGGGTGCCGTGGGGGGAGCCGGCTGGGTGCCGTGGGAGCAGGGAGGGTCTGGGAGCCGCATTTGCTTACGTGTGCGGGCGTGGGGGTAGTCTTGGGCAGGGATGATGCTGGCGCCCAGCAAAGTGCAGCAGAATGTGGCCAGAGCACTTAGTGTGGAGGGCAGACTTGGGGGAAATATCTTGATTTGCCATGAAAAGCTCCCCGCCCAGCCCTCCTGTCCCTGTGCCCTCTCCTGGGCTCTCTCCTTTCTCTACCAGTCTAGGCCCCAGAGGCTGGAGCAGGTGGTCGATGAGGGGATTTCCTCCTGCCGCGAAGCCTGTGGGAGACTCTCAGGAGCTCAGAGCTCAGACGCAGCCGGTGCTTGGGGTAGGGGAGCCGGCTCACCTGCTGGGGGGCCAGGACAAAGGAGACAGAGGAACGGAGGGACAGAGGAAATAGGCTGAGGGGAGGGCCACCTCCTGTGGGTGCAGGCTGGGTCCCTGATATCACTAATGCTGCCTGTAGCTGGCCCAAGGTCACACTACGAGGCTGGGGTTTAAGGACAGAGGAAAGGAGAGAAGGGAGAGGGGAGGGGCCTGGAGAGCCAGGAGGAAGGCGCCTTCCTGGCCCAGCCCCCACCCCAAGCCTGGCCAGGATGCTGGGGTCTGCTGCATATTTGCCCACAGGGTGGTCTCTGCACGTCTGGCTGAGAGAGGGAAGCTTCTGTCCGGCCCTCGGCCCTCTCCCTGCCGTCTCTGCAGCTGCCTGGAAACAATTCAACACAGCAACTCGGGTTCTTACTTGTTAGCAGGACTACAGCCCCTGGCCCAGCCCCCGTGGCTGAGTGTAGGTGGAGAAACCCTAGCCCCGTGGGCAGGCAGGGCTCTGGGCATTGAGCCGTCGGACACGCACCCCCCCACCTCCCCCCGACACGGGGGCATTGACGCGAACCGCACAGCAGGCCCACCAGCTCAGAGCTCCTGCCGGGGCCACCCTGCGCCCTGCTGCCTGTCCTCGGTGACCAGGATGGCGAGGACGTGATCCTGGTTTGTGCACATTTCCTAACGCCCGGGACCTGGCATTGTTTATTCACCTTCTCATCTGTGGCCCTTTGCACGAGCCTGGCACACACACAGTGTGGCCTCAGTGGAACTTCCAGAACGGCAGTCCAAAGCCCGTGCCCAAAGCTGGGACGTGAAAATGGGCTGTGTGGGTCCAGATCTCCCAGGTACCCTCCACAGCTGGGGTCGAACCCCAGTCCCTGCGGTCTCCCCTTCTCTGACCAGAGGAGAAAGGTGGGTGACCCGGAGGCCTCTAGGAAGGCCCCCGGGTCTCTGCTCAGCCGTCTCCCCTGAGAGCAGGAGGAAGCGGCCCTGGAGAGACGCTGGGAAGGTCCAGGGAGATCAGGACACAGCCCTAGATTCCTCCCTCCATTCCGTCCTGCCTCCTGGGACTGGGCCTGGCTGGGGTGGGGGGATGCGGGGGGCAGGGGGTGCCCTGGGGACACCTGGGAGGAGACACAGAGTGGGAAGGGGCTCCTTCAGCCCCTTAGGGAGACAGGGCTCAGCCTGGGCAGAAGGGCACATGTTTTTCCAGAAGAGGAAGGCAAAGACAACAGTGTGGTCATCAACATTCTTTTGTTGATAAGAGGCAGCCAGACCGGGAGCAGGGCTCCCTCAAGAAACCCTGTCCCCAGCTAGCTGGGAGGGGTCACTGGGTGTCCACTGTTGACTTGTGCCCTGGTTCTAAAGTGTGTCTGCTCTCCATGCCCAGAGCAGAGACCCTGTGTGGGTGGCGGCTGGTGGGAAGGACAGCTCCTGGAGCCAGCGGAATCCCACGGCCGCGAAGGCACGAGCTGAGTGATATTCCACGGTGTGGACAGACCACACTTCCCTTATTCCTTCATTCGTTGTTGGACACTTGAGTTACTCCCACTTTCTGGGACCACTGCCGCCATGAGCACGTGCGGACCCAGCAGTGGGGTTGCCGGACCACGCGGCAGTTCTGTGTACATTTTGAGGAATTGCCGAGCTTTCTCCCCCAGCAGCCGCACCCAGGACCACACTCTGAAGGTGTGACTGACAGGGTGTGCTGGTGCGTTGAGTTGGGGTGGGGAGACGCCTCTGACCTGTCCATGTGCTCTGGTGCCTGGCCATGACGTGGGAAGTGTGCCCCGCGGGGGGCCTGGGTGATGGGGACCCAGGGTCCTGTTTGGCTGTGAAAGGGCTGATGTGCCTTCAGTGGGGAGGGTCCATGAGTGCTTAGGTCCCCAGGTCCAGGGGTCGACAGAAGGTAAAGGCTGGAGAATGACCGGAGGGGATGGCAGGGTAGATGTCATAGTTCATGCTCCCATGGTGCACGGTGGGCGCAGAAGAAAGGCTGGGACCACGCCTGGAGCCTCCAGTGTCTGTGGCCCCCCCTCCCCCCAGGAGGAGGTACAGAGGTGGCTGGGCGGGTGTCACCAGCAGACAGACCAGAGGGAGCAGAGTTCAGCCACGCTGATGGGGCAAGTGGACTGAGGGTGGAGGAGAGAGTGCGGGGTTAGGGCTGCAGGGGTCCCAGTGGGTGGCTGGGGTGAAGGCTGGTTGGGGAGGGGGAGGAGAGAAGGGGAGGACGGACGGAGGGTATGGAGACAGGATGATTCAATCTCTCCAGGGCAGGGGAGCACTGGGAGGGCCCCAGGAAGGGAGTGTCCGGGGAGAACATGCATGACGCACGCGCACCATATGTGCCCCGTGCTGTGCAGGATCCCTCTCACCCAAGCCCTGCTCTGATTGGGGCGGGGTCTCCCAGCTCACCTGGGTCAGCCCAGCCACTGCCCCGTGGCACACCTGATGGGGCAAATCCGGACTCTTCAGTTCATTCTTTCTTGCGCGGCGGTCACCGTAGCGAGGTCGAATGCCTGCGGTCTGAGTTGTCACCCAAGACCCTTTGCCCTTTGTGGGCAGGGCGCCTGGCTGGCTCGGTTGGTGGAGCTCTCGGGTCATGATCTCATGTTCGTTTGTGGATTGACCCCCATTCCAGGCTCTGTGCTGACATCACAGAGCTTGCTTGGGGTTCTCTCTCCCTCCCTCCATCCATCCTTCTCTCTCTCTCTCTCTCTCTCTCTCTCTCTCTCTCTCTCTCAAAATAAATAAATAAACATTAAAACAAACCAAAGAAAAAACAGTTCATGGGCGCCTGGCTGGGTTGGTCCAGTCCGTGGAGCGTGCGACTCTTGATCTGGGGGTTGTAAATTTGAGCCCCACATTGGGTTTAGAGATTAAAGATAAAAAATTAAAAAAAAAAAACCCAATTCAGTAGTTGTTCTTATTTATTAAATCCTAGGAGCTATTATCAAAGGGCTTGGGGGTTTATGATATGAGTTCCAAACTTTAAAAAAAAAATGTTTCTTTGCGTTTATGGTTGTCTTTTCAACTGTGCATGAAAATTTTATTTTCACCGGGTCATATTTATTTGTCTTCATTTAGGGCTATTAAGAAGAAATCTGTGGCCAGACTTAGAAAGGGCCTGACCCTCTCCAAGACTGAAAATGCAGCATCTCTGTCTTATTCTGGTTTATTTATGGGTTTATCTAATTTTATTATTTGGAGCGGGCAGTAGCCTTGCATGGTTCAAAGCTAAAAACGATCCCTCAGGACATGATGGAGAAGTGTGGCTGGTGCCTGACCTTTGCTGGCCCCTCTGCCAGCCTCCTGCTCCCTGTATGTAACCGTTTTCAGTCATTCCCCGCGCAGACTTTGAGGTTTTTTAGGGAAGCGTTAACAACACACAAAAGGTAGAGTATTGTCTTCACTGTTCCGTACCTTGCTTTAAACCTGTGCTAAGCGTGCCCCTACTCTCTCTCAGAGCTGCACAGCATCCCCTTTGTTTGTCACGCAGAAGTGGACTTCAGTCCCTAGCCATGGACACTGGGGTCCTTTCCAGGCTCCTGCTGTTACAGACAAAGCCTTCGTGGAAAACAATCATTTTACGCGTGGGCAGGTGTCTCTGTGGTGGAGATCCCCAGAAGTGGGTCTGCCCGATCACATGCTGAGTGAGTCTGACTCTGGGTAAACATTGCCTGCCAGATGTCCCTTCCCATGGACTCCGTCCCCTTCCCACTCCCGACAGTGGTGTTTCTGAACCGCACCCTTCCCCAGTTATAGCAGTATAAGGAGGGAAATAAAATTGAATTTAAATTGCCTCCAAAGAGAGGGGGCACGTGGCTGGCTGGGCCAGCAGGGCACGTGACTCTTGATCGCGGGGTCATGAGTTCAAGCCCCACATTTGGCATAGGGCCTACTTTAAAAACAAAAAAATGTATTGTCCCTAAAGAGAAAAATACTAAGGAGTAAGATTTTGGCGGGTAAAGTTAAGCTTTGGAAGGCCACAAATAATTAATGTCTAAGGTGGTGGTTTTTTTGTCTTTTTTTTTTTTTTTTTTTTTTTTTTTTGCATCCCCAAGAACCAATTGTGACCTTCTCAGGTGATGTCCCTACCTGCCGGCTCCCCACACCCCCTGCCTTGAGAGCAGCCGGCAGACGCGGTGTGTTATCGCCCTCTGGTGGTGGGAAATGGTATCTCACTGTGGCTTGCTTTTTTTTTTTTTTTTTTAAACCAGCTCCAGTATAATTGACATATAACTACACATATTTAAACTGTGCCTTTAGGGGCACCTGGGTGGCTCAGTCGGTTAAGCATCGACTTCAGCTCAGGTCGTGATCTCACAGCTTGTGGGTTCCAGCCCCCACGTCAGGCTCTGGGCTGACAGCTCAGAGCCTGGAGCCTACTTGGGATTCTGTCTCCTCTGTCTGCCCTCCCCTACTCGTGCTTCCCCCTCTTAGAATAAATAAATAAACATTAAAAAAAAATAAAACCTTTGCCTAATCCGAGGCCAAAGAAGCTACTGTTTATTTTTGCACACACCTCTGGGATTGCACATTTGGGTACATGTGGGTTTTCACATTTTCACACCCAGAGGAAACGGACGTATCCCTCTTAGACCCAGTGAAACTCTTTGGTAACAGTGTCTGGGCTGCACCCAGGTGTACACGTGCACGTTTTGTTTGTTTGGTTGTTTTCTCAGTCCAGCACTTGGGACCCCCCAACACATTTGTGATCAATGAGGTTCTCGCTGCTGGGACATCGGGCTTGGGTGTCGTAAAACCCAGCGGTGGGTGGCTCGGGGGAGGAGGCTCTTTATCAGTGGTGGGTCCTGCTGTACCCACCACCTTCAGCTAAGATTTAACTGATGCACGCGGTATGGCTTCCTTCCAACGTGCCCCTTTCCCGGGGTGCCGCACCCCTGTAGTGGGCTCTCCCACCATGATGTATTATTGTATGTAGCTGTGCTGTGAGCCCCCACGGCATTAGGGCTGCGAGGTGCCCGTGGGGTGCGGGGTCCCCTCGGTGAGAGGGTTGGTGCACCGTCGTCTGTCACAGCCCTCCTGGGCCTTGTCCTTCACGCTCTGCCTGTGGGGTAACGGCTGCGGTGCGCCCCAGCCTCTGAAGTGTGAAGAGTGGACCCGCGTCCCCGGGGGCTTGTCAACAAGGAGGGGCACCAGGGCGGGTGCCCAGGGGCTGCAGGGCAAGGCTCAGCGGGTTATGCCTCCAGGAGAGGTGTAACCCTCCTTCCCTGAGGGCACACAAGAGGGAGAGGGCTTTCAGCTGGAGCCCACAGAACCCCCTCCCTGCCCGGTGCCCAGTGCCCAGTGCCCAGTGTGGGCCCCAACAAGGTGATTCGGGTGAACTGGCCCCGGAATAACCCAGGCTTCCTCTCCGCAGGCTTCTGGGGAAGGAGTGCCAGCTCCTGGCTGTGCGGGCTCCTGCTCTTGGCTGCGTGTCTGGGCTTCTACAGGTGAGAGTCTGGGGACGTCCCTGGGGTCCCTGTGGTGGGCTGGGGTTTATTATAGCTAATTGACTTTAATTCATGAAAACGGTCAGGGTTTTGGCCCACAGCCGTGGTCCCGGAGAAGGTGTTACCCACAAGGTCACTGTCATTTTGCAGATAAGGAAACGAGGGAACACGGTGGTGTTTTCTGCCTCAGGTGCCCACTTCGCAGGGACGCAGACCCCCAGCCAGCGCTCGGCTCTGCTCCCTGATGAGTTGTCGGCATTTATAGGTTCCCTGGGGAGAGGTGGGGGGCAGAGGGCTTCTGAAGGCAGTGTTTTACAGCCTGTTAGAAACACCGGTTACGTAGAGCTCACACCGTGCTTTAAATGCATTTACCGAAAACAGATAACACTTTTTTTTTTACTGCCTTTCATTTGTTTAAAACAAACAGTAAAGTTTATGTTTCCAAACAAACTTAGTAAAATTGCATTCCCTTAAAAAAAATAGAATCTAGTGGCTCCTTTTCAGTGCACTGGTTTTTATTCAAGGTGAAACTGCCCCTAGCCTCAACTTTGAGGTGGAAACTGAATGTTCACATGTACAGTCGAGACCACAGGAAGGCATTTTCACGTAGTGGTTAACCTTGAGAGCTATACGCGTTTTCACTGATGACTTCCGTAAAGTAATTTGTTAGGAGTTCACACTTACTGGATGTGGTATCCTGTGCTGGGCACTGAGCGAAATGCTTGATGGACATTCTTGTACATTCTCTCAACAACCTGTAAGATCTGCATTATTGTCCCTGTTTCACACCCGAGGAAGGTGAGGCTCCATTGAGCGTGGAGCCTGCTTGGGATTCTCTCTCTCTCTCTCTCTCTCTCTCTCTCTCTCTCTCTCTCTCCCCCCCCCACCCCTCTCCCTGACTCATGCACTCTCTCTATCTCTAAAGAAAAATAAAAGAGAGAGAGAGAAATAAACATAAAGGAATACAGAAAGGAGGCATGACTCCAGACTTGAGAGTGTCCGCAGGTCACCTGGGAAACTTGTTAGAAAGAGAGCTTTCTACCTACACACCCCTCCTAAGTGCTCAGCACCGTGCAGGGGCCTGGAATTGCATCTAGAAACGACTCCTCAGGTGAACGGGATGCCGCGGTCCTCAGCCCTGCTGTTGGTTACTATGGTGATGGGATTGCGTTACAATGGTCCAGACGACCAGCAGGAGTGGGGATGGGGCCAGAAGGGCTCTGGTCGGGCCCCACGTCCATTTTCTCAGGAGCCAGAGGCCAAAAGGGTGAGAATGTGTGTGTTAAAGTCTCAGCCTCGAACCCCCGTCCTGTCGGTCCTCCCGCCCAGCGAAGACTCAGTTTCACACTCTTGTTTGTCCCCCAGCAATGTCTTCAGGCTGATTCCCGGACGGAGGCAGATAGGAGAGTCTCGAAGGTAATGGCGGCGTCTTTGGATTCAGGGCGGTTCCTTCTAGAAAGATCTAGAGCAGAAATAGAAATATACATATGTACTGAATTGGAGGTACTTCTGACCAGAGACCCTCGGTTCCCAGTGTGACTCCCGAGGCCCTCCCTCCACCGTGTTTTCTCAAACCTTGACAAAGGACAAGGCAGAGAAAGTTCTAGGTTGCGCTGGAGAGAACACGTTGACAGAGTTCATGCACTGCCCAGCGGGCTGTGCGGCAAGGCCGGGATTCCGGGAGGGATAGCGCCTGGTATGGGTTCCGGGGTCCCTTCAGCCGCTTCGACGGGGCCGAGTGGGGGTGGGGGCCCTCTGACCCCGTCAGGGCCCAGACAGGTCGAGGCTCAGTGTCCTCTCAGAGCTCATTCCTTCCAGAGCTGGCCTCTCTGGCGACCTGTGAACAGATAAGGTGACAGCTCCCAACCGGGACGCGTCACGAGCCCCCAGGGCGTGGCCCGACCCCAGTTCTCTCTCCGTCCAGCTTGGGGGGCCCACACATGCCGGTTGGATGGCCAGGTGGATGGTGGGCTCAGCTGGTGTCACTTTTCTCTCCAGCAGCACTGAGGGCCGTCCCCTGCAGGGCCAACGGGAGAGCCTGCCATCGAGGTAGTGACTTCCGCTCCTTCCTCCTCCCTCACAGACACTGGCCTTCGTCAGCCCCGCTGAACTCCATCCAGGAGCATGTCTCCCCTCCCCCCACCCCCAGGCCTGGCTGGGGTCCCCGGGGGTCGGTGGGGAGGGGGGATGCACACCTAATCCTGGCCTGGGGCGCCCCCCTCTTGAGGGCACGGCTCTTTGTTGGCCATCGCTACTTTTCACGAAGTGAGCCGATGGAACCTTTCCTCCCTCAGCCAGGATGGGCGCCGTGTGGTCCCGCAGGGGATGCTGCTGGAGACAAAGCAGTGCAGGTGAGGGGCGGGGGGCGGGGCTCCCGGGGCTGAGAGGGTGAGGGGGGCCTTGCCAGGGCTCTCCTGGGGATTCCAGGGCCCACCGGGGCAGCCACGGCTCCTGCCTCCCGGTCTCTGCTCCTCCTCCCCAGGTGTGTGTGTGTGGTGGGGCAGTTTCTCCCGAGGCCGTGGTCACCCCCTGCGGGTGGAGCCGTGCACCATGCTCCCAGACACGGTCAGCGTGTCCAGGGTTTCTCGGCCCTGCTTCAGACCCCCGCTCCACTCCCCTGGCCCAGGCTCGGCATCACACGGGAACTTTCTCCTCAGGGGCCATGACGTGGCTGGCCCTGGAGGAGACCTGCCTGCTGGCGCGGGAGCGCTTCCCCCAGGACCCGGCCCTGGGCTGAGTGCTCTCTGTTTCCCTCCCTCAGTGAAAGGGACTGCCCCCCGGACGCCTGCAGAGTCCCTGAAGTCCCCAGGTATGGGGACCACCTCTTCGGGTGTTTCTGTGCCTCTTTCCGAGCAAGTCAACATGTGCCTCCCCATCCCCTTCCTCACCCCCACCCAGTCCAAGGCCTGATTCCCGGGGGAGAGGAGGGTGATGGGGGAGAGGAGGGTGATGGGGGCACAGGAGAACAGGAGGAGACGTTAGGTGATGGGGGTTACAGGGGGTTTCCACTTGACCTCCAGCCGTGGGGCTGCTCAATGTCATGCCCGTGGCACAGTCAGCCCCGGCTTCTCAGCCCTCAGCTTAGCTAACACCTGAGGGTGATGTGGCCCGGGGAGGGCATGGAGGTGGGCGCGGCATGGGGGCTGGATGGGGTGGGGGTGGGCCTTCGTAGTTGTGAGGTAGACCCATGTTAGGACTTACAACACAGGGAGAGAGAGAGAGAGAGAGAGAGAGAGAGAGAGAGAGAGAGAAAGGAGATGTGGGGAGTCTAGAGCCTTGGCAGTTACCAGAGACCTTGAGGGGTGACCCCCTTTCCTCTGCTTGGCTTTTAGCCTCATCGGTTTATCACTGGGAAGCATGTGGCGTCCCCAGGGCTGGGTGGGCACGTTTGACCGCTGTCTGTCTAGTGAGTGGACAAGTGACTAGTGGACAAGAGGAAGAAAGGAAGGAGGGAAGGAGGGGGAGCAGGAGAGAGGAAAGGAGGAAGGAGGAGGAAGGCAGGAGGGCGGACGGGCAGGCTGGCAGTCCTGTGGTGCCCCTGGCACTGCTGGCCATCTAGACGGGGGGGACGGCACCTTGCAGCCGTGGGCGTAGACTGCCTGGCTCCGAGACGCTTCCCTGACGCGTGTCTTCTCTGCAGGATGGTTTACCCCAAGGCCCAGCTCCTGCAGCCTGCGTAAGTTAGCACATCCCTGCCGTGGCCCCCGGCCCGCCTCGAGTTCTCCTCTCCCTCGCTGCCGCCTGTCCTCGCCTTTTCTTTTCCTTCTCTTGCCATGAGAGGGGGCTGGGCTCATTGCTAACGGGTCTGGTCCTGGGCGAGGGTGCCAGGGAAGGCGCCTCCAGCTCCTGGGCCCGGGGAGCGTGGGCGTCCACAGAAGGCACGGAACCCTCTCTCATCTCTTCCTGGGGACGCAGGACAGGTCTGGGCTGGGTTCCCCCGGTGCGGGCGCCCGGCCTCCTCGGCCCGCACCTCCTGGCTGTTCTGCCCCAGATGGCGCTGGCCGCCGGTCCCTGTGGCCTCAGACAGGAAGGTCGCCCTGAGGCCACGCTGGTCAGCCCTCGCTTTACAAGCAGGGAAACTGAGGCTCAGAGAAGTGAAGGGACTTGCCTGAGCTGAGCGACCGGCGAGGGCGCGGTCGGGTTCCGAGCCCAGGCCGCGCGACCTCCCTGCCGGGAGAGCTGCGAGTGCGCACTGTCATTTCTGACAGCAGCACCCACGCCTCCTTGAGTCCTTAGAGCCACCGGAGGCCGTGACACCTGACACGTGACCTCCCTGGAATGAGAGGGCTGTCCCTGGGGAGGACACACACACACACACACACACACACACACACACACACACCCCAGGTCCGAAGCGCTCCATCCATTTAAAATATCTCAAAAATACGAAGTCTCTTATTTTAAAAACCGATCACGCATTGAAAGGATGGTGCTTTGGACGTTGCGGGTTAAACAACATAACTTTACCTGAGACAGAGCATGAGTGGGGGAGGGGCAGAGGGAGACACAGGGTCAGAAGCAGGATCCAGGCTCCGAGCTGTCAGCACAGAGCCCGACGCGGGGCTCGAACTCACAAACCGTGAGATCGTGACCTGAGCCGAAGTCAGGCGCTCAACCGACTGAGCCCCCCCGGCGCCCCTCACCTGGTCACTTTTACCTTCGTGTGCTTACTAGAACAATTTTAAGTTACAAATCTCTGTTGGACACAGCCCATCTGGAGGGACGGGCTGGCGTGAGCCTGTTCCCGTGGGTCGTGGAGCCGTGTCCCGAGAAGCCACGAGTGAACGGGCACTCGTGAGACGGGATGGGAGGAGAGGAGAGAGGCGTCCGTGCGGGCTAGGGTGGAGAAGGGACAGAGAACGTTCTGTGGGGCTACACTGGGGGGAGGGGAAGCCCTCGAGATGGGAGGGGGCTGGAAGCCTAGCTTTGTCCCTGAAGAAAACTCGTGTTACCCCCTACTCCCAGCAAACAGGTAGGTTTCCCACAGGGAACGATGCCGCCGCTCCCCCCAGCCAGCAGCCCCCACGGCGGGGGCTCACTCCCACAGCCCGCCCCCCGCCCCCCGCCCCCCACGTGCCAGTCGCAAGTTCTAGGTTGTCACCTGTGCTTTGATGGACCGACTGTAGCTCAGGGCTCCCACCGGCCCCTCCTCAGGCTCGATGACTTTCTAGAGTGGCTCCAGAACCCAAGAAGACAGTCTACTTAGAGTCTCGGCGTTATCACCAAGGTCGCGGGAGCAGCCAGGGGCACAGGTCCCCAGGGGGCGGTGTGGGGAGGCCAGGGAGCCTCCGTGCCCTCTCAGACCCCGTTGTCAGGATCTGGTGGAGGCTCCCTCACACGCGCACCTGCCGGGAGGATGGGGGCTGGGGCTGCAGTGTCACGCTTCTGACCACGGCGTGGTCTTTCCGGTGGCCAGTCCCCATCCCGAGCCATCCAGGAGCCCGCCCCGGGTCACCTCATTAAAACAAAAGGTGTCCCTATCACCCAGGAAGTTCCAAGGGGTTTAGGGGCCCCTTGTCAGGATCTGGGGTCAAAGACTGAATATATGTTTCTTATGGCCAAGTCCCTATTGCTGGGAAAGGGCTTGGCTATTGCTCTCACTGAGATGCAGCTCCTTCTCGGAAATGGGGTTGGGGGCCTCCCAGAAGGAGTGTCCTGTGGGACCCAGCACTTGGCGGTGCTCAGGAGACACTCCACATGGGGCAGTGAGGGAATGGCAGGGTCAGGGCTCAGGGGCTGAGCTTGTGAGGCAGAGAGCACTGGATCGGGAGTCTGGAATCCCGGCTGCGTCTAACTGCGCTTCTCGTGGACTGTGGACCTTTGGTCCTTCCTTCCCTGGCCCACCTTTCCATGCCCTGCTCTAACGCACTGTGACCTGTTCCCTCTAGGAGGGCAGACGTGCTGGTCATGACCCCCTGGTTTGCTCCTGTCATCTGGGACGGGGTCTTTGACTCTGCCATTCTGGACGCACAATTCGAAAACACCACCGTTGGACTGACCATTTTTGCCATCAAAAAGTAAGTGAGATCTGGGACACCTGGGTGGCTCAGCCGGTTAAGTGTCTGACTCTTTGGCTCAGGTCATGATCTCACAGCACCTGGGTCTGAGCTCCGAGTTGGGCTCTGCCCTGATAGTGTGGAGCCTGCTTGGTATTCTCTCTCTCCTTCTCTCTCTCTGGCCCTCCCCTGCTCGCTCTCTCTCTCTCTCTCTCTCTCTCTCTCTCTCTCTCTCTCAGAATAAATAAACTTAAAGAAAAAAATAGGTAGGTAAGATCTTGGCAGCTGTGCGGAGAAGGACACGTGCCCAGGCTAAACCAGGAAGCCAAGCCCCAGGTAGGGGGCACTCCTCACCAGATGTCTCTCTTTGCCAGGATGGGGTGCTCACAGGAGGAGGGGGAGGCGTGGGTGGCTTTGTGGGCAGGTGAACCTGGTGGGATTTGCACGGGCCACCAGGCACACCCCTGCTCAAAATAACAGCCCCACACCCGAGAGTCGTCTGCTCCAGAAGTGACCGTATCAACCATTCAGAGGCCTGGCAGCCACTGCTGACCACTTAGCGGGACTAACCCTGTGACCCAAACCCATGAGCAGGTGCTCGGCTGCCCCGATGCGTTCCCCTGGGAGGCTGACTGAGGCTTGGCGTCCCAGTTAGCCGGAGCAGGCTTACTGTGCAGTGGAGTCGGACCTGAAGGCTCCAACCTGCATTTACGGCTTTGGGGCTAGCTTGTTTGCTTCAGAAACCGGCTCGTGTTTCACATCCGGCACCTTCGCCGGCATGTGTCGGGCGCCTTTGCACGTCGGCACACACAGACCTTCCTCATTCTTTCGAACGGCTGCCCACTCTTACTCCAGAGCCACTGCATTCCCCGCTTGAGCTGACCGTTCCGGAGAGCTGCCTCAGGCAGCACCCTTGCAGACAACCTCGCATCGCGAAACTTTTCAGTTGCGAGGCCGAGTTGCGAAAACGTCACAGTGAACGTGTGTCTGCCCACCACCCGGACTCCGCCGCTAATGTTCTTGTTTTTCCCCTTCTCACTTTGCCTGGTTTTATTGGGATATAATCAATATATAACATCGTCTCGATGTAGAGCGTACAACATAATTGTCTGATGTGTGTATGTGTCGTGAAACGATCACCCCAGGAGGGCCTACTCTCGGCAACTTTCAAATATGCGATACGGTATGTCAGCTGCAGTGGCCATGCTGTGCGCTCCGTTCCCACAACTGATTTATCTTATGTCTGGAAATCCGTACCTTTCGACCACCTTCACCGCTTTCCCCAGTCCTGCACCTCTTGCCCCTGGTAACCACTTATTGTCTGTTTCTATGGATTCGGGGTTTTTTGTTTTTGTTTTTGTTATTTAAAGACTCCACATATAAGTGGGATCACACAGTACTTATCTGTCTCTCTCTGACTTATTTCACTTACATAATGGCTTCGAGTGTCAACCATGTTGTTGCAAATGGCAGGATTCCTTCCTTCTTTTTCTTTTTTCTTTCTTTCTTTCTTTCTTTCTTTCTTTCTTTCTTTCTTTCTTTCTTTCTTCTTTCTTTCTTTTTCTTTCTTGCTGAGTAATATATATATATCTCACACTTTCTTTATCCAGCCATCTGTTGGTGGACACTTGGGTTGTTTCTCTGTCCAGGCTGTTGTAAATACTGCTGCAGTGAATGTGGGAGGGCAGGTATCTCTTCAAGATACTGATTTAGGGGCACCTGGGTGGCTCAGTCCATTGAGCATCAGTCACCTAAAATGATTGCTGAGTGTCCCAGGGTCATGGGATGGAGCCCCTCATTAGGCTCTGAGCTGAGTGTGAGTGTGGAGCCTGCTTGGGGTTCTCTCTCTCTCTCTCTCTCTGTCTCTCTCTCTCTCTTCCTCTCCCTCTCCCTCTTAAAAAAAAACCTTAAAAAGGGATATTGGGGTGCCTGTGTAGCTCAGTCAGTTGAGTGTCTGACTTTGGCTCAGGTCATGATCTCACAGTTCGTGAGTTCGAGCCCCACATTGGGCTTGCTGCTGTGGGCCTGTCAGTGCGGAGCCCCCTTCGGATCCTCTGTCCCCCGTTCTCTCTTCCCCTCCCCTGCTTGTGCTCTTTTTCTCAAAAACGAAATAAAACATTTTTTAAAAAATTAAAAAAGATACTGATTTAATTTCCTATCTTTACCCCCATCTCTATCATCTATCTCTTTCTACATCTCCAGAAGTGGGATTGCTGGATTGTAGGGTAGTTCTGTTTTTTATTTTTATTTTTTTTTAACGTTTATTTATTTTTGAGACAGGGAGAGACAGAGCATGAATGGGGGAGGGTCAGAGAGAGAGGGAGACACAGAATCTGAAACAGGCTCCAGGCTCTGAGCTGTCGACACAGAGCCCGACACGGGGCTCGAACTCACGGACCGTGAGATCATGACCTGAGCCGAAGTCGGACGCTTAACCGACCGAGCCACCCGGGCGCCCCTGGGTAGTTCTGTTTTTAACTTTGCAGGGGCCTCCCTACCATCTTCCGACAGTGCACAAATGTGCCCTTTTCTCCACATGCTCTCGGGCACTTGTGTCTCTTGTCTTCCTGAGATGAGCCTTCTAACGGGTGTGAAGGGATGCCTCATTATGGTTTTGATTCGTGTTTCTCTGATGATGAGTAATGTGGAGCACCTTTTCATGTACCCGTTGGCCATTTGAATATTTTCTTTTGTATGATTTCAATCTTCTTAAGTTTGCTAAGATTTGTTTGTGGCCTAACATATGGTCTATCCTAGAAAATGTTTCATGTGCCCTTGAGAAGAACATATGTTCTGCCATTATTAGATGGAATGTTCTATGTTGTCTGTTAGGTCCATTTGGTCTATAGTCTTGTTCAAATATGCTGCTCCCTTACCGATTCTCTGTCTAGGTGACCTACCCATTTTTGAAAGTGGCTTATTAAAGTCAGCCATCAATATCGTATTGCTGTTTATCTCTCCTTTTAGTTGTGTTAGTATTGGCTTTATGTGTTTAACTGCTCTGATGTTGTTGAGTGCATGAATGTTTACAATTGTTATATCTTCTTAATGGATTGACCCCTTTATCATTATAGAATAACCTTCTTTGTCTTCTTTGATCATTTTTAGCTTAAAGCCTACTTTGTGTGATATAAATATATCTTCCCGTCTTTCTTTCAGTCAGTTTGCTTGAAATATCTTTTTCTATTCCTTCACTCTTGGTCTGGTCTCTAAAGCTAGAGTAGGTCTCTTTTAGGCAGACTATTGTTGGATCTTTGAAAAACTTTTTTTTAATCCATGTAGCCATTCGACATCTTTTGAGTGGAGAATCCTTTTACCGTTTAAAAAAGGTAATTCTTGAGAGGTCAGGACTTCCTGTTGCCATTTTGTTCATTGTTTTCTGACTGTTCCGTGGACTCTCTGTTGCTTGCTTCCTCTCTTGCTGCCTTCTTTTGTGGCTGGATGACTTTTCACCGGTAGCTTTGACTCCTTTACTATTCCTGGTAGTGTATCCACTACAGATTTTCCCTCTGCGGGTAGTAAGGCTTACATAAAATATTTTCTGTTTATAACAACCTCTTTTATGCTGATAACAACTTAATTTCAATAGCTTCTATAAACAATACTTTTACTTCTCTCTCTGTGTCTCACATTTTAGGTGATTGGTGCTACAATTCACATATTTTTAAATATTGTTTACATAAACAGATTAGTGTATTCATGCTTAGATTTTTTATGTTTGTTCTTTTAACTCTTAGAGTTGTAAGTGATTTATGCACCGCCATTACATCTGACCTTGACTGTATGTTTACCATGACCAGTGGATTTTATCAATATATTAAAATTTTTTTTTCAACATTTATTTATTTTTGGGACAGAGAGAGACAGAGCATGAACGGGGGAGGGGCAGAGAGAGAGGGAGACACAGAATCGGAAACAGGCTCCAGGCTCCGAGCCATCAGCCCAGAGCCCGACGCGGGGCTCGAACTCACGGACCGCGAGATCGTGACCTGGCTGAAGTCGGACGCTTAACCGACTGCGCCACCCAGGCGCCCCAATGTTTTTATCATATTAGTCAGCATCTTCTTCCTTCTGCTGGAAGAGTGATGCCCTGTAGCATTTCTTGTAAGGTGGCTCTACTGGTGATGAAACCCCTTAGCTTTTGTTTGGGAACGCTTTCTCTCTCCTTCATTTCTGGAAATCAGCTTTGCTGGGTGTCGTATTCTTTCAACATTTTGACTGTATCATCCCTCTCTCTCGTGGTCTGCACAGTTTCAGGCGTCACATGCTCTTCCCATTGACCCACCCAGGCACCCTCCTTATCTTTGACTGTTGACAACTTAATGATAACGCATCTCTCCGTAGCCCTTTTCAGATTCAACCTATTTGGGGTCCTTTGAGCCTCATGAATCCAGATGTCCGGGTCTCTCATTTGGGAAGTTTTCAGCCATTATTGTTGTAAATGTATTTCCTGCCCATTTCTCTTTCTCTCCTCCCTCTGGGATTCCCATCATGCACATATTATTTCTTTTTATGGTTTCCCATAAGTCCATAAGCTTCACAATTAACATTTTATTGTACTTGCATGATCAGTAATCTACTCATCTGGTCATCCTTCTGTCCATCTATCCATTCATAGTTGCTTTTGCCATGTGGGAAGGTAAATCTGGGACATCAGCACACTCGCCCTAAATACTTCTCTGTGCATGTCATTAACTAGAGCTTGAGATGTGTTTATGGTTTTTCTTCTTCCCAGGCAAAATGTACATACACGAATTCCCTGGGTTTTGGCGAATACATATCGTTGTGGAACCCAAATTCTTTCTACGTATACAGTGTTCCCATCACCCCCAGAACATTCCATCGTGCCCCTTTCCGGCCAACCCCTCCCCCTACAGCCTCTCCTGCGGCGTCGCTTGTCCTGATTCTTTTCTACTCTAAGATTATGTTTGCCTCCTGGAGCCCTAAAGCATATCCTGCTTTGTGCTGCCTTTTCTGAGCATCGTAATTTTGAGATTTAGCCGTGATTTTGCGTGAACCGGTAGCCCTTTCTCGCTGCTTAGCGTTCTGTGGGGTGGGCGCACCACAGTTGCCTACTGCACTTTCTGTTTTGACGGACACCTGCTTCCAGGGCTTGGACACTATAAGTAAATATGAATTATGTCGGACAGACCTTTTGCAGACACGCAATCTACCTTTTCTCCATCGAATATCTAGGAGTAGAACCGCTCAGTCTTAGGCAAGAGACGGCTTTCCTTTTGTAAAGAACCACTCCACACGTTTTTCCGGTTTCACGCCCCCACTCACAATACACGGAAACTCCGGCTGCTCTACCTGCCTCACCAGCATCTGATGGCGTGAGTCACCCGTGAACTTTTATACCTGGGTCCTTATACTCACATACGAGTAGATCTGCGGCATAGGGTCCGGGCAGTGGAATCGGGGGAAGAATATACACATTTAAAGTTTGAGCGTATTTTCTCCTATGCCCTCCGAAAGGGTTATACAAATGGTTACTCGACCCAGGGGTACATGAGAGTGCCTGCCTTCCCGTGCTCTCAGCCACACCGACGTATTCACTTACTCATCTGTTAAAAAAGACCTTTACTGAGCAGTTATGACGTGTCCACAATAGAGGTAAGGTAGTTTCCCAAGCAGACACAGGCCTACTTTCATGGAGCTACGTTCTAGACGGAAAGAACACGTAAAGATGGAAAAGACGGGAGAAGTAAAACACAAATACAAAATATGTCATGGTGGTGATAGGGGCTCTAAAAGAATACCTAAGGCTGGGTAAGGGGTGGAGAGGGATGTATCTTCATATTTATTTGTGTATCTATCTGCTCTTTCTTATTGGGTTATAATTTCCACGTTGTAAAATGTACACTCGTTCAAGGGCATAGCCTGCAGCATCCCCTCCCTCTCCCCACCGCCTCATGCATCTGCGTTGATGCTAGCAGGGAGACCTATGAGGCATATGCAGTTCTGGGCATTGGTCAAGGAATAGAAGCTATTATAGGGGGCGAGCACTGCAGGGAACAGGGCCCCAGCCCCAGGGAACAGGCAGTGTGAGGGCCCAGAGGAGCATGCCTGGCCTGTGTCGGGAACATCAAGTAGCCAGCCTGCCCGGACAAAAAGGTGGACAAGAGGAGAAGGAGACCACATCAGAGGCGGGCCTTGTAGGGTCTGGAGGACCACTGTAGTGTCCTGAATTCGTTTTTAGTTTTTCTTAAGGACAAGGAACGATTTGAGGGTCGTGGGTTGGAGAAATCCATCATCTGGACATTATCTATCATTTGAACTTTTGCCAGCCTTGTGGACTAAGAAAATACCTTGTGGTTGAGCCTATCTGCTCAATACCCAAGCAGTCTGAAGGCCTCCTTTTACTATCCAGTTGAGATACATGGTCTTTAGCTAGTCTAGTAGATTGGCTATGGTTTTATTTTTATCTTTCAATTAAAAAAAATTTTTAATATCTTAAAATTTAAAATATTAGACACAGGATCGGAAGACACAGAATCGGAAGCAGGCTCCAGGCTCTGACCTGTCAGCACAGAGCCCGACGCGGGGCTCGAACTCACGAGCTGAGATCATAACCTGAGCTGAAGTCCGACGCTCAACCGACTGAGCCACTCAGGCGCCCCCCATATCTTTTGATTTTTAATCATGGTAAAATGCACAGAACATTGACCATCTTAACTATTTGTAAGCGTGCGTTTCGGTGGTGTTAAGTGTTCACATTGTGGGGCAACCATCCCCAACATCCGTCTTCAGATGCAAACCTGAAATTCTGTGCCCATTGAACACTAGCTCCCCATTCCCCCCTCCTCCAGCCTCTGGCAACCACCCTTCTGCTGTCTGTTCCTATGAACTTGCCTCTTCTGGACACCTCTGTCAAGTAGATTGACTTTTGCAATTGGCTTATTTCACTTAGCATGATGTCCTCAAGGGATGGCCATGGTATTATAAGCTGGTTTTGCCTAAGTCTGTTTTTCTGCTGCTGTTTGATTGTGTTTAACACCCACCGTCTCTCCTGGGGTGCTTGTTGGTCTTAGATACGTGGTCTTCCTGGAGCTGTTCCTGCAGACGGCGGAGAAGCACTTCATGGTGGGACACAAGGTCACCTACTACGTGTTCACCGACCGGCCGGGGGATGTGCCCCGCGTGCCCCTCGGGGAAGGGAGGCAGGTGGTGGTCCTGGAGGTCCGGAACTACTCGCGCTGGCAGGACGTGTCCATGCACCACATGGAGATGATCAGCAACTTCTCCCGGCGGCGTTTCCTCCACGAGGTGGACTATCTGGTGTGCGTGGACGTGGACATGAGGTTCCGCGACCACGTGGGCGTGGAGATCCTGTCCCCGCTCTTCGGCACCCTGCACCCCGGCTTCTACGGGGCGGCCCGCGAGGCCTTCACCTACGAGCGCCGGCCGCAGTCCCAGGCGCACATCCCCAGGGACGAGGGTGACTTTTACTACGCGGGAGGCTTTTTCGGGGGGTCGGTGGCCGAGGTCCTGCGGCTCACGTCGGCCTGTCACCAGGCCATGGTGGTCGACCGGGCCCACGGCATCGAGGCGGTGTGGCACGACGAGAGCCACCTGAACAGGTACCTGCTCTACCACAAGCCCACCAAGGTGCTGTCCCCCGAGTACCTGTGGGACGAACATATGCTGCAGAAGCCACCTTTCCTCCGGAAGCTGCGCTTCGTGGCGGTGCCCAAGAATCACGCAGAAATCCGGCACTGATGGGCCGGGGGGGGGGGGTGGTGGGGCGGGGTGCTCCAGGAGGTCTCCCTGCAAGGCTGCGGCTGGCCTTAGCGGGTCTTCCGCTGGGAAAGGGATCGGCCACAGCTCTGGTGGCGAATGAGTCCCCGTGCCTCAGTTTCCTCTTCTGGAGAGACTCCCACTACCCACCAAGCACACACGGCTCTAGTTTTTCATCTCTCCCTAATCCTGCCTCGTATTTAAAGTCGGCTCACCCATGGGGCGCCTGGGTGGCGCAGTCGGTTAAGCGTCCGACTTCAGCCAGGTCACGATCTCGCGGTCCGTGAGTTCGAGCCCCGCGTCGGGCTCTGGGCTGATGGCTCAGAGCCTGGAGCCTGTTTCCGATTCTGTGTCTCCCTCTCTCTCTGCCCCTCCCCCGTTCATGCTCTGTCTCTCTCTGTCCCAAAAATAAATAAACGTTGAAAAAAATAAATAAATAAATAAAGTCGGCTCACCCTTCGTGGTGCCGGTAAGGTCCCCTTCCCCGACGAGGTTTCTTTGTCTCTTCCTCCTGCGGTTGAGGCCCGCTGCTCCCCGCTCCGCCTTTCTAGCGCTGTGTCCTTCCGGCTCCATCTGCCATCCCGCCCCTATTTCCAACTGGCCTTGCCCATTACGGTGTGAGCTCCTGGGCCGAGAGGCTGAGATCTCTCCGCCTTTGTCCAGGTCACTTCCTACCACAGGGCCTTGTGCCCGGAGACTCCCAAAACAGGTTCACATTTGAGTTTAAGTGACCCGTAAAAACCCAGGACACCGTGTGCTGAGACGGTGGGCGAGGCCCAGCCGGGGAGCACGTTTCCGGGTTTGGTCTGGGTCGGTTGGCGGCTTGCGGCTTTGGGTTGTTGGGCTTTTTCTTCTAGGGTTTCTGGCAGTTTGTCACATGCTTTTGCTCTTACTGCTTTTCTCTGACACACGTTAAAAACGCCTTCTTCCGGTTTTTACGTGGCCGCTTCAACTCTTTCAGCGTAGGCAAATTTAAGAGATCGCCCCCTGCTTTGAAATCGTGAAGATAGTCTCTTGTTATCTTCCAAACACTTAATGTTTTTGCCTCACACTTGAACCGTTAATCTACCAAAAGTGACCTGTGTGTGCTTTTAACGGAAGGGCTCAATTTAATGTGGCTTTCTCTGGATAACCGTCACCCGAGCACCGCTTAGTGAACACGTGTTTGAAAACCTACCGGAAAGTTCTTCTCCCTGACATGCACTGTCATCGGCCTCATGTTGGCAGCTGTCCTTCTGTGCCGGCTCCGTTAGGGTCTCTCTATTCTGTTGCATTTGATGCGGTTTTGGCGTGGTGGGGGTCTGGAGCCGATAGCCGAGAAAGAATTCTTGTGTCTTTGGTGCTTAAAGGTGATTTCATCAAAGCACAGGGACCGGGCCCGTGGGCGGGAGGAGCTGCCCTAGGGTTGTGAGGAGTGACTGGTTATACACTACAGAGTTGGGGGAGGCCAAGGCAAAAGGAAGCCTCCAGAAGGAGTTTCTCACGGTAAAGAGGACTCCTAGGATAACTGAGGCCTGGCTGTTGTCACCCTGAGGTGGTTTTTCCTCTAGTAAGTCAGTAACATGAAGACAGTAGGGAGTTCCTGGAGGAATGTTCTACTCTGCTTGCCTCAGGAGGCTGCGGGTTATAAAGAAATTTAATGTTAAAAAAAAAAAAGAAATTTAATGTTATTTGCATTTCCGTCTTCTCTTTGTTCCCCACATCCCTACGGAGGAGAGGGTGGGTGATGTTGGGGCTCCAGGAAACTGAGTCTATGGGTTTCTGGAGGTTAAGCTATTGAGAAGATTGCCTTTTGGGGGGCTGCCTGGGTGGCTCGGTCGGTTAAGCTTGTGACTTCAGCTCAGGTTGTGATCTCACAGTTAGTGAGTTCGAGCCCCGCGTTGGGTTCCGCACTGACAGTGCGGAGCCTGCTTGGGATTCTCTCCCCTTCTCTCTGCCCCTCCCGCACATGTTCTCTCTCTCTCTCTCCCTCAAAATAAATAAACATTGAAAAGAAAAGATTGCCCTTGTACTTTATGCAGACACGTACGAACTGATGATGACTGTGATGTCTATCAGCCAGCCTTTGGTTTTTCCCTTTCCTTTCTTCTTGGGCAGGCAGGAGAGCCTGAGGAACGTCACACGCGTCCCGCCTGGGGGCAGGGGGTCGCTGGTGGGGTGTCGGCCTGCCTGATGCTCCCTCGGCACATCGGCCGGCGGGTCTGTCCTCGTGGCGCCGGCCACCATCTTACTCGTTCTGGGCCTAGAAACAGGTCTCGGTATCTGGCCCTGCTGCCTTTCCATCTTTAGTCTTCTGTCACATGGCACCGAGGAGCCTGCTGGAGGTTTCCTCAGAACCGGGGTAAAAATATCTTGTCGATATCGGAGATCCCACCCTGTGAGCAAAGCTCTCGGTTTACTCAGTCCTTCAGTCTTTCAACAGAACTTCGTAATTTTCTCCGTAAAGGTCTTGCAAATCTGTTTTTCAAGACTCGGAGCTAGGTGCTAGGTTTTTTTTCCCCCAACATTTTGTTTTTTTGAACTTAAAACATACAGGGGCGCCTGGGGGGCTCAGTCAGTTAAGCCTCCGACGTCAGCTCAGGTCATGGTCTCGTGGTTGGTGGATTTAAGCCCCACATCAGGGGCGCCTGGGAGGCTCAGTGGGTTAAGTGTTCGACTTCAGCTCAGGTCACGATCGCACAGTTTGTGAGTTCGAGCCCCGCGTCGGGCTCTGTGCTGATGGCTCAGAGCCTGGAGCCTGCCTCGGATTCTGTGTCTTCTCCTGTCTCTGTCCCTCCCCTGCTCATGCTCTGTCTCTCTGTCTCTCAATGGTAAATAAACATTTTAAAAAATTAAAAAAAGACTTGAAACATACAAAAAATTTTTAAAGAATCACACAGCAAACGCTCCTGTACCTACCACGTAGATGTCACTGTGAACACGGTGCCGTGATTCTACCGCTCACAGAGTGAAAAAGGTCTTTAGCTGCCTCCGTTTTGACCTCAGACTCTCTGGTTGGGTTCTTCTTCCCAGCTGGTCTCCTGGCTCAGGCAGAAGACCCTGAGGAGAACACTTCCCCTGACGGGATCTGAAACTACGCCCTCAATGAGGGGTGCCTCCAGCCAGCAAGACCCTGCTTGTCATTGACTCCAGGGACTGGGGCCGACTTGGCCTTCCCTGGCCACCTGCACGGACCCAGCCACCTTTGCCCCACCCTTTGCTCTCATAGGCCTGGAACTGTTTCTGGCACTCTGGAGACAGCCTTTGAGATGCGCCAGTCCGCTCTTCCCGGTGCTGGCCTCGCCGAGAGAAGGAACTTTCTTGTTCCACTTGCCACTCATTTCTCTGCCTTTGGATTTCGTCAGCGGCCAGTGGCCCAACCTGGTCAGTTTGGGGCCCCCAGAGCCAGAGCTCTTGCACCCCTGTGCCCCGGCTATCATATGTCATCCATGCACCTGTCCGTGCCTCCATCCATCCATCAGTTCATTTAAATTTTTATTCTACATTTAAAAACAACTTGCAGAGGGGCGCCTGGGTGGCTCAGTCGTTAAGCATCTGACTTTGGCTCAGGTCACGATCTCACGGCTCGTGGGTTTGAGCCTTGGTGTCGGGCTCTCTGCTGTTAGCACAGAGCCCACTTCAGATCCTCTGTCTCCCTCTCTCTACCCTTCCCCCTTTCACACACACACACACACACACACACTCTCTCTCTCTCTCTCTCAAAAAAATAAACATTAAAAATTAATTAATTAATTAATTAATTAATTAAAAAAATAGTAACTTGCAAAGGCACGTGGGTGGCTCAGTGAGTTAAGCATCCGACTCTGGATTTGGGCTCAGGTCATGATCTCACAGTTTGTGAGATCGAGCCCTCTGTCGGGCTCTGCAGTGACAGCTCAGAGCCTGCTTGGGATTCTCTCTCTCCCTGTCTCTGCCCCTCCCCTGTTCTCTCTCTCTCTCTCTCTCTCTCTCTCTCTGAAAACTAAATAAACATTTGGGGCGCCTGGGTGGCTCAGTCGGTTGAGCATCCGACTTCTGCTCAGCTCATGATCTCGTGGTCCATGAGTTCGAGCCCCACGTCAGGATCTGTGCTGACAGCTCGGGGCCTGGAGCCTGCTTTGGATTCTGTGTCTCCCTCTCTCTCTGCCCCTCCCTCTCCCATACTCTGTCTCTCTCTCTGTCAAAAGTAAACAAACAATAAAAAAAATTACAAAAAAGAAAAGCAAAAAAATAATAATAAAAATTTAAACAATTAAAATTGCAGGTTTCAGTATCTGTTGCTTCAAACACTCAAGCGTATGTACTATGAATTAGAGCTCAGTCTGTACCTAGAGTCCTTTTTGAAATTAAAACTTACGTGTGGTAAAGATGTGAAGTGTACCATGTAGTGAGTTTGACAAAGGCCTACTCCTGTGTCCCACCAGCCCAACTGAAATAGACCACCAGTATCACTCCGGAAACTTCCTTTTCCAGTCAATTCCTGCTCCCAGTCCCCAGAGGCAACCGCTGGTGTGACTTTTTTTCACCATAGGTTAGTTTTGCCTTTATATAAATGGTATCACAGAATCCTAATTGCATTTATCTATTGACATTTTAGCCATAATTCTTTGCTTTTTTTTTTTTAAGTGCTGTTCCAGGGATCACAGGATCCATTCTGAACTTTTCGCGACTCGCTTCGAGTTAGTATTGTACCGTTTCACTTTGCAATTGCGTGTGCCCATTTACTGCCTCCGTGTCCTAGAGGACACGTGTCCTGTTGTTGTCGCGTATGTTACACTACACGCTACAGAACCCAAACTATGGTGTCATAACTCTTGCTTAAAAGACTCACATGTACTCTTAAGAAATTAAGACTATATGGGGCGCCTGGGTGGCGCAGTCGGTTAAGCATCCAACTTCAGCCAGGTCACGATCTCGCGGTCCGTGAGTTCGAGCCCCGCGTCGGGCTCTGGGCTGATGGCTCGGAGCCTGGAGCCTGTTTCCGATTCAGTGTCTCCCTCTCTCTCTGCCCCTCCCCCGTTCATGCTCTGTCTCTCTCTGTCCCAAAAATAAATAAAAACGTTGAAAAGAAAAAAAAAATTAAAAAAAAAAAAAGAAATTAAGACTATAGATGGTCCTTTTCTACGTATCCAGGTACCTGCCATTTCTGGTGCTCCCCCCCCCCCCCCCACGTATTCAAGTTTCAATCTCGTGCCATGTTCCTTCAGCCTGAAAATTTTCCTTCGGCATTATTTTTTAAGGAGGCTCCACGCCCGACATGGGGCTCGAACCTCTGACCCCGAGATCGAGAGTCACACGCTCCACCGACTGAGCCAGCCAGGCGCCCTGCTTCAGCAGTTCCCGTAGCGCAGGTTTGCTGCCAATACGTTCTCATTGTTATGCCTTATCTGAATACACCTTTTTTTTTTTTTTTTAAGTTTCTTTCTTTATTTTGAGAGAGAGAGAATCCCAGGCAGGATCTGTGCTGTCGCGCAGAGCCCGCCGTGTGGCTCCCGTCCCATGAACCATGAGATCACGACCTGAGCTGAAATCAAGAGTCAGATGCTCAACTGACTGAGCTCTCCCAGGAGCCCCTGGATGCATCTTTGCTCTGAGGACAGTGCTATACCACACAGAGTATTCTGGGTCGGCAGGGTTTTTTTCTTTCGGCCCTTTACAGGTGCCGGTTCACCGTCTTCTGACCTCCATGCTTCTGATAAGCGAATGCTGTTTGTTTGTTTGCTCTTTTCTCGTACGTGTTTTTTTTCTTCGCCTTTTTTTAAGACTTAGAAAAAAAAACCCCACCTCTGGAATCATCCATTTGATTGTGTCCAGGTGTGTGTGTGTGTGTGTGGTTTCACTCTGCTGATGGCCAGCTGAGCTCCCAGGCTCCCCGAATGTCTGTGTTCCATCAGGCTCGGGAAGATTTCAGCCATTATTTTTCCAAATATATTTTCCGCCCCAGTCTCCCTCTCCTCTCCCGTGATTCCAGTCACGCATAAGCTGGATCTTTTGATATTATCCCACGGGTCCCTGAGATGGTTTCCATCTCAATCCCCACTCTGTTCTTCACAAGAGAGGACCTGAGCTGTGCCTTCAGGATCCATTGGTAAGTCCATCTGCCGAGTTCCTGAACTTTCAGATACTGTACTAGCATCTACACTGGGCTCTTTGGTGGTTTCTATTTCTTTCTCTGAGGTTCATGGTTTTCTTTTCTTATGAACATACTTGTTTTCTTTATATCCTAGAGCATCACTCCTAACGGCTCCTGTAAAATCTCTGCCCACCACCTCCAGCCTCGGGGCCACCTCGGTGCCCGGGGTCGCCCACTGCCTTTCCCCGTGTCCTGTCGGTGTCCTGTTTGCTCATGCGTCTGCTCTTTCTGCATTGCCTCCTACACGGTGACGGTTCGCCGTGGACAGGATTCTGTTACAGTCTTCGGGAAAAGGTTAATTCTTTTGCGTTACTACAGCTTGGCTGGACTCCGGCTCAAGCTCCATCCCGTCTGTGGTGGGCGGCGTGACCAAGTTCCCCGTGGCTCTTTCAGGGTCATCTTGGTGGCTTGGGAGTCCACCCCACCCCCCACCGCAAGAGTAGTTGGTAGGTCAGCCCAAGGAATTTAGGACTTGCTGTTTCTGGATCTCTCTCTCCTGGTATTCCCCCCTGTGGCTGTGGCTCACCTTCTTCAAACCAGTGAGATGGGGATTTTTTACTGGCTTTTAGCTGCATGTCGCTGATGGGCACCTGACCTCGGACTAACTGCTGCAGGCAACAGGAGTCTCTCCTAGTGTTCGTCTCTCCTTCCAAGTGAAGGCTCCCCTCCAAACCTTTTCCTTTGGTCACTCTCCAGAGCCTTCAGGTGTTTGTTTTAAAAATTTCTTTTTAACGTTTATTTTTGAGACAGAGAGAGACAGAGCGTGAACAGGGGAGGGTCAGTAAACACGTGAGCCAGACACCAGACACAAGAGCACACGGACTGTCGGATTCCACGTATCATGTTCCATGTTATCCGTGTAACATCCAAGCACGGGCAGTACCCCTCTATGGTGACTAATGTCGGAAAGTGTTTGCCACTGATGGAGGGGGTGGCAGTTGTCTGGAAAAGGGACTTGATTGAGATGACAGAAATGTTTTTGATGCTATTAGAGGTGACTAAGGGTGTATTGTGTGAGAAGTAAGGGAGAGGATTCATTTTGAGCAATACCAAATAAAAGCCGTGCTGTCTAGTTAACAGTAAGTTTACAACCTATTGGAAATATATATGACCCCTCCCCCACCCCGCCCCATGGAGTCCCAAACCGTTAGACACTTCGCTTCCTGGTTCTTCTTCCCTTCTCCGATTGGAGGGCTTATTTTTGTGGGCTTTGCAATGAGCATGCGCCGAAGAACAAAGGAAGGACTGAAAGTCTGCGTCACCTCAGGGAATGTACGCTTGTTCCGGTCAGACTACTTCTTGCCTTACATGGGCATAGGCGACTTCCGGGGAAGGCCGGAACCTCTGTAGTGCTCAGCCAATGAGGGATCAGGGGAGGGACTTACCTCTGTAGTGCTCAGCCAATGAGGAACCAGGGGAGGGACTTGCAGGCTAGGGGATAAACTGCCTGCTGTAACCACCCTGAGTGTGTCTGTCCATCAGACACCTGCTCTTGCAAGAACGTGGATTAAAGCCTGTCTTCCTTGTACTCTGAGTCTCCACGTCCCTCCTTTGATTGAGTTGGTGGGCTTTTTTCTAACATATTGCACTTGCCAAACATATTTGGCATGTTATTGTATGTAGATTACGTGCCGATGAGAAGGACCAAGACTCTCCCTGTTTGTCAGTTACAGAATTCTAAATAGTGGGGTTTTATTAGTGTTCCAGGATCGTCAAAACAAAGCAGCAGAAACCAAGTGGCTGAAAACAACAGAATTTTGTTCTTGCCCAGCCCTGGAGGCCAGAAGTCTTAGATCGAGGCTGTTGACAGGGCTATGCTCTGTCCTAGATCCTGGGTCGAAAAGCCCTCCCGGCCCCTTCTAGCATCGAGAGGTGGCCGTCAACCCTTGGCCTTCAGTGGCTCGCAGCTTCTCAGCCCCGATCTCTGCCTCTGCCTTGCGCAGACTTCCCCGGACTACCCATCTTCAGGTGGCTGCCATCCCTTTGTGTGTCTCTCCTCTGCTTGTGATGCCATCAGTCATACTGGATTAAGGGTCCACTGTACTCTGCTGAGTACATGAGATGACCTCATCTTAGTTTGTGTCTTTCTTGCACCTGCAAGAATCCTATTCCAGATCAAGTCACATTCACAGGTGCCAGGGTTTAGACTTCAACTTACATTTAGGAGGGACACAATTCTACCCGTAACATGGATTAAATCAGCCTTTCTGTTCAAATGTTCCATATGTCTCCTACCTTTTTTTGTTTTCATTAATAGGTGTTTTTTTTTTTTTAGAGCAGTTTGAGGCACGCAGAAAAACTGAGCAAACAGTACAGAGTTTCTGTGTACCCCCTTCCCCCCTACATAATTTCCCCTGTTGCTAACATCTTGCCTTAGTGTGGTACAGTTGTTGTATTTGATATATAAGTCAACATCGGTGCATTTGCATTAACCTAAGTCCATAGCTTACATTAAGGGGCCTCTTTGTATTGTACATTCCAGGGGTTTGGAAAAATATGTAATGATAGGCACCTGCATTACAGCACCAGACCAAGAAGTCTCACTGCCCTAAAAAAAACCCCCTGTGCTCTGCCTGTTCACCCCTCCTCCTCGCCTGGCCTGAGGCACCCACTGATCTTTTCCATATGCCTACGGTTGTGCCTTTTCCAGAATGCCATGGAGTTGGAATCATACAGAAGGGAGCCTTTCAAGATGGGCTTCTTTCACTTAGTAACAAGCATTTAAAGTTCCTCCATTGTCCTTATAGCCTCATAGCTTTTTTTTTTTTTTTTTTTAAGTGCCAAATCGTACTCCATTATCTGGAGGGACCTCACTTTATTTATCCCTTTACCTCCTGAAGGACATCTTGGCCGCGTCCAAATTTAAGCAATTGTTTATAAAGCTGCTCTAGACATGTGTGTGCAGGTTTTTATGTGGACGCGAGTTCTCACCTCACTTGGGTAAATACCGAGGAATGTGGCTGCTGGATTGCACGGCGAGAGGATGTCTAGTTTTGTAAGAAAAAGCCAAACTAGCTTCCAGAGTGGCTGCACCGGCTGCATTCCCTCCAGCAATGATGGTTTTGGTGATTTCATCCGTCAGGTGTTGAAGGTGCCCAAAACCCCTGCAGTGTGAGGTCAGGCGACACACAGACACTCCCAAGTACCCCATCTTATCTGTGAATTGTGCTTTTTAAAATATGAAATATTGCCCTGAACTGCTTATTGTTTTCTGCTTTGAATTCAGCTTGGTCCTAGATCCGTGTTGTTCATACCTGCGTTCTCAGATGGGCCTTCTCTTGTCGTAGCCTGGCTCCCCGCCGAAGCTTTGAAAGCCGTCACGTGGTCTGTGCGTCTTTATCTTCTGCCAGGGAATTTCACCCCTTTGCGCTTGTGATCATCTGTGCATCTCGTGCTTATTCGTGGCGTCCTACATCTGTTCTCTGTTTGGCATTAACCGTTGAGGTTTGTAGTTCTACTTCACACACCAGGCATCTTTGTTCTCCTGTGGGATGGCCTGTCTGCCACCCAGGCATCCCCCTCGCCTGGGCCCCCTGTGACTGTTTCCTCTGCAGCGTCAGTCACCAGCCCACGGCTCTTCTGTTCCCTGCATTTGCCCATGGTGTGTTCCTTGTGCAAGAGACTTTGGGGTCTTTGTTTCCAGGTCTGGGATCACCTTTCAGTGTCGTTTGGGTATTTTAGCATCTCATCTCTGAGCCCTCGTTGTTGTGACCTCTTTTGTTATTATTTATGTATGTATGCATTTATTTATTTATTTATTTAAATGTTCATTTATTTTTGAGAGAGACAGAGACAGAGACAGAGCGTGAGTGCAGGAGGAGCAGAGAGAGAGGGACACACAGAATCCGAAGCGGGCTCCAGGCTCTGAGCTGTCAGCACGGAGCCCGATGTGGAGCTTGAGCCCACAAACCACGAGATCATGACTTGAGCCGACGTCGGACGCTTAACTGACTGAGCCACCCAGACACCCGTCTAGCGAACTGAACTCCTCTTAAGTCCACGTCTGACACTTTAGTGTGGAATGCCCTTTAATTCCCTTTGACGTGTCCAGGCTGAGCTCTTCAACTGCCTCCGCGAGCCGGGGGCCGTGTGAGCGAGGCTGCTGTCGCTGTGTCTCCCCATCTTGCCTTTGCTCGGGCCACGGCTTGGGCCACAGTGTCCAGAGCTTCGGCTTGCCCCAATGCCCTCCAGATGACCTTACGCCTGTCCCATGGTGGAGGAGTCCTCTTGGTGTCCCAGTTTCCCCAGGGAGCCACAGCTTGAGGGCTGCTGGTCTTGTATTGGCCCGCCCTGACTTGTGTAGCTGAAGGGCATGAGGGTAAGGCCGTTGCAGGGGTTTAGTTATGTGCCACTCCTTCAAGGTCATCTGCTGGCCAAAGATTAACCCCAAGTGGGGTTACAGTGACATCCAGAGAGCGGTGCCGGCTCCTGCCAGGCCCAGGGCAGTGCCGTCTTTCTCACGTTGTGTCTGAGCTGTCCCTGTTAGTGCACAACATCCCCTACCTGGAGAAGGGTGTGGTCGGAAGGTGGCCACATGGTTGCTCATCCAAACCAGGATGCTTGTAAGAGGGGACTCTAGTAATAATTGTGCAGGCCCATGAATCAGGACCACCCAGGATGCTGGGTCGAGGCTGATGGTGGGAGGCCAAGATGTGTGTGCTTTCAAGGTCGAAGACACAGAGGGGACGGCTAATCGGAGGAGGAGGGACCTGGACTTATGAAAAGCGTCAGGTGGGGCGCGGGAAGAGGTCTGGGGTGGAGAGCACAGATGGGGGAGTCTGTCTCCCTCACCCTAGGGGCCAGGGGAACGTGGAGAGCGGTTCCAAGATGCTGTCTTGTCTAGAGCACCCACGGGGCTATTTGCTCGTCACGCGCTTTTAGATCTCATCCGGGAACATTGTGGAACACATGGCAAAGAAGACAGCGTAAACCGCTTCCTTCATCTTTGCTTCTGGAAGCCCAGCTGGTTGAAAGTTTGCAGTCCAGGGCGTGGCTCTTCGCTCATTCAAAGGTGCTGAGGTGAAGGCGGTCATGTGCCACTGGGCTCATTCACTCCTTCTTCCTACAGAAACTCCTGGGGGGTCTACTCCCCACAGCACGGCTCTGAATGCAGGCAGCAGAGAGGCACAGATGAGACTTTCGTGCCCGTGCCCGGGGCAAACATCCCTCCCAGCCCATGCTAATGCTCAGAACTGGTCAGACTAGGTTCCTGGAGTTCCGTGAACCAGGTGAGAGGAGACAAACCTCCTGGGGGAATTTGTAGCTTTCTGACAGTGGATTGGGACTTGGCACGAGAATACGGGGCTGGTGCCGCGTGGCGCGCAGCGAGGGATGATGTCTTTTGTCTCCGACCTGGAAACCCCATGTCTTCCAGGGCGCAGTGGAGGCTCCGTTGTTAGCCGTTGTTAGTTTGCAGGTGGGGCCAAGTCTCAGGCGCTTCCTGGTTCTCCTCGAGCCACCAGGGACCAGCTCAGAGAGTTGGGACGCAGAGTTGGGGGTTGAGGAGAGCAGGAAAGGTGTAAGTGGCTTTTTTTTAGGGACAAGGGTAGGTTTGGGGCTCCAGCTAGTTCTGGGTCGTGATGGGGCAGTTAAGAGGGCAGCCTCTGGATCAGATGTCTCAGCTTCAAATCCTGCCTCAGCCTCAGACTTTGTGCAACTCACTTCCTTTCTCTGTGCCTCGGTTACCTTTTAAGGGTAAGGTTCAAGTGAAGATCAGTGAGTGGATCCAGGGAAAGCACTGGCCACAATGCCTGGCAGAGTGCAAGAGAAGGCTGTGTGCAGTTGAATGAGCACGCCAGGGTCCCTGGGGCGTGGGAGCACTAATGGCAGGATGGCATGGGAGGTAGGGCAGGTCACCAGGATAAAGAGGACGGGGCGCTGGGATACCCTCCACCTGAGGCCTTGTTACCCAGAAGCTCCCCGCAGGGTGAAGGGGCTGCTGACAGGATCCGACCTTTTCTGGGGTGTGTTTGTGGGGTGGTGGGGAGTGGTTGCAAATTTTCTACTGGTCAGGTTAAGAGTCCCAGTGGACCACGTGGTGGGACAGAGAGCGACCCTGAAATTGGCTGGTGGGTTGGTTTCTTGCTCCAGGAGAAGTGGTCTTCAGCTTGGGGACAGGGTCGGGACGATGGGGCGCAGGACTGGGGACCCAGGCTGGGGCTAGCCCTTGGGGTCCTGCCCGGGAGAGGGGGAGGGAGGAGGGGGGCGGGGCCGGGGTCGAGCTCGGGGGCGGGGCCGGGGGGTTGTTGAGGAGCACGGTGGGGCGGAGCGGGATGGGGCCTGAGTGGAGGGGGTCGAGCCCAGGGGCGGGGCCAGGGCCAGGTGCGATCCGCCGGCACCCACCTCGCAGGTGCCTAGCGGGGGTCGTCGGGGACCCAGAGATTTCCTTCCCCCGGCTCCCGCGCCTCACTGTCACTCGCGTGGTCGGGCGTGGGGGGAGTCCGGGCCGCGGGAGCCGCTCCACCCCCAACCCCCCCCCCCCCCCCGCCCCGGGGCAGCCGCAGGCGGAAGGTCGCGGAGGGACGGGCGCCCTGGCGAAGCACAGGGGAAGCGAGCAGGCGGCCGTGGGACACGGAGCCATGGCAGGGTTGCTGCGGACGCAGGCCGGTGAGTGGCGGGCCCCGAGGGCCCCGGGCAGGAGGGACCGCGCCCCGATGGCCGGGCAGGTGGGCGCCCCGGGCCGCGGACCGCGACGGGAGGTCAGGAGCCTCCTGGGGCCCTGGTGCTGGGAGCCGGCGGGCCGGGCTGGCGCCCCCGAGGTCCGCGGTGCCGGTCCTGCGGGGGTCGGGGGCCCTGCGGACGCCTGGGCCGCGCGGGGCCCCTCGGGGCCGGGCCGGCGGGAGTGCGCCCGGGGCTGGGGTGCGGGCAGCGGAGGGCGGACCGGGAGCCGAAGGCGAGAGCCCGGGGGCGGTGCGGGCCCCGGCTGGTGAACCGCCGCCGCGTTGCTGGGGACGAGCGGAGTTCCGGAAAGCTCCGTGGGGGTGCGGTGCTCACTCTCACTGGCCTCAGACACACTCACCGTTTGTTCGTGCTTCCTGTAAGCCCGGGAAAGCCTGGGTGGCGAGGGCTGTTCTCGGTTTACCGGCTGGAAGGCTGGTTTAGGGACATCTAGGTCGCTGTCCTGGGTCACAAGGCAGGGAGGGGCACAATGGAGTCTGGAATCCAGGTCTCCTCGCCTGCGGCTCATGCTTCCCTGCGCTCCTCCCTGAGCCTCCGTGTGCTCCTGTTGTCGGCTCCCTTTCTCCTCGAGAAATATTTTCCTTTTTCTTTCTTTCTTTTTTTAAGTTTATTTATTTCCAGAGAGAGAGAGAGAGAGAGAGAGAGAGAGAGGGAGTGAGAGTGTGCGAGGGGCAGAGAGAGAGAGGAAGAAATAGAATCCCAAGCAGGCTGGCCCGCACGGTCAGCGCAGAGTCTGATGCGGGGCTGGAACCCACAAACCGTGGGATCATGACCTTAGCGGAAGTCAGCTGCTTAACTGACTGAGCCCCCCAGGCGCCCCCTTCTGTAAAAATATTTTAACAGCATCTATGCAATAAACCCCACGTGAGGTGTGCAGCTTAGTCGTAACCCACCGGCCACCTGCAGGACAGTTGCTCTGGTCTCCCTGCTCGCCTGCCCCCCAGGCCCCAGGTCCTGTGCTGTGTTAGTTGGCCTCAGGCCACAGGGACCAAGGTTCTACCTGCTCTGGGACTCTTGAGGCCCAGGGACTCTGCCCTTGGTCTCCATACCCCTGAGGCTGCAGGGACGTCGGGCCCACAACTGACCCCATGCAAACCTGAAGACCGAGTTCAGATCTTTCGAGAAAACTGGCAAATAATCCCCATTCTTAGATTCCCTGTTCATTCGTTCAACCAATATTTTAAAATATTGTCTTAAGTTTATTTATTTATTTTTGAGAGAGAAAGAGGGAGGGAGCCATTGCAGCAAGATTCTCGCAGAGTCGCGACCCCGAGGCTTTTCTTTCTGGAAGCAATGTTATTGGAGCAGGCACCGCTTAGGTCAGTTGGGTTCTTACCTGAAGAACTGAGCCTACCGCCCTGGGAGGTAGTTTTTTATGTATATTTTCACTTCTTTGTCTCCCATATATGGTAACACGCAAACTTGCAGTCTGATTAAGTGGTCTCATGTTACAAGGTCGTGAGGGATGTTGTCACTTAAGTGGAGCCAGTTGCCTTGAGGTTTTTTTTCTTTCCTTAGGGAGGGGACCCGACCACAAGAGAGACTCCCAAACAGGTTCTGTGCTGACAGCACAGCCCAACGTAGGGCTCGAACTCATGGCCTGAGCCGAAGCCGGACGAATAACTGACTGAGCCACCCAGGCCCCCCTGATGGCTCTTGGTTTTAACGGTTTTATCGAAGTATCATTTATATACCGTAGCATTCGCTTAGTCACTTTGCAGAGTTTGTAATAGAGTTTGGAACTTTCCTCAGAATTCCCTGGTGTCCATTTGCAATCCCTCCCTGTTCCAGTGTGGCCCCACCCACCTCAGGCAACCACTTTGTTTCTATAGCCTTACCTTTTATGGGATTTTCATATAAATAGAGCCTAACGGGGGCCCCTGGGTGGCTCAGTCGGTTGGGCTGGGCGGCTGACTTTGGCTCGGGTCACCATCTCACAGCTCATGAGTTCCAGCCCCGCGTCGGGCTCTGTGCTCACAGCTCAGAGCCTGGAGCCTGCTTCCGATTCTGTGTCTCCCTCTCTTTTCTGCCCTTCCCCCACTCACACTCTGTCTCTCTCTCCTTCAAAAATAAATAAACGTTAAAAGAAACTTAAACAGAGCCTAATAACATCCTAATAACCTGTGATCTCTTGCATCGGACTCCTTTCTCTTGGAATGAATGTTTTAAGGCTCGTCCACCTCGGAGCGTGTATCATTTATTTTTTTTTTGCTGAGTCATTCCAGTGTATGGATGTACCCACTCATCGGTGGATGGACATTCCGCGAGAGTACAAAAAGCAGTACAGACCACTTTGTAGTTTTGTGGACAACGCTGTAGTGCGCATCGCGTTCACGTCTCTGTGTGGACCTGTGCTTGCGTTTCCCCCCGGGTGGTTACCTTGCGGAGGGATCGCCAGGTCGTATGGTAAATGTATGTTTAACATTTTAAGAATACTACCAAACTCTCTTCCAAAGTGGTTCCGCCATTCTGCGTCCCCATCAGCGGGGTACGAGGGTTTCCGTCTCTCCGTAGCCTCGCTTGTTCTTGCCACACGTGTCGGTGGAAAGGGGTGTCTCCCAGTGGTATTGATTTGCGTCACCTAATGACCAATGACGTTGGTGGAGCACCTTTCCATGCACTTATCAGCCGTTCAAATGTCTTTGGTGAAAAGTCGGTAAAAAACATTTGCCTTTTAAGAAATTGGAGTGTTCGTTTTCTTCGTTGTGTATGGAGAGTTCCTTAATTTGGGATGCCTGGTCCTTATGAGATGTATGGTTTGCAAATATTTTTTCCTCGTTCATGGCTTGTCTCTTCACTTTCTTAAGGGTGTTTTTGAATGCCAAAGTTTTAATTTTAGGGAAGCCACCTCACATTTTTTCTTTTATCGTTGGTGCTTTTGGTGTCCTACGTGAGACATCTCTGCTTGACCCTTGCTGCAAAGATGTAGTCCTGGGTTTGCTTCTAACGTTTGCCAGTTCGTGCCTTTCAAGGATGTGTGCATCTTATCCAGGCCATCTCAGTTGTTGGTAAACAGTTGTCAGTAGCGTTCCCTTCACATCTTAATCTCTGTAGTACTCTGGCCTTGGTGCCTCCTCTCCTGTTCCTGATTTTATCGTCATTTGTGTCTCCTCCCCACCCCCAATGAAATGCTTGGTTTCATTGTTTTTTCCCCTTGCTGTTTTCTATTTAAGTGATTTCCACCCTAATCTCTATTATTTCCTCCCTTTGCTCACTTTGGGTGTAATTTGTTCTTCTTTTTCTTCTTGTAGTTTCTTTTCTTTTTAGACATTTTTTTGGGGGGGGTGCAGATGAGCAAGGGCTGGGGCGGGGGAGAGAATCCCACAAGGGGCAGAGAGAGAGAGAGAAAAGGTGGGCTCACCCAAAGTGGGGCGTGAGCTCACAAACTGTGAGATCGTGGCCCGAGCCAAAGTTGGACGCTCAACCGACTGAGCCAGCCAGGTGCCCTCTCTTAAAGTGAGAACTTCAGTACCGACCTGAGGTTTTTTCTTTTCTTACCTAGGCATTTACAGCTATACATTTCCCTCGAAACACAGCTTTGGCTGCATCCCGTAAAGTTTGGCATGTTTTGCTTTCCTTCTCATTCAGCTCAGAAAATACTTCACTTTTTCTCATTGACCCATGGGTTACTCAGATGCGTGCTGTTGCCTTTTCACGTATTTGGGGGGTTCCCAATGTGCCTTGGTCATTGCCCTTGGAATCTCACTCCCCTGTGGTCAGAGTGCATGCTCTGTACGACAGCGGTCCTCTTAAATTTGCAGTGACTTGTTTTAGACCCCAGCACATGGTGTCTCTTGCAGGAGGTTTCGCGCACCTAGAGGAGAGCATGTGTTTTGCTATTGCCCGGCTGAGCGTTGTGCGGTGTGATCGGTCCGATCTCACTGGTGTGCGGTGTTCAGCGCTATCTGCCGATGTTCCAGTTATCCCATCCATTACTGACAGCAAAGTAGGACTTCGAAATCTCCAACTTAATTGTCGAGTTGACCATTTCTTCTTCAGTTGTGTCCGCTTTTTGCCTCGCATATTTTGGGGCTAGGTTGCAGGTGTACATGAATCTTCAGCATGGTCCTCTGTGCTCATTTCAGCGCGGCCACGTCCACCTCCCTCCAAGGAGAGGGGGTGCTTGGTGGAAAGAGGCCACAGGGAGGCCTGTGTAACTGGGGATCGGAGGGGATCCTTGGGCAGAGTGCCGGGAGGAAAGAATCGACCTCCTACCCCCCTGTCTGTGAGTGAGAAAGGAGAAGCCAGTCTTGGAGCGGCTCCTTGAGACGCTGCCTGTCACAACGCTCAAACCACCTGCTGGTGGGAGGCGTCCGCCATGGGGCTGATCTGAATCACATGGGGGGGGGAAGTGGGCAGGTTGGGAGGAGCAGAGTGGGGTGATCGGGGTCCCACTGCTGTTTTCCAGGGAAACCAAAATGCTGCTCACTTTGTACTGTGATCTTCCTCCTGATAACACTCGTCTGGGTCCTCTTGGGGTAAGGAACGTGTGCACCGTCCAGGCCTTCCAGGCAGCAACAACAGCGGTCAGCTGCTTGTAGGGTGCCGGGCTGCTCCCCACCCCAGCACCAGCGTGGTCATCGCAGGGCTGATGAGCTGTCCCTCCACACGCACCCTCCCGTTGGACCCCACCTTGCGTGGGAGCTGTCTTCCCCCAGCTCCTGAGCGAGGAGCCATGTGGCCGGGCAGTGGCTGGGCAGTGGGGAAGGCGCAGGGGAGCTGAGTGTTAGCTTGCAGATGGAGATGGTCTCCGGACAATGGAGTAAAGGCCCGCGGCTGCTTTCCCGGGGCTGTGCTGTCCGTGCACGGGGACCCTCTCTGGCTGCCGCGGGAGCTCACGCAGAAGCACTGTCTTCAGTGACTGCCCTCCTGCCGCCCCCTTGGGTGTCACCCGTGCTTTGGGTGACAATGGCTCCCAGCCCCGCCCAAGCCCTGCAGCTGTGCCGGGGGCTCTGGGCTCCCCGCGCGGGCTCCAGCCCCTGCTTTGCATGGGGATGGATGAACAGCCAACCCAGGTGCACCCTCCTCAACAGGGGCCTCTGGTGGCTCTTTCCACAGGGCTGGTTTCCTGAACCTGAGGAACTCGAGGCTGGGGAGGCAGGTAGGGGCCAGGTGAGTGGAGTGGAGGCAGGGTCACATTGCCCAACAGCCTCGGGGACTGGCTGTGTGCTGGGAGGGCAGAGATGGCTGCTGCCCCCACCCCTCAGGCTGATGCACCCGTGATCTGGGCCTCACCCTCTGCCCCCTCCGCTCTGCCCAGAGCAGCCAGGTCATTTCTGGGGCCTGGGTGGTCACCTGGGCAGGACTAACACCCACCCCACCCCACCCCGGGTCTGGCTTCAACCTGTTGGACACTTGGGTGTCCCCACAGTGACCCCCTGCTCCTGCTCTCAAGTCCCTGATTCAGTGAAAGGCCTCACCTCCCCCCACCCAGCCCAAGGTGGAAGCCTGGGCATCATCCTTGCCCCTCCCCCACCCCCACCCGCGCCCCACTCAGAGCAGAACTGCCGGTCAGTATCTCTCAGTTCACGCTCTTCTCTCTGCTCCCCCCGTCCTGCTCTGGGTGAGGCTCCCCCATCTCTCTGGCAGCCTCCGTGCCATCTCCCCATCCTCCTGCACACGGACCCACTCTCCTCCGTTAGCCAGAGTGATCTTTCCGGAACATATGCATGAGCCCCTCTGTGGTTGGCTCCCTGCCTGCCCGTCCTCGCCAGCCTCACCTCTCCCATCGTGAACCCCACCTCTGCGGTCCACCCGGGGGTCTGTGGTCGCCTGGCACGTGTCGTGACTCTGAGGCTTTGCACGTGCTATGTCGTCTGCCCGGACCGCTCTCTTGTCTGTCCCCTGCTGTGCGTCTGGCTTTTCCCCCTTGTAGCAGCCATCTGCTGCTTGGTCACAAAATACCCAATTCGTGGTGTGAGACCATCACAACCACTGAGCCCACATCTCGCCAGATCCTGGGGTTGACTGGGCTCAGCTGGGCAGTGTGGGCCCAGGTGTGTCAGGTGAGTGTAGACCGACGGTGGCTGGGACAGGGGCGGCTTGAAGGCCCCTCACATTTGCAGGGTTGATGCTGGCTCCCGCCTGAGACGGCACCCAGGGCTCGGCCTGGGCTCCTTCCCGGGTCATTCGGAGGTTCCCCGATCTGTGTCTCCCAGTCAGACTGTTCCCCCTGAGCACATGGCTTCAGAAGACCCACAGCCCCAGCACAGCTGTTCTGCACTTGTCGGGTCCTTGAGACCAAGGCCGCTGTGTGCAGGGCCCGGGGAAGGACCCCCTGATGGGAGGGGACTCGGGATGCCCACGTGGTCTGAAACCACCAGCTGCTCAGTCTCCTTCACTCAGAAGCATGAGGTGAAGGCGGGGGTCTGTGGCTGAGCAGAGGCCAAACCTGCCCCCGTGGGGTCTGACGTCACGTCTGGGGCCACGCGGGGACATGGGCCGGCGCCAGGCCCACTGCCCACAGTGACAGCTGTTCTGGCCACTTTCAGACGGACGGCCTCTTCATACCCTAGGCCACCACTGTCCCCCTCTCCTGGGCCCCCAGCCACCATCTATGAACCTGAGCCCTGAACTCTCCCGGTAAAGCCCCCACTCTGTGTTCTCATTCCGCAGCGAGGTGGGTGGAGAGCTGGATGGCCCGCAAGCAGTGACACTGTCCAGGTAGGACGTCTTCCCTGGGTGCCTCTGCCCCCTTCACCTGCTCCACAGCCCCAGGGGAGAGGCGAGAGTGCCTAGACAGGCTCTCTCCTGCGCCTCACATGGGGAGCACCACTCTCCTCCCCAAGACCTGGGTCAGACTTGGCCCTTCCCTTGAAGCCATGGAAAGATCCAGGGGTAGCTGGCGGTTTGGGTTTGACCAGCTGCCTGGAATTTGGCTCTTAAAGAGGGTCACCAACTGGCCTGCTTTGTCTGGGCTCAGAGGGGTTCCTGGGAAGAGGGTCTTCAGAGGGGATGAGACTGGGAAGGTCTCAGGCAGTCTCGTGAACTGGTGTCCGACGATTTTTTTGTTTTAATTTTTTTTAATGTTTATTTTTTTAAAGAGAGAGAGCACAAGCAGGGGAGGGGCAGGGAGAGGGAGACAGAATCTGAACCAGGCTCCAGGCTCCGAGCTGTCAGCACAGAGCCCGAGGCAGGGCTTGAACTCATGAACAGCAAGATCATGACCTGAGCCGAAGTTGGATGCTTAACCGACTGAGCCACCCAGGCGCCCTTGGTGCCCAACTTTCTAAAAAAAATTTTTAACGTTTATTTATATTTGGGAGAGAGAGAAGGACAGAGTGCAAGCAGGGGAGGGACAGAGACAGAAGGAGACACAGAATCCGAAGCAGGCTCCAGACTCCGAGCTGTCAGCACAGAGCCCGATGCAGGACTCGAACCCACGGACCGTGAGATCATGACTGGAGCCGAAGTCGGTAGCTCAACTGACTGAGCCACTCAGGCGCCCCTCTCGTGCCCAACTTTAAAAAACAAACAAAAAAAAACCCAAAAAAGAAAAAACTTTTAACCATGCAAATATATATGCCCTGAAATTTACCCTCTTGACCATTTGTAGGTGGCATTAGGTGTATCACCGTGTTGTGCAACCATCATCCCCGTCTATCTCCAGAACTTTCTCATCTTCCCAGACTGAAACTCTGTCCCCATCCCCCTGCCACCAGCCCCTGGTGCCCCATTCAGCTTCCTGTCTCCATGAACTTGATTTCTCCGGTCCCTTCTGTAAGTGGGGTCACAGCGTGTTCGCCCTTTTGTCACTGGCTCATTTCACTGTGCACGGTGTCCGACGTCCGCGGGTTCACCCATGGGGTGGTTTCTTGCAGACTTTCCTGCCTTTTCAAAGCCGACGCCCTGCTTTTAAATGCCACCCAGGAAATGCAAAGTGCAGTCATTATGGACAATGACAGACGGCCCACTGGCTAATTTTTCCTCGGGCTCCACGACACTTTAGTCTGGGGCAGGACCGCTGCGCACACATTTTCCCAGACTGCACGCCGCTGTCGGGGCTGGGCACGGGTGTCCCCCTCTGCAGACAGGAAGCCTGGGCCCCGGGAGCTTAGAGACCTGCTCCGTCACCCAGCCGGGGAGGCAGTGTCAGGTCCAGGTAGACCGTCTGTGTGTCTGACTGCCGTTCCCTTGACCCAGCTACTTACTTGGGTGAAATACCTGGGACAGTGGCCACTTCCAGCCCCTCCCACCACGGTGAGATCTCTCCCTGAGGTTATGAGGGAGGGAATGCACCCCAAGGTCTCCACTCCCAGTTTCGAGACCGTGAAACCAAGCCACAGAGGCTCCGCCCTCCTTCAGGCCCTGGGATTGTGTGCAGGAAGCGCCCGGTACAGCTCCTCCTGGGGGGACTCAGAAGCTCAGTCACCTGCGGCAGCTTCCCAGCCCCACTGACTGAGGATGTTCATGCCATCTTCCTGCAGACTCCCATTGTGCTGTGTTTTTTTTCAGGATGGTTTACCCCCAGCCCAAGGTGCTAACACCCTCGTGAGTAAACTTGCTGAACCCACCCCACCTCCCGCCCTGAAATTCACCATATACACTAAAAGGTGGTTTCACTGAAAACTCGGCGGGAACTTGCTTCGGCAGCTTCTGAGTCTGAATTTGGAGCCCACCAATTCTTCTCCGTCCTTTCTCTCTCCACCAAAGAATGCCCAAGGGGCGCCTCCTCCTTCCCGGAGGACGGTCCCCGCCCCTCGCCGGCAAATCCCAGCTCCCACGCTGAAGTCCAGCAGAGTCCAGTGTTCGCTAAGGGCTGCGAGTGATTTGCACGAGTCTGAGTTTTGATTTCCATGTCATTTGTTTCTTGCACATGTGAAGGCCTTCTGGAAGGAGGGTCAGCCCTGTGGGTCCCTGATGGGGTGGAGGCTGGGTGGGTGGGGTGGGGTGGGGTCCCGGGTGGGGGTGATGATGCGCCAGGGCCCTCCGTTTGTTCACTGTCATGCTACTGACACCGGGTGGCTCTCTTGTGCCGCAGTAGGAAAGATGTCCTTGTCCTCACCCCTTGGCTGGCCCCCATCGTCTGGGAAGGGACCTTCAACATTGACATCCTGAATGAGCAGTTCCGGCTTCGGAACACCACCATCGGACTAACGACGTTTGCGATCAAAAAGTAAGTAGGTGACGGGGCGCCTGGGTGGCCCAGTCGGTTCAGCGTCCGACTTCAGCTCAGGTCAGAATCTCGCGGCTCGTGAGTTCGAGCCCGACCACATCGGGCTCTGTGCCGACAGTTCAGAGCCTGGAGCCTGCTTGGGATTCGGTGTCTCCATCTCTCTCTCTGCCCCTCCTCTGCTCATGCTCTGTCTCTCTCTGTGTCTCAAAAATAAATAAACATTAAAAAAAAAAAAGTAACTAGATGAGATGACAGAGGGTGGGGACCGGGATGCAGGAGAGACCGAGGACATCAGGTCTGGCTGTGTGTTCAGCACACGGCGGGTGGGGACCCAGCCTGTCCTCCTAGGGGTTAATGTTAAGATCCACGTGTTCAGCAGTCTCTCCGGGCTCAGTGAGTGGACACCACCTGGCTCCCTTTCCGAAGGCTGCACGTCACCCAGGAAGGCAGCTCCAGACCCACCAATGACCCCAGGTTGCTCCTCTGCTGAGTCAAGGAAGGAGCAGAGCACCCCAACATCCAGGTGGCAGGGGAGCCCTCCTCCGGCCACAGTAGCAGAAGGGAGGAGGCTGTGTGCTTCCTTGGACGGGTAGGAAGCCAGTGCCTGTGGAGCTGGGCTCCTGTGTGCTCCCTTATGGGTGACGGTCATGGAGGGGGGACAGCCAGGTCAGGCACAGCACTCGGTGCCAGACCCCAGGCTCCTGTGAGGGAGCTGAGCAGTGAGGCCCTGGGACTCCAGGGACAGGTGACTTCCGCTGAATGAGCTGGGCAGCCGCAGGTAAGTGGCGTGGTCTCTCTGAGCCTCTGGAAAGTGGGGTTGACGACAGGATCCTCTCTCGGGATCGCCATGGGGGAAGTGAAAGCTCGTAGGTGCTGGGCCTGCGTGTGGACAGGTGGGGCTTCCTCCCTCCGCAGAACTCACCCGAGACCCCAGAGGATGGCCCTGAGGCCTTTGCAACCCCTTTCCCGGGTCTTGGCCCCAAGTGCAGGGAGTAAGAAGGGCACAGGGTCGCCTCAGAATCCTACTCCAGTCCCTGGAGACAAGCGGCTGAAATCACCAACCAGAAGCTTCACTGCCCAGGCTCCTCGGCCAGTGCCAGTAGCTCTGACGCAGCACTGCCTGCTGCGCGTGCGCTGGCTGTCCGCGTGTGTCCCCTCTGGGCTCCGAGTGCAGTCCCCAGGGGGTGGGCAGGTGGTGGGCATGTCCTCAGAGGAAACCAGACTCCCCGAGTCGAGGTGTGAACCCACGATCACATCGGCTGGGTCTGGACTGCCCCTGGTGACCTGACTGGTGGCTGGGCAGGGGTGTGTGTGAGTGTGTGTGTGTGTGTGTGTGTGTGTGTGTATGTGCGCGCATGTCCCCTATTGAAACGGAGTGCCCACCTTCCCTGTGGGAGGGGTTTCTGGGCCAGGCACCGGGAAGTAGCCTTAGGGCCTGCTCAAAAAACTGTCACCGAGGGGCTCACCGCACTTGCCCGATGACGGGGGAGCTGCTGTGTGCAGGATGGGGAGCAGCGAGCCCCCTCAAAGAGGGACCAGCCATGGGAGGCGGTTGGAGAAGACTTCCAACCTCTTGGGGTTGCGGAGATACACACCTGGACCCGGAAGCTTACACGCTCGGTTCAGTGCTGGGACCCGAGCAAGCCCCCTGTTCCTCCAGGGGCCCTCTTTGGCCTCCCCTGGCCACATGCTGGGCCTGAGTCCTGATCTGGGGGAGATGGGGGGTGACCCCTCCCCGGAATACCCGCCATTGACTGAGGGCCCAGTAGCCTTCAAGGGAGGGCCCTGCAGGGGCAGACACAGTCCTGGGGGGCCAGGGACCGACCACTGAGCCAAGAGGGGCAGGTGGCCGGCCCTGCAGGTTCTGTGAAGTCTGAAGTCTGCGAGGGCACGTTGACCAGAGCTGTGCCCAAGGGTCTTGACTCCCTCACAGCAGGTGGGAACCTGCAGGGGATTTGCCAGGGGCGGGTCCTGCGGGTGGAGGGGGTCTGCCAGGGGAGCTCGGCACGGGGGTTCGCTGCTGGCTCCAGCATGCTGACTCGTGGCTGCACGGGTTTCCAGCCTCCTCCGCCTCAGGCTCGCTCCCCTTTGTAAGATGGGGCGCTGATGGTCCCCCGTCCCCCGGGGCAGAGGGTGCGGAGGCGCCGCGGGCAGACTCGCCCAGGACAGGCCGGGACAGCAGCTGTTCCTTAAGCAGCCCAGGGTCTGCCTCCTCGATAAGGCGCACAGGTCCGCGGCCCCCGGCTTTGGGCTCCTGCCACCAGCCTCTGGCAGCGACCCTCCTCCCGCCCTGTCCCCTGTCCCTGTAGATACGTGGCCTTCCTGGAGCTGTTCCTGCAGACGGCAGAGAAGCACTTCATGGTGGGACACAAGGTCACCTACTACGTGTTCACCGACCGGCCGGGGGATGTGCCCCGCGTGCCCCTCGGGGAAGGGAGGCAGGTGGTGGTCCTGGAGGTCCGGAGCTACTCGCGCTGGCAGGACGTGTCCATGCACCGCATGGAGATGATCAGCAACTTCTCCCGGCGGCGCTTCCTCCACGAGGTGGACTATCTGGTGTGCGCGGACGTGGACATGAGGTTCCGCGACCATGTGGGCGTGGAGATCCTGTCCCCGCTCTTCGGCACCCTGCACCCCGGCTTCTACGGGGCGGCCCGCGAGGCCTTCACCTACGAGCGCCGGCCGCAGTCCCAGGCGCACGTCCCCAGGGACGAGGGCGACTTTTACTACGCGGGAGGCTTTTTCGGGGGGTCGGTGGCCGAGGTCCTGCGGGTCACGTCGGCCTGTCACCAGGCCATGGCGGTCGACCGGGCCCACGGCATCGAGGCGGTGTGGCACGACGAGAGCCACCTGAACAGGTACCTGCTGGACCACAAGCCCACCAAGGTGCTGTCCCCCGAGTACCTGTGGGACGAACAACTGCTGGGCTGGCCCGCCGTCATGAAGAAGCTGAGGTATGTGACCGTGCCCAAGAGTCACCGGGTCATCCGGGACTGATGACGGGCTGGCCTAGTGTCCGTCAGGGGTGCCACCCTGACCCCAGCCGTCAGAGCAGATGGCCTGTCGCCGCTCCCTTTCTCTGTCCGGTCGTGGGACATGGCCGAGGCCTGGCGCCGCCCGCATCCGGCACGGGCACAGTTAGGCCTGACCGGGGGCCTGCCGGGGGCGCGGCTCCAGCAAGACCCCTTGCTCTTCGGGTTCCTGGTCAGAGTTGAAAGGTCGCTTGCAGCCGCGGGCAGCACGTGAAGGTGAGGCCGGATCAGGACCCCCTTGGCTGGCGCCTGGCTTCCCGGCAGCCTGGGCACAGCCCGCCGCCCGCTGGGGCAGGACTGCCCCCCCACCCCCTGGCCTCCCTCAGTCCCTGCGGTGTTGTGGGTGTTGCACTTGCCCAGTCACTGCCACTAAAATGTTTCTGGCGGATGACGGGTATTGCGGCTTGTCCCGCAAACCTGCCTTGTGCGCTTCCTCGAGGCCCCGGCCAGGGTGACTGCTGCAGTCTCTCCGCCTTGCGTCTCCCTTCTCACATCAAGCACAGGGCGGTCCGTGTTGCCACTGCTATTTCTCCGTGATGTTGGCCAACTGTTACAATTTCCATGTCACTTGCTGCTGTAAACACCTCCAATTTTATGTCGGATGCTTTTCTATTTATTGTTTTATTTTTGTAAGGTTTATTTATTTTTGAGAGAGAGAGAGAGACCATGAGCTAGTGCGGAGGGGCACAGACAGAGGGAGACACAGCATCCGAAGCAGGCTCCAGGCTCCGAGCCGTCAGCACAGAGCCCGACGCGGGGCTCGAACCCACGAACCGTGAGCCGAAGTTGGACGCTCAACCGACTGAGCCCCCCAGGCGCCCCTATAACCTTGATAATGCTAACCATGTTCAGGTGTACAATTCAGTGGCAATAGGTACATTCACTGTTCTGCAACTGTCCCCTCCATCCATCTTCACGACTTTTTCGTCACCCCAAACTCTGTGTCTGCCCACTAGACACTAACCCTCCCACACCCATTCCCCTCCCCAGGCCCGGCACCCACTGCTCCTCCCACCCCTCTGAATCTGACTGTTCTCCGTCCGTCATGAGCGGGGTCCTCCAATATCGGTCCTTTAGGGACTGGCTTATTTCCCGTAGCACAGTGGCCTCAAGGTCGGTCCCCGTGAGCCTGGACCTGACCCACTTTTCCCCCAGAGGAGTTGCTCAGCTCTGTCTTGTCTAACCTGAGCCTCCTCAGTCCCCTGTGCTCCCCTCATCTTCCTCCTCAGCCTGAAGGACCCCAGGGCCCCGTCCCTTGGGCCTCATCGATCCCACCCCATCCGAACCGAACCGTTCAGTCCAGATGCCAGACACACACCCCTGGGGGCCTCGGGCCTCCCCTGCCCACCCGTCCGTGTCAGGTATCTGCTCCTCCCGAAGGAGTCCCCATGTCAGGAGAGAAACAATAGGTCCAGACCCTTGGTGTCATCTGTGACTTCTTGCTGGCCACCAACTCTCCCAGTGGTGAGGTGGCTACCGGAGGGCACTAAATGTTCAAAACATTTCAAGGCATATGTTAGTCTCGGCTGCCTAAGGCAATGGCTGAACCGAGCAGAACGACTGGAAGAAAGGCCGAATGGTGAGGAGCTTTAGGGAATAAGGACCTAGAACCTCTGGCCCATTATTCCTGAGCCTCTAGGACGCTTGCGTGCATGGGCTGGGTGCATGTTCAGGAAAGACCTGAGAAGGGTCCCGGCTCTCCCCTCTGGTGACTGTCAGACTCTGCAATTAGGAAGTAAAGGTCAAGGCAGAGTTGTAAACAGCCTGGGTGGCGTGGAAGGTGTATCCTGATCTTTGCAGACCATCTCCTCCCCATCTGTAAAGACTGGAGGTTGTTTTCTTCTTTTGGGGGGGGCGGTGGTTCCGGGTGTTTAAGGAAATGTCTGCCCAGTGAGCACCACATTCACAGAACAGACACTTCGGTGAGCACACACGACAAGGAATACAGATTTTACACAATTAGTTGGGAAATGTCACTACAGTCGCAACTACTGCGAGCTGTGCCAGTAAACCCTGGAGGGGAAGACTGATATTTGAGTTGTACATCATACTATTCAAAATGTCAATTTTCAACAAAAACATTTAAAATTTTTTAAATGTTTATTTGAGAGACAGAGAGACAGAGACAGAGACAGAGCACAAGTAAGGAGGGGCAGAGACAGAAGGAGACACAGAATCCAAAGCAGGTTCCAGGCTCCAGCTGTCAGCACAGAGCCCGACATGGGGCCCGAAGCCACAAACCATGAGATCATGACCTGAGCTGAAGTTAGACGCTTAACCGACTGAGCCACCCAGGTGCCTCCCCCAAAACACTTTTTACAAAAAGTTTATTTATTTATTTTGAGAGAGCGAGAGAATGAATGGGGGGGGGCAGAGAGAGAGGGGGACAGAGGATCCTACCTGGGCTCTGTGCTGACGGCAGAGAGCCTGATGCGGGGTCAAAACTCACAAATCATGAGATCGTGACCTGAGCTGAAGTCGGATGCTTAACCAACTGAGCCACCCGGGCACCCCAACTAAAAAACACTTTTGAGATGTGCAAAGAAACAAGAACATGGACCCCGTAGACCGTTGAAAACAAAGCAATTGACGGAAACCATTCCTGAGGAAGCTCATGCATTAGACTCTCTAGACTTACTTAAAACCAACGATTTCAAATATGCACAAATACCTAAAGGAAACCACGAGAACAATACCCCCAGGGAGAAGATAACAATGGTGAATGCATTAGGAAGTGTCCCTTCCTCTCTTTTTGAGGAATCTGGGGACAAGTCGTGTGAGTTCTTTGTCAGATGGTTGGTAGAATTAACCAGCAGTGAATCCTGGCACTGAGATTTTCTTTGTTGGGAGGGTTTTGATTCCTGATTCAATCTCTTACTATAGGTCTATTCAGATTTATTATTTATTCTTGAGTTGTTTTTGGTAGTGTTTATATTTCTAGGAATTGATCCTTTTTTTTTTTTTTTAGAGCGAGGGAGAGAGAGAGAGAGAAGTGGGGCTGACTGGAACTTGTGTTTTACGTGAAGTGGGGCTCGAGCTCACCTGATGTGGGACTTGAACACACGAATTGTGAGATCATGACCTGAGCCGAAGTCAGTCTTAATGAGTGAGCCACCCAGGGGCCCAGAAATTTACCTGTGTTATCTAGGCTGTCTGATGTGCTGGTGGAAAACTCTTTGTGGTATCGTCTTATAATCCTCTTTATTTCTGTAAGGTTGGTAGTGATGTCTCCATGTTCATTCCTGATTTTAACAGTTTGAGTCAACTTCCCCCCCAACCCCAATCAGGCTAGGATGGGGCTACTATTATAAACAGCAAAGAGAAAACCAGAAAATAACCAGTATTGGTGAGGATGTGGAGAAATCAGAACCCTCGTGCCCTGTCGGTGGGAAAGTAAAATCTGCCACCGCTCTGGAAAGCAGTGTGGTGTTTCCTCCAGCATTAAAAATGGAACCGGCATATGATGCAGCCATTCCACTTCTGGATACACATGCAAAGAATTGAAAGCAGGATTGTGAAGAGTTATTTGCACACCCAAGTTTGCAGCAGCACAATTCCCAGCAGCCAAGAGGCAGGAGCACCCCAGTGTCCACCTCCACCAGTGGGTGATGGATGAACAAAATGTGGTAGGAACGTGCATTGGTACATCACCCAGCTTTCAGCGGGAGGAATTGCTGCCACCTGCCATGTGGGTGACCCTGAGGACAGGATGCGAAGTGAACTAAGCAAGTCACGAAAACACAAACGTTGCATGGTTCCATTTCTATGAGATGAGGCATGTAGAGTGGTCGGCCTCACAGAAGCAGAAGGAGCAGGGTGGTTTTGGGGAGCTGGGCAGGAGAGGGTGACCGGGAGTTGGTGTCCACCGGGTATAGAGTTCCGGTTCTGCAAGATGCAAAAGATCTGGGCATCGGTTGTGCACCACTGAATACGCACCGTGATACTGTGCTTCACGGTAAATATATATTTGGTCTTCGCCCCTGTTTCTGGCACAGATTTCCCCAATTTCCTGAGTGATGAAAACCGTGACACTGCCTTTTGCTGTGTTCATGGGTGGCTTTTGGACTCTACCTGAGGGGGGAGGCTGGCTGCTGGGGGAGCCAACCCTGCGATTAGATGGCTGGAACTTTCCATCCCCTCCCCCCACCTCTGGGGAGGGAGAGGGTCCGGAGATGGCGTTCGGTCCCCACTGACCAGTGATCCAATCAATCGTGCCCGTGTAACGAAGCATCCCCGAACGCCCATCCGACTGGTGAACACGTGGAGATAGCAGAGAGCCTGACATGCTCGGTTACTGTCACGGGGCCCGAGTGTGCACGGGCACTAGCTTCGAGGGTCCCAACAGACCAGATTCGACCACTCACCGCTGACAAAAGCCAAGGGCAGAGAGACACAGGAAAGGGTGGTGACTCAAGAAAGGATCCATTTCGGTGAAACCGGCGCTGGGAAGACGGGGGGCTGACATCCCAAGGTGCTGCAGACAGTCCTGGTGGTGGTTCTCTCTCTCTCTTTTTCTTTCTTTTTTAAATTTTTTTAATGTTTATTTATTTCTGAGACAGGAGAGACAGAGTGTGAGCAGGGGAGGGGCAGAGAGAGGGAGACACAGAATCGGAAGCAGGATCCAGGCTTGGAGCTGTTAGTACAGAGCCTGATGCGGGGCTCGAACTCACAAGCTGCGAGATCATGACAGGTGCCACCCCCTTGTGAAGTTTTATTTGTTTCCTTGGATTTTACATGAGGACAATCTAGGACAACGGTCAGTGGGTACTTGAGGTGGACAGTGAAGGTCGGGTTGATCGCTGTCTTGGGGTCAATCCCGCGGTGTCTTGCTGACGTCAGGGACATCCGTCCCTGTTGCTTGAGGGTTAGTTTGGCTGCCCTCAGGGTCTTTGGCTGGCGTTACGAGATGAGCTGGGAGGAAGGACCCGATCAGTCAGGAGCACAGATGATGGGCAGAGAGCAGTGGGGCTCCGAGCCCCCGCTGCACCTTGCCCTGTGCTCCCCATCCCTTCCGCCCGGCTGGTCCCGAGTGCTGTCCTGTGTGACACACGGGCGATCTAGGAGGTGACAGGCTTGTCTGAGTTCTCTGAGCCGCTCTAATGTTATTCGAACCCGAGGGCAAGGTTGTGGGAACCTCGTCTCTATAACTCAGAGACGCGGGCGACCTCTCTGCCCGGCCGTTGAGTGACCCCTGAGTTGGCCGCACAGAGACTCCAGGGGCCACACACAACAAAGGAAACAGACCTCACGTGGTTCAGACAAGTCACAGCCCCGAAAAGCAAACAGTAGCAGCTTCACGGAGCAGCGATGATGAGGCTCGGGGAGCGGGGGCTGCAGAACTGAACGGTGGGCAGGTCGCCAACCTTCCACTGGAGCCAAGCCCCGCCCCCTGCAGGGCCGGGTCCTGATGGCTGCCAGATGTTCCACCTGCTTCTCCCCAGGGCCCAGGCTGTCCTCCCGGTCCTTCCCAGAGACTCCAGGGCCTGCGCTGGCCTCCCAGTCCCTCCTGGAGACCCCAGGGCCCAGGTTGCCCTCCCGGTCCTTCCCAGAGACATCAGGCGTCAGCTCAGCCTCAGTCTCCACACGCCCTGGGGCAGCCTTGGGCGCTCACGAGCTCTGTGTCTCAGGGTCCAAAAGCACAGCTCCTCACTGCCCCTGTCCCCCCAACCGGCGGGCGACACCGCATCACCGGTGCCGGCCTGGACGTGAGGATCAGCAGCCTGGACGAGAGCATCCGCCGAGCTGGCAGGGGGAACGTCCCTTGGTCCCCTCTCCGAGACCACCGAGGTACAGACCTCACTTGAATAACTCCTCTGACAGGAGACCATCTCTGGACCTGCCGGGGAATCCAGCCCCGGGAGGAGGCGACGACCTGCTCTGCTCTACAGAGGAGGAGACTGAGGCAACATCCTCCTCCCAGGCCTCCATGCTTATCTGGGGACAGATACCAAGCCCACGAGCTCCCTCCACATCTCGGATGCCGTGGCTCTGATGACACTGCCTGGTCACGTCCCTTGCGCCTGGCAAGCTGCGGTGACCCCCGACTCCTTACCTGACGTCCGAGCCCCGAGTGAACTGGGCCAGATGCCCTCCCCCGGGGTGTTCCCCTCCCCCCTCCCTAGTGTTTTCCTCCCCCAGGGAGCCCACCATCCATGCCCCTCGAGCCCCCTGCTACCACCGCCCCGCTCCATGGCTCCCATCCAGAGCACCCTCATCTCTAAGGCTGGTTTCAGAGGTCACCTCATCGGGGTCCTGCAAAAGCCCACGCTTCGGGTCACAGCGACCCGGGCTCACACCCACAGAGGGGCCACGTCAGAGTCCTGTGACACGCAAGCTCTATGCCAGCTTCTGGGACATCAGTGCTCTTTTTGAAGATGGGGTCGGTGGTTCCAAACTCCAGTGGGTGTGTGGGGGATGAAAGCAGGGAGGTGAAGGTGTCCGAAGTGGGGGAGCTTGTCGGGGGAGGGGGCTCTCAGGAAGGCACGGGGAGGGGATGGGGAGGAGGGAAAGGCTGCCTGACCTCTTCCTGCCCAGACTGGTGTCCACCTCCCCCTCCCCCTGCTCAGCCAGGCGCCCGGATGAACAGTAGAGTGGAGTGTGGGGGCCAGGTCAGCAGGGTGGGGGTCTGTCTCGTTTCCCTCTTGCCCCATGTCTCCATACCCACTGCGTCCAGGCGCCCTGCCTGGGTGGAGTGGCCGTGGCCCCAGGCCTAAGAGGATATGAGGGTCACTGAGCGGGCGGCGGAGATCGGATATGTGTGACCCCAGGAGTTGTGGGCTCCTGCCGCGAGGTGGTCCTGTGCACGCAGTCCCATGGTCCCGGTGCACCTGCGAGGGCTCCACCTGCCTCGACCTTTGGTGGGAGCACCTCCCTGCCCACAAGGCTCCCGCGCCACATCCTGCCCGAAGGTGGGAGCCAGGGGCCACTCTAGCCGGACTGGTGAAGCTCCTCCTCCAAGGGCTCATGGAACAGTCGGGAAACTGAGGCCAGGAGAGGCAGGGACTGGTCGGGGACCCACCAGGTGAGCAGAGCCTAGAGGGGCTGGGGGAGGTTTCGGGCTCCTAGGCCAGGGCTTCACTTTCCCAGGGGGTTTTCAAGGGAATGAGAGCCTCTAAGATCCTGGAGGACCACTGAACCCTTCCCGTGTGGGGTCCTTTACTCTGGGCATCCCTGGTGGGCACAGGTCCACGCAATTGCATGGAAACACAGTCCGCGGCCCCCCAGTAACTAACTACCCGCGTGGGGGTCAAAGGATGAGTGGACCTTGGAGGTGACAGGGGTTGGGGGAGAGAACAGGTGTGGGCAGGGACATTGTCTCCAGGGAACATGCCCATGAGGGCAGCCACGCCAGGCCGATAGCCAGGGGATCCTCAAATGCCCCCGTGTGTATCACAGGCACCCCCATTCTAGAGAAGCACCCCACTCAGCTCCCGTGGTTGGAGACCTTCGAATGCGCAACGTGTTCTCATGCTGTGTCCTGATATCTCGAGGCTGTGGTCTCAGGAAAGCCCACAGGGAGAGCCTTTTCCCACTTCCAGACGGTGGGTCCGGTCTCACCCCCAAAGCCTCTGGTCACGTGCCCGGAGGGACGCAAAGGTGACACCAGAAGGCCCAGAACTGGCCGGTCTAGCCTGACACGGCCCTGATCCGACTGGTGAGTCACACGAGCCTCCCTGTGTCTGTGAATGTGTGTGAGGCTGTGTGTGCTTGTAAGGATGGACGTGGGGGGAAAGCCACCCAGAGCAGGAGGAGACTGATGGGAGAGTCATGTCCACACCCCAGGTCAAGGGTGACTGGGAGGGACAGGGTGAGTTGTGTAGAGCTACAGGACACAGGGACACACTCTGGTCTCCGTCCCCGAGCCCGGCCGGCAGCTGGGGTCCAGGTGCCCTAGGGGTCGGCACACACCTGGGTGTGGGCTGAGCAGGAGGCCATGACCTCAAGGAGACTTCACTCTGACCTCTCCTGTGTTCTGTGCCAGGCCCACCCCTTCCTCATCCTCCATGGCCACGTGTGCCCACGAGCCTCACGGGATAGCAGGCACGGGACGTGTCTACAGGTGGCTCCCTGATGGCGCCCCTACGAGTAGATGCCACAAGGACACCACTGTGCAGACGGCGAGACCGGTTGGCCCCGGGAGGCACAGGGTCTGTGCGGGGTCCCAGCACTGGTCAGGAGGAAAACCCAGGTCTGAACCCAGCTCTGTGGCCCCAAAGCCGTGGCCCCGGCCGCACCAGGCCTCGCAGGGACGTGTCTGGGCTGTGTTGGTGTCACTGTAGGGACAGGGCATGAGGTGGAGGGGACTCCTTTGCAGCCTGGGAGGGGCTCTTGTGGGAAGAGGAAGCCTGGTAATGGGGCCACAGGATGTGACCTCACCTTTCTGGTCACAGGGACCAATTGAACTCAGAACCCGGGTCACCAGGCACCCACCTTCTGGAGACAGCACCCTACTGGGCTCATTCGTTGGGACACCTTTGCCTGACGAACATGTTCTGTTGTGTGCCCGTGTCCCGCGGCTGCCGGCTCAGGGGAGCCCGCGGCCGCGACGCTTCCCCACCCTGGAGACAGTGGGTCAGGTTGTGCACAGGACGCCTCAGGTCTCTAGCTCGCAGGGACCCAAAGGTAACACAGGGAGACCCAGAGACAGCCAGTCCAGCCCGACACTGCTCTGATCTGACCTGTGCGGCCCCACGTCCCCTCCCGTGTGTGTGTGTGTGTGTGTGTGTGTGTGTGTCTGTGTGTCTGTGTGTGTGTGTGTGTGTGTGTGGAAGGAGGGGTCGTGTGTGGAGGTCCCGCCTGAGCAAGTGCAGGCTGATGAAGGGGTCGGATGCCTGGTGGGCGGGTCAGGCTCACATCCCCGTCAAGGCTGGATGGGAGGGACAGGGTCTGCTGGGGTGGCCCTCTTGTCCCCAACGTTCATCCCAAGCCCTGCAGGTGGATGTCACTGTTTCCCAGGGGCAGGTCTGTGCACATTCAGGTCTGTGTCCGATATGGGAGCCGCAGGTGGAGAGGGAGGACGGACACTGAGAATGGCCGAGCGGGCTGTGATGTCTCCGGGCCATCCGCGGGACACTGTCTTTACAGAAATCAACCGATGAAATAGGGAAACGATTGGCGGAATCCCGATTCACCCGCCCTACAGAGTTGTGCGTGTGCCCCGTCACCCAGGAGGGCCACCCTGGACCCAGAGAGAGAGTGGCCGCACGCAGGTCTCCGGAAGTAGGGCCTGGAGTTGGCCTGGGAAGGCCTCCTTCACCGCCCTGGCCCCTCCACAGGGTCCTGGTTCACGGGTCCTGGGATGAGGACCCGGAGCCCCCGGAGCCAGAGCCCGAGGGTGAGAAGGCTGGGGTGGGAGATGTGTGTTCACGGGGCCAGGGCGGTGCTGGGCCACCCAGGGAGGAGCCCCCGGGGGCTGGTGTGGGGCCAGGAGCAGAGACTGAGAGCCCCGGGCTGCGTCCTGCAGGGGGGCAGAGGTCCTGATGTGGGTTCCTGGCCATGGCTTCTCGGGGAGGCTCTGGGGTGAGTTGTGTGTCTGCAAAGGCCCCTGGAGAGGCCGTCGCTGGGTGGGTGGGGGACCTTCCCTCCTCTCACCCTGAGGCCTTGGAGCCGCTGCAACCATCACTCTGTTTCCTTCTCAAGAGTCCGGGGCAGGAGCAGAAGCCGGTGCGGCTCCAGAGCCTGACCCAAGGGCATCGGGGTCCTCAGAGTCTCTGCAGTCAGGGGTGGAGTCTGGAGGGACTCCTGCAGGGGCCGGAGAGCCAGCAGGTGACCTGGGACTTGTGCAGGGACCGGGGGCACCTGAGCAGAGTCAGCTGGTTCCTGCTTCTGCTCCCGACACTGTTCCTGCCACCGCCCTTGTTCCCGCATGGATGCCGGACACAAATCAAGGGCCCGAAGGCCTTCGAGGGGTGGTTATTGTATTCTAATTGTTGCTCCAATCCCAGTGTCCGCCCCCCCACCAGAATGACTCTTCCTCTTCTCCCTTATCCTTTCTCTCCTCTACTTTTTAGCTGGTACTTTATTTGCTTATGGTTTGTTTAAAATCCACATTAAATCAATAAAAATTTTATTTGTTTTACGATGTGCAATTCCTGAGCACTGGGCATGCTCACGATTCTGTGAACCACGCCACAGAATATTGTTGCAGAATAATTCGGTCCCCAAAAGTCAGTGTGTACCCGGAGCCCTCACTCCCCATTCGTGCCCCCGCCAGCCCCTGGGAACCCCCAGTCTGCTTTCTCTCCGTGTTCCGGTTACCTACTCTGGAGGTTTCCCTCAAGTGGAATCTCGCCAGAGATACCTTTGGGTCCGCACCGACTTTTCATATGGGACAGATTCATTTTCGTACTCTGTGGCCATTTGAAATAGACTTTTTCTCCTTTGATATTGAAATCACAATGGATTAAAGATTAGGTGGGAAAAAAGAGGCCCCTTCAGTGACAATGGGCACGGTCTCGGGGTGGAGACCCCTGTGCGTGCTGTGACACCACAGCCTGAAGCCAGACAGGACACGGCGGGTCCTCCCGTGGCCCAAACAGAAACTGGGAGATGCAGAAGGCCGGACAGTCACACCACAGAGGGGAGAGCATCCCTCACGACCCAGGGCCATAACGGTTCACAGGCTTCTGGGCCAAATAATGCTCCAAATCAGTGCGTTCCCCGGGATGGAGGCCAGACCTGTCCCAGTCCAAGGGGAGGCGACCCCCGTGGGAGCAGGCGTCACAGATGCGGGACGTCCCGGGGTGGGACTCGGGTAAGTGAGACCCGAGGGAGGCAGCGCTGGTCACCTTCAGACGGGCAGGTTTCTGGTCTGGGGACTGGCAGCCTAGGTGTCCACGTGAGGAAGCAGAGGCCCAGCCGATCCCCAGTGAGAAGTCCTCGTACTGCAGGGTACCAGCTGGCCTGATACTGGGAGAGCCCCCAGAGCCCAGAGTCGGCCCTTCCCCAGCCCCATGTGGGGCCCCAGGCAGGTTGGTCAGCTCTGCTCCCTAGAGTTCGGGGGGGGGCCCTCAGCGGGTGGTGGGGTCCCCCAGGAAGCGTATCCCGAGCCCCAGGACGCCAAGATGCAGGCCCGCGGGTTGGACAATCCAAAGTCAAGGAGATGGGCTTCCTGAACCAGGTCATCTTACTAGTGACCCAGGCTGTGCTATTAGCCTTGGTGTCCCCATCTGTGACATGGGGATGTAGCGAGCCTTGTAGATTGGTTGTCGCGTTCCCTGAGAGATGAGGTGGATTCGTGGCCTGGTGCCTGGAGGACATAAAGGGCCACCTGGAAGGCTGTCCCAGAGTCCCCCAGGGCACAGGATTCCGGAAGCCCCTCCTTGGCCCCTGCCTGCTGTCCCCCTTCTGGGAACACTCAGCATTGTTTGCGGAGGAGGTGGAGACGATCCAGGAGGTCAGCAGGTCCCACATGAAGGAAGGTCAGCGCTGGAGGGACAGAAGGGTGTGTCCCGTGCCCCCTTCCAGGGCCCGAGCTGTGACGCCCTCTGACCGGACCTCTGACCTGACCCGGTGTGGACCCCGCTTCTATGGTTTCCCTCCCTCCCTCCTTCCGTTCCTCCTTCCCTAATTCAGCTGGGGAACTCAGGTCCCTGCTGTGTGCTGAGCACCATGACCTCTTCAGTGAGCTCGACCCTACGGGGTCCCCCGGGGGGCATCTTCCTTTGCAGGGTCTGAATCTTCTTGTGCTGTGTCCCCTCTGGCGAGTCTGGGAGGGAGGCCGCTGCACATGTGCCTGCAAGGAAGCATGAGTCCAGAAGGTCCAGACCAACTGCCCAGGTCCCAGCCTGTGGAGCCTGAACGGCAAGGCGAACCCAACCCCCACAGTGGATGAGGGAGGCTGGACCTTCGTCCCTCCCAGCCTTCTCCAGAGTGCAAGGCCGTCTCTCCAGCCCAGGGTGAGCCTGCTGGGCACACAGGCCCCTCCAAACATGCCCTCGTTCACATGTGGGTCTGGGCCCCTTGCCCCACCCTCAGCTCCTCTGCCGGATGCAGGGGGAGCCCTCTCCTCTCCCTGGGTCTGCTCCTGGGGTCCCGGCCTGCTGGTCTCAGAAGAGCTTGCAGATTTGCTCCCCGTGACCAGCGTGGGATCAGGGACAGGATGGGGGCTGTGGGTCGAGGCCTGGCCTTAGTGCGGGACGAAGGGATTTGGTAAAAGAAGGACCTGCAGGTTCAGTTGGACTCCTGTAGACTGAGCAACCAGACTGCATACCCACTGGTGCCCCCTGAGCGCACAGGACAACACGGAACAGAGGAGCAGAGACCCGGAGGGACAGGCTTGGCCCAGCGCTCACCTGCCCTTACGGTTTTAAACCTCACCTATACGGGGGCGGGTGTACGCTGTCCCGACGGTCCCTAAGGCAGAAGCCCTGTGTGGCAAACACAGGACAGAGCTGCTCAGGGTGACACCGGGATGAGGCGTGGACTCCCCGAACGTCCACGGCCCCCTAGAGGCCCGAGCCCCAATCCCAGAAGCACAGCTTGACGAGCCCATGAGGAACCCATCGCTTCTTTTTATAGCAGGGAACACTGAGGTTTTGTCCGAGGTCACCCAGAACGTCGAGGGCAGAGCCCGTGGCAGGTGGCCTGAGACCCGGCATCTGTCCACAGAGACACGTCTCCTGTTGTCGCCTGGTCCCGGTACCGAGGCCCCACGGGGCCTGACATGGATGTCTGGCTCCACCCTGAGCTTTCCAGAGCCGTTTGCTGGGCTCCCGGGAAAACACTGGCCCTTGCTCCAGACAGAAGTTTCTGCCCTCCGGTAAGAAAAGGGAGGTGCATGCACTCACTGGGCTAGAGGCCCTGCCCCCACTTGCCCTTGGAGATTAAGGTCTGGGAGCCCTGTCTTCCTGCTCCTTCTAAGGTTCTAAGACATGCTCGACCATGTAGCCCCTCCTTCCTGGGAGACATTCCCAGGCCTCCTCCAGGGGGAGGTCACAGCAAGGGATCAAGCGGGAGGATCTGGGCGGTAGGGAGGTTGAGGACGGAATTTGGAGGCCAGGCTCCAGGTCCAGCTTGGCCGCTAACCAGAAAAGGATCCCTAGCCATTCCCCCGGGGGTGCCGCCCCATCCCCTTGGTGACGTCAACCCCTCTCCTGGAGTTACCAGTGGGGAGACCGACCACCAGGAAGTTCTTCCTCATCTGCCTGGAAGAGTCAAGACCACATTCACGTACAAATCGAGGGGCGTGTTTCCCTACACACCCATTTGACGAATGGGAAATCTAAGGACAGGCCAAGGGAACGGAGGCTTGCTTCTCCGGGGTAGCTGGGGCATAGCCCCTCCACCGCGGGCCTCACTTGGCTTGGTCCTAAGCTGCTGGACGAGCCCGCTGATCCCAGCGAGACCACATGGCTGTCACCAGAACTCCTCAGTGAGCCCCTCCCTGCTCCAGTCAGCTCCATGAGAGCAGGAACTAGGTTGGCTCATTGCTCTAAGTCCAAGTCCCCAGAAACTTCCCGCAATGTAGTGGACGTCCACCTTCTGTCGAATAACCAGGTGAATTGATATGCGTAAGGTGCTGTCATTGACAGAAACCACTTCTGTCCTTGTTCCTTTGTGGATGCGTCCATGCGTGCCCTCAGCACCCTGTCTGCTCCCCGCTGTGTGCACGCACCCGGATCCCAAAAGTGAGCCCCGGACCCCACCCAGGAGGTGGTACGGCCTCTCACTCGCAGCCAGCAAGGGGGAGCGCCGTCCCCATGGCCCTCCTCACTCTAAGAAGACACGTAAGCCATATTCACCAAGGTTTTTAACCATGGCACACACACCTTCCCTCTTCTCACCCTGACGCCTTGGAGCCGCAGCAACCATCACTCTGTTTCCTTCTCAAGAGTCCGGGGCAGGAGCGGAAGCCGGTGCAGCTCCAGAGCCCGACCCAAGGGCATCGGGGTCCTCCGAGTCTCTGCAGTCAGGGGTGAGGTCTGGGGCGACTCCTGCAGGGGTCTGGGAGCCAGCAAATGACCTGGGACCTGTGCAGGGACAGCAGGCAACTGAGCAGAGTCAGCTGGGTCCTGCTTCTGCTCCCGCTTCTCCTGGTTCCACTGTTCCTGCTTCTGATCCCAACACTGTTCCTGCCACTGCCCTTCTCCCCGCCCCTGCCCCCGCCCCTGTCAACGCCCTTCTCCCTGCCCCTGCCCCCGCCCTTGCTCCCACATGGATGCCAGTCACAAATCAAGGGCCTGAAGGCCTACACGGGGTGTTTACTTTACTTTATTTTTGTTATATTTTATTTCAAATTTATTCTCCAATCCCTGACCCCGACCCCCCACCCGAATATCTCTTCCTCTTCTCCCTTATACTTTTTCTCTTCTACTTTTTAGCTGTTACTTTATTTGTTCATTAGTTATAATCTATATTAATCTTCAATAAAAAGTTTTATTTATTTTACATTGTGCAATTCCTGAGCACTGGGTATGCTCACAACGCCATGAACCACGCCACAGAATTTTGCGGCAGAACATCTCGGTCCCCAAGGGTCACCGTGTATCCGGAGCCCTCGCTCCCCATTTGTGCCCCCGCCAGCCCCTGGGCACCCCCAGTCTGCTTTCTCTCCATGTTCTGTTACCTCCTCTGGAGGTTTCCTTCAAGTGGAATCTCACAAGAGATACCTTTGGGTCTGCACCAACTTTTCAGACGGGACAGATTCATTTTTGTACTTTGTGGCCGTTTGAAATAGACTTTTTCTCCATTGACATTGAAATCACAATGGATTAAGGATTAGGTGGGAAAAAAGAGGCCCCTTCGGTGACAATGGGCATTGTCTCGGGGTGGAGACCCCCGTGCGTGCTATGACACCACAGCCTGAAGCCAGACAGGACACAGCTGGTCCTCCTGTGGCCCAAACAGAAACCGGGAGATGCAGAAGGCTGGACGGTCACACCACAGTGGGGAGAGCATCCCTCACGACCCAGGGTCAGAACAGTTCACAGGCCTCTGGGCCAAATAATGCTCCAAATCAGTGCGTTCCCCGGGATGGAGGCCAGACCGAAGCAAGTTCCTGCCGAGTTTTCAGTGAAACCCCCTCTCAGTGTATATGGTGAATTTGGGGGCTCACACATTCAAGTGCAGAGTCACAGCCAGTATAACCCGCTGACCCCCTACCCCCACCAGGGAAATAGTCACGGGGAAGAGCTCTCTGGGCTGGGGGAGCGCTCCTCCCATTTCTCCTGGACTGGGGGGACCCTAAAGAACGTCTCCATTGTTCTCTTTCCCTCCAAGGGAGGAGCTGCCCCGAGCACCCCTGCACCCTGGGTGTCCCCGCCCCTGGGTCCCCACTGCTGAGAAAGAGGCCACAGGGACCTGTGTCAGGAGCCTGGTCGGCCACCGCACCTGGGGCCATGCCAGGCCCTGGTGGCCAGATGGAAAGGCTGGATGGCTTTGGGGGCGGGGCCTCACTTGCGTCCCCTCCCCCCTTCCCCACTGCGGTCTGCGATCCGGGTCCTGTACAGGTGCTCCATCCGTCACTGGTACCTGCCTTGTTCCTGCCATGGGAGGGATCGCTCTGCATCACCCATTTCACAGAGCAGGAGAGTGAGGCCCAGAGAAGGGAGGCAGGTGTTTCTGGGCACAGGGCTGGTCAGCAGAGAGCTGGAATACCACCACCCCAGCCCCCGCCAGCCCGGCAGGGACCCCCCGAGTCGAGGGTGATCCTTCCCCTTCTGCCAGGCCACTCATTCTTCCATGACCTTGACAGTGGCCTGTTCCTTTTGGCCACAGATATTGCTGGCCGACCAGGAGGGAGTCCAGCTGGTAGGACAGCTGTAGCTACATGGCACAGGGACACCTGTGAGCTACCAGGAGCCACATTGTGGTCTCTGTCCCCAAATCTGCCGGGAAACTGGGGCCCAGATGCCCTAGGGGTCGGCACACACCAGGGTCTGGGCTGAGCAGGAGGCCATGACCTCAAGGAGCCTCCACTCGGCCCTCTCCTGGCTCCTGCCCGGTCTCACCTGTCCTCCCTGAGGGGCTCCAGGGCCCGGATCCAGGCCCCTGATGGCTGCTCGGACTCCAGCCAGGAAAGATGTAGAGCCTGTGGAGCAGCTGGACCTCTTGGGGCTGGAGGGATGACCGGCCACCGACGGGGCCTCGGCTGGGGAGGATACGTGCCTCTTGGGGTGAGGAATGGGCTGATACCCGGTGTCGGGGTCACGGCTCATGTATACAAAGGGCTGAAATCACTGAGTGCCTGGGGGATGCCCAGTTACAGTAGCTCCCTGACACTTGGTCATCCTGGAGTTGGCCCCCGGCCTCCCCGGGCAGCTTGCCACCCTCTGACTCCTCACAGGGCTGCAGCCAGGCACAGGCTGGAACCGTGCCCAACGTCCTGCCAGGAAGACAAGCCGGAAGGAGGAAAGGAGAAGGGCAGGGGGAGGACCGACTTCTCCCTGCCCTGAGTCGGCCTCCACTGCTGCCTCCAGGACCCTGGCCCAGCCATGCCCCAGGGTCCATGCACCTGGACCCCGGGATGGAGTCTGCGGTCCAGGCCATCTGGGTGGGATGGGTATAGTCACTGGCCATCTTGTCCCCAGATGTCCAACCCACCTTGCCTCGCACCCTGAGGCCTGGCTGGCAGGGGCGGGCGTGGTTCTGAGGCTCAGGAGAGGTTTGGTTCCCAGAGCAGTTGGCAGAGGTGGGAACATGGGTGACCAGCCAAGTGGGGAGCTGTTGGATTCATGCACATCACCGGTCCATCTGGATCATCTACAGGTGATGAGTGGTGGGGTGGCTGTACCTGGACCCGGAGCAGACCCAGGCCCGCGTGAGTGTGTTCCGTGCCAGGCCCACCCCTTCCTCGTCCTTCCACACTCACGTGTGCCCACGAACCTCACGGGATAGCAGGCACGGGACGTGTCTACAGGTGGCTCCCTGATGGCGCCCCTACAAGTAGATGCCACAAGGACCCCACTGTGCAGACGGGTGACCGGGGGCCCCGGGAGGCACAATGCAGGGGCCCAGCAATGGTCAGGAGGAAAACCCAGGTCTGAACCCAGCTCTGTGGCCCCAAAGCCACGGCCCCGGCTGCACCAGGCTTCTCGGGGACGTGTCTGGGCTGTGTTGGTGTCACTGTAGGGACAGGGCATGGGGTGGAGGGGAGCCCCTTTGCAGCCTGGGAGGGGCTCTTGTAGGAGCAGGAAGCCGGGTAAGGGGACCCCAGGAAGTGACCTCACCTCCCTGGTAACAGACCCCAACAGAACTCGGAACCCGGGTCACCAGGCACCCACCTTCTGGAGATAGCGCCCGACTGGGCTCATTCGTTGGGACACCTTTGCCTGACGAACATGTTCTCCTGTTGTGTGCCCGTGTCCCGCGGCTGCCGGCTCGGGGGAGCCCGTGGCCGCGACCCTTCCCGACCCGGGAGACAGTGGGTCAGGTCGTGCACAGGATGCCTCAGGTCTCTAGCTCGCAGGGACCCAAAGGTAACACAGGAGACCCAGAGACATCCAGTCCAGCCAGACACCGCTCTGATCTGACCTGTGCGGCCCCACGTCCCCTCCCGTGTGTGTGTGTGTGTGTGTGTGTGTGTGTGGAAGGAGGGATCGTGTGTGGAGGGCCCACCTGAGCAGGAGCAGGCTGATGAAGGGGTCAGATGCCTGGTGGGTGGGTCATGTTCACACCCCAGGTCAAGGCTGGCTAGAAGGGACAGGGTGTGCTGGGGTGGCCCTCTTGTCCCCAACGTTCATCCCGAGCCCTGGATGCAGGTCTGTGCACACTCAGGTCTGTGTCCGATCTGAGAGCTGCAGAGGGAGAGGGTGGAAGGACACTGAGGTGGCTGGGCGGGGCTGTGCTGTCTCAGGGCCGTCCGCGGGTCACTGTCTTTACAGAAATCAACGGGTGAAATCGGGAGACGATTGGCGGAATCTGGATTCACCCGCCCTACAGAGTTGTGTGTGAGCCCCGTAGCCCAGGAGGGCCCCCCTGGACCCGTGGAGAGAGTGGCCGCACGCAGGTCTCCGGAAGCAGGGCCTGGAGTTGGCCTGGGAAGGCCTCCGCCGTAAGGTCTTCGTTCACCGGTCCTGGGACCAGTACTTGGAGTCCTCGGAGTCAGAGCCCGAGGGTGAGAAGGCTGGGGGTGGGCGATGGGGGTGCACGGGGCCCGGGTGGTGCTGGGCCACCCTGGGAGGAGCCCCCGGGGGCTGGTGTGGGGCCAGGAGCGGACTGAGAGCCCCGGGCTGCGGACTGCAGGGTGCAGAGGTCCTCGTGTGGGTTCCTGGCCGCGGCTTCTCGGGGAGGCTCTGGGGTGAGTTGTGTGTCTGCAAAGGCCCCTGGAGAGGCAGGCGCTGGGTGGGGTGGGGGACCTTCCCTCGTCTCACCCTGAGGCCTTGGAGCCGCTGCAACCATCACTCTGTTTTCTTCTCAAGAGTCCGGTGCAGGAGCAAAAGCCGGGTCGGCTCCAGAGCCCGGCCCAAAGGCATCAGGGGCCTCGGCGTCTCTGCAGGCAGGCGAGGTATCTGGAGCGACTCCTGCAGGGCCCCGAGAGCCAGCAGGTGACCTGGGACCTGTGCGGGGACAGCGGGCACCTGAGCAGAGTCAGCTGGGTCCTGCTTCTGCCGGTTCCACTGTTCCCGCTTTTGCTCCCAACACTGCTCCTGCCATCGCCCTTCTCCCCGCCCCTGCCACTGCCCTTGATCCCACATGGATGTCGGCCAAAAATCAAGGGCTTGAAGACCTATACAGGGTGCTTTTTTTTATCTTATTTTATTTTTTGTTTATTATATTTTATTTCAAATTCATTCTCCAATCCCTGACCCCGACCCCCCACCAAAATGTCTCTTCCTCTTCTCCCTTATCCTTTTTCTCTTCTATTTTTTAGCTGTTATGGTATTTGTTCATTAGTTATAATCTATATTCATCTTCAATAAAATATTTTATTTATTTTACGTTGTGCAATTCCTGAGAACGGTGTAAGCTCACAACGCTGTGAACCTCGCCACAGAATTTTGTTGCAGAATATCTCGATCCCCAAGGGTCACCGTGTACCCAGAGCCCTCACTCCCCATTCTTGCCCCCTCCAGCCCCTGGGAACCCCCAGTCTGCTTTCTCTCCGTGTTCCGTTACCAAGTCTGGAGGTTTCCGTCAAGTGGAATCTTGTAAGAGATACCTTTGGGTCCGCACCGACTTTTCAGACGGGACAGATTCATTTTTGTACTTTGTGGTCGTTTGAAATAGACTTTTTCTCGTTTGATATTGAAATCACAATGGATTAAAGATTAGGTGGGAATATGGAGGCCCCTTCGGTGACAATGGGCACGGTCTCGGGGTGGAGACCCCTGTGCGTGCTGTGACACCACAGCCTGAAGCCAGACAGGACACGGCGGGTCCTCCCGTGGCCCAAACAGAAACCAGGAGATGCAGAAGGCCGGACGGTCACACCACAGAGGGGAGAGCATCCCTCACGACCCAGGGCCAGAAGGGTTCACAGGCCTCTGGGCCAAATAATGCGCCAAAGCCAGTGCGTTCCCCGAGATGGAGGCCAGACCCATCCCAGTCCAAGGGGAGGCCACCCCCACGGGAGCAGGCGTCAGAGATGCGGGTCGTCCCGGGGAGGGACTCGGGCAAATGAAACCTGAGGGAGGCAGCGGTGGTCACCTTCAGACGGGCAGGTTTCTGGTCTAGGGACCGGCAGTCCAGGTGACAACGTGAGGAAGCTGAGGCCCCTGCCGATCCCCAGCGAGCAGTCCTCCTCCCGCAGGGGACCAGCTGGTCCAGTACTGGGAGAGCCCGCAGAGCCCGGAGTCGGCCCTTCCCCAGCCCCATGTGGGGCCCCAGGCAGGTTGGTCAGCTCTGCTCCCTGATTCAGTGGGTAGGGGCCCTCGGCGGGTGGTGGGGTCCCCCAGGAGGAGGGACCCCGAGCCCTAGGACGCCAAGATGCACGCCTGCGGGTAGGACAATCCAAAGTCAAGGTGATGGGCTTCCTGACCCAGCTCGTCTTACTAGTGACTCAGGCTGTGCTATTAGCCCCGGTGTCCCCATCTGTGACATGGGGACGTAACGGGCCTCTAGATGGGTTGGCGCATTCTCTGAGACATGAGGTGGAATCATGGCCTGGTGCCTGGAGGACATAAAGGGCCACCTGGAAGGCTGTCCCAGAGTCCCCCAGGGCACAGGATTCCGGAAGCCCCTCCTTGGCCCCTGCCCGCTGTCCACCTTCTGGGAACACTCAGGGTTGTTTGCGGAGGAGGTGGAGACGATCTAGGAGGTCAGCAGGTCCCACGTGGAGGAAGGTCATCGCTGGAGGGACAGAAGGACGTGTCCCATGCCCCCTTCCAGAGCCCGAGCTGTGACGCCCTATGACCTGACCTGGTGTGGACCCCGCTTCTGTGGTTTCACTCCCTCCCTCCATCCCTCCCTCCTTCCCTCTCTCCTTCCTGAAATTCAGCCAGGGATCTCAGGTGCTTGCCGTGTGCCGACCGCCGTGACCTCATCGATTTGCACAACACAACGGGGTCCCCCACGTGGCATCTTCCTTGGCATGGTCTGAATGTTCCTGGCCGTGTCCCCTCTGGCGAGTCTGGGAGTGAGGCCTCTGCCCACGTTCCCTACAAGGAAGCACGAGTCCAGAAGGTCCAGACGACCTGCCCCAAGTGCTAGCGTGTGAAGCCTGGACAGAGGGAGGTCCCTGAGCAGAGGAGGACTTGGACCCACGCAGCACAGAGGAGGAGGGGGAGCACCGGGGCGGCCTGGCCCTCAAGTCCGCTGGGAGATGGTGTCCTACCCGTACCGGCCCTGTCCCCAGGGCATTCGGGGTCCCTGTGCCCCTAGGTGGCAGACTGGCCCCAGCTGGCAGGGAGAGGGGTTGCCCCTGGGACAGGACAGAGCCCTCAGCAGAGCGGAGGGTCGCCCGTGCTCTCCAAGGAGCAGGTGGACTCGGGTGCCCTGAGGGGGTGTCAGTGGGACAGCTGTGCCTTGCCAGCCCCAGTTCCCCAAATCCAAGCACAAGACCCTAACAGCCTCTGCCCCACCGCCCAGAGCAGAAACCGCTTCTGTCCTTGTTCCTTTGTGGATGCGTCCATGCGTGCCCTCAGCACCCTGTCTGCTCCCCGCTGTGCACGCACCTGGATCCCAAAAGCGAGCCCCGGACCCCACCCAGGAGGTGGTACGGCCTCTCACCCGCAGCCATCAAGGGGGAGCTCCGTCCCCATGGTCCTCCTCACCCTAAGAAGACACGTAAGCCATATTCACCAAGGTTTTTAACCACGGTACACACACACACACACACACACACACACACACACACGCACACACATAGAGCGAAGGGTGGGGGCCCTGGAGGACCCGCACATGTATGTCTCCTGCACCTCCCGACGCCCCTGTGCTTTTGTGGGTTTGCTCTGGTTCTCTCGGATCCTCCTCCCGGCTCCCTTGAAGGTGTCAGGTCTCCGCCCGAGTCTCTGGGTCACCCACTCACCTCTCCTGTTAGGAAGACGTGCAAATGCACACCTTGCATTTCCTCCCATCTTCCTCTCACCTCCCAGACTTCGGTCGTCAGATTTGGGAGTCGAGAACACCCCTTGTGTCTTCCCTCACCTGTCCTTCCACCCAGCTCTTCCCAGGCCGGCCCCGAGGCGGTCCTCTGGCTGGATTCATCTCCTGGGAGGTGGGGTCAGGGGACAGAGGGCAGACGGTGCCGGTGGAGGCAGGAGAGGGCTGTGGCCCACAGGCCAAGTGCTGGCTTGTCTGCCAGGGCCCCCGGGCTGGGTGAGCCCCGTCGGTTCTCCTCTTTCTTCCTGGGAGGCATCCTTGACCTGAACGGGCACCAGGGAACCTGAGTGATGAGACCACTTTGCTTTGAGACGAGGGGCGGTGTGGCAAGTGCTGCAGAGGACGTTGGCCTTGGATTGGGAAAGCGAGGCCGGCCACGCACCGCTGTCCCGTTGAGGTCCCTCTGCCACCTGAGTGCACCTGCAGCCGGAGGGGCTGGTTCCCCGCAGGCTGATTGCGTCCCACTGGAGCCCCCGGTCCCTCCTCTCTGCCTGAGGACTCTCTCCCAGAGTCGGGAGCCCGTCACAGCTGTCTCTGGGGACCTGTGCTTCCTCACCTTGTCACCTGGGTGGCCGGTCCCCAGACCAGAAACCTGCCCGTCTGAAGAGACCACTGCTGCCTCCCTCGGGTCTCACTTGCCCGAGTCCCTCCCCGGGATGCCCCGCATCTCTGACGCCTGCTCCCATGGGGGCCGCCTCCCTTGGACTGGGACGGATCTGGCCTCCATCCCAGGGAACGCACTGGCTTTGGTGCATTATTTGGCCCAGAGGCCTGTGAACCTTTCTGGCCCTGGGTTGTGAGGGATGCTCTCCCCTCTGTGGTGTGACCGTCCAGCCTTCTGCATCTCCCAGTTTGTGATTAGGCCACGGGAGGACCAGCCCTGTCCTGGCTGGCGTCAGACTGTGGCGTCACAGCACGCACAGGGTTCTCTATCTCTGACACGTGCCCTCTTTCACTGACACAGCCTCTTGTATCCTCGTGACATCCCCTCCCCTCCCCGGTGGAAGGCCCGTGTGACCGGTTCTGAGGGAGAGAATATAACGATGGGTGTCGCTTCCAAGGTGGTTCATGAAAGCCTGTGGTTTCTCTGGGTTCCTTTTCTCCCGGGTCCCTGCTCTGTGTCTGTGTCAGTGTGTATCTGTGTGTGTGTCTCTCTCGGACAAAGCAAGAGCAGATAACATGAGCTGCCCCAGGAGGCCCAGTGCCAAGAACCTGCAGAGGCTCCGGGTTAAGACACAGAAGTTCTGAGACCCCCCAGTCCCAGCTGAATCCTGCCAAGAGCACGTGCCCAGTCACGGTCTTGGAGGCGGACCCTGCCCCAGTCGAGCCTCAGCTGAGGCTGCAGCCCTGGCCTCCTGGGTGACCGTGGGGCTGAGGCTCCCAGCCGAGCCGAGCCGGGAGACTGGCACAGAAAGTGTGAGGTGGTCCAAGTAAGGTGAATGTGTCCCCCAGCACAGACAACAGCCCATCCTCCAGGCTGGGGCCCGGGCCCGCCCTCCTCCCTCCCGAGCTCTCTCCGGCCACACTGGCCCCTACTCAGCTCCTCTCCGGACAAACCCTCTGTGCCTCCGAGTCTCTGCAGCTTTGCTCGTCCCCGCAGCACACTGCTTGCAGGCGTGTGTGGGACTGGCTCCTCTTGTCCTTCTGGGTCCCAGCATCAGGGCCACCGTGGAGGCCTGTGAGACCCCCCCCCCACTACCCAGGGGCCCCTGGCCGCCCTCCTTCACCCTGCTTCATTTCCCGACAGTGTTGGTCTTTCCTTTCAAACAGATTCGCTCTTGTGCCTTGACCCACCTCCCCCTCTGGGCTGTGAGCTCCTGGAGGGCTGGGACCTCACGGGACCTTTAACTCCGGCCCCCGGGCCCAACAGCCCCTGCTCAGGGTGAGAGGCACACGAGCTGAATGCGTCCAGAGAAGCTCTCAGAGTCCCTACCAGCCTCTGAGCAGCTCATGCTGTGGGCATGCAGACTAATAGTAAGAGGTACATGTTGGGTTGGGGGCAGGGGACGCCCAGCTTGACCCCTGAGCGTCCCTACCAGCTCCAGAGGTTTCACTGAGCACAGTGGACACAGCCTGCCCCCTGGTGGTCAGAACCGGCATGACAGTCTCAGGCTTGGAAACCAGAAAACAAAACACACACCTTTGTTTGGATGTAGTCAAGGCAGCAGCCCTCCCTGGCCCTAGGGGGGCACAGGGGCAGGACCTGCGGGCTCCAGGGGCGATGTGAGGACTTAAGAAGCCTCCCTTGTCCCCCGTTCCACCTCTCCCATCCCGGTGCCCCGTTCATTCCTAAGGCTTCCACACCCCAGCCAGGGCACTACCTCTGGAAGCCCTTCCTAATGAGGCCCCGGGGCTCCGACAAGGAGGGTCTTGACCTCGGTCCCCACACGAGGGGCCGCTGCTCGGCCACGTGCTGCCCACCCAGGTCCTCGGTCCTCCAAGCCCCCAGGCTGCTCTCCGCTCAGAAGGACCTTGAGGGAGGAGAAAGCATTTTCCCAGGACCAGGAGCATCTTGGGGCAGGGGTGGAGGTCCAGGACCAGCAGACAAGCCTGTGGGACCCTTGGGACACCACGTCTATGCAGCCCAATTTACACAGGAGTAAGCTGAGGCCTGTCCCGAAGCGTGCTCCCAGTAGGGGGGTGTCTCCTTCTAGCTCCAGGCTGGTGGTGGACACAGGACCCCAGACCCTGTCTTCTCCGGGTTCCCCGGGGAAGTGCCCAGCCCAGGCAGCCCCCTGGGTACCCTGGAGACCCCACTGGTCATCAGGCTGGCACGTCTCCCCACCCCACGTATGAGCACTGGTCATGCTGCCAGCACATTGGGCGCCCCTGCCCCTAGGCAGAGCTGCCTCCAGTCCCCTTCTCCTTGCCCCGGTGTCACCGCCCCCCTCCAGGGTGGACTCCCCTTGAGCCGCTGCCGGGTGGTCAGTGTGCGTGTGTGTGTGTGTGTGTGTGTGTGTGTCTGTGTGTGTGTGTGTGTGTGTGTCTGTGTGTGTGTGGGTGTGCTTTCCTGTACGGTCTGGGGACATCCAGATATAACAGCCCCACCTCGTATGGCGTTGATAGGGATCCGACGGGATCTCAGGGGTCTCATTCCCAGGGCGAACCCCAGGGGAGGACTGAGTTTGGTCTAGGACGGAGATCCCCACTGCTTGGACTCTGTCCACCTCACGTATCCTGGGCCAGTCCCAGGCCTCAGTCTCCCACCTGGCCCTGAGGTTGGGCGTGGAGTGACGTCAGCGTGGACAGGGCCCAGGCTCTCCTCCTGGGTGGATGGAGAGGAGATGTGCCAGGCACACAGGCCTCCCTAGCAAAGGGCAGCTGGGTCTCGTGTCCTCGGCCTGGCACGGCTGTGTGCCCTCCACGGGGGGCTCCGTTCCGCGGATCCCGTGTGCGCCCTGCCTCCAGACCGCTGTCCTGCAACCCCAAATCCTGTGAGCCCTCAGATCAGCCTCACCCCAGCCAGTGGGCTGCAGACTTGAGGGCCGGGTGGGTTGGACACGCGGGTACACGAGGGTCGCCGAATGTACCTATGCCGTCCCAGCTGTCACAGACCCCACGCTCCCACCCAGGGCCCAGCTGGGTGCACGGCCGGGGCAGGGGGCCTGGAGGAGACGGTGGACACCAAGTATGGGCAAGGAGAGGATCGGCCTGTCACCTCCCGCCTCCCCCTCCTTCTCTCCACCTCCTCCCACGGTCTTCCTGCCAGGACCTGGGACACAAGGGGCAGCCTGTCCCTGGCTGCAGCCCTGGCCGGGTCAGAGGGGTGGGAGGGAGCCCAGGAAGGAGGGGGCACATCTTGGGGATGTCTGAGTGTTGGGGGTAGTTAGAGTTGCTAGGGACTCCCCGGGGTGCTCACTGCCTTCCCCCCTTCTTATACATGAACTGCGGCCCTGGGATCAAGGGCACTCAGCTCTGAATGACCAAGTCCAGCCGTGAACGGGAACGAGGGACTCAGTCTTCACCCTCATGGAGCCCTGCCCTGACCATCACAGGTCTTGTCCCGGGTTGGGGTTCCCCCAGCCAGGTGACCCCCGTGCCCCATGCTCACCTTCCTGAGATGGGAGTCACAGACCCCATTTTCAACGGAAGAAAATGAGGCTCTGACACCCACCACGTGAGCTTGTGGGTCACAGGGCTGGGACATGGACCTACTGTGGGTTTGCCCCCCGGACAATCCGACCCAAAGCCTGAGCTCGCACGGAGCCTGAGGAGGCTCCAAGCCTGGAGATGAGGACGTCCTGGGTGGGGGCCATGGGAGGGGTGGTGGCGGCAGGGGTCTCTGAGGGGCCGGGGCTCCGTGGGCTCCCTGGGGGAGGGAGGCCTTAGGGAGGCCGGAGTGGGGTGAGGGGTGCCCACAGGGGAGGGCGTCTGGACCAGCTCACGCACGGCGCCGGATGTCGGGCCAGGAGTCGGGGGTCACTGCAGGTTGTGGAGGGTGGGGATGCTTTGCCTCTGTGGACCCTAGCTGCTGACCGTGGAGGAAACGCCATCCCAACCCTTAGGATGTGAGCTCGAGGGTGGGGTGTTGTCTGAGCTTCACCATCGTGTGCGGGTGCCTGCACACAGCAGCAGACAGATACGGCTGCTGACGCGTGCGGGGATGAGTGAATGGACACGAGGCTGCGGCTCCCATCTGTCGCTGTAAACAGCGGGGCCCGCGTCATGCGGCTCTGGGACGGTCCCAGTGAGTCAGCGAGATGTGAAGTGTCATTCCTCACCCGGCACAGTTTGAGGGCTGAGAATCCAGCAGGGCACGGGACGGGGTGTGTGCGCATGGAGCTGACCGGAGCGGGTGCCTCTCGAACCGGGCACGGACGCCAGGAATACGTCGCTTGCAGGTGTTCTCGTCGGCCCTCCCTCTCCGGCTGTGGACGTAGTGGCCGCCGGCCTGGAGCGGAGGCCACACGGCCCCCAGGCGAGGGGCAGGGGCAGCACAGACCTGACGCGGAGGGGCAGGGAGAAGCGCCCGGGGCCTGCAGCCTGCCCGTCTGGACACGCGTGTGGGCTAAGCAGGTGACCTCTAGCCGGTCAGTCCCTGGAGCCACGACACCGGGGCGTCCGAGGGCGATGCTGCGGAAAGCCAAGCACCCTGTTCCCAGTTTGATAGTGACTCAAATGCCCAGGACCCACCTGGGAGCCAGGGGAGGTGGAGGTCAGCGGTGGGATTATGGGGTGTCTCCGGGCCCATCACTGTTCTCTTTCTCATTTCTAACATCCTGTAGGAAATATGCCAGTAACTGGAACAAGGTATCACACACGATGTCTGCATAACACCCTGTTCTAGATTTTCTGAAACAAGGTCCTCTACAATTAGGTTCATGGCAGACGCTGGACCCCGGCCAGCACCCCGGCGGGAGACACCGTGGCTGGCGTGCAGGGTCTGGGGCGGCAGGGCGGCCTGGCAGGGGCGGGGATGTTGGGGGACGCACATCTCTCCCGGAAACCTGCTGTGTTCCTTGGGTCTCAGCCCTCCCCGCAGTGTCTACATTTTGTATTCCGCCTGAAACTGGCCCAACCTTTTGTTCCAGAATTTCACATGGCCAGTAACAGCCGGGACAGAGGAGTGAACGCACAGGTGTTTCCTCCAGCTGCCCTGGGCCAGTGCCCGCCTTTCCTGGCCTGTTTCCCAACTGTCCCTGAGGGCCTGAGGTGGAACCACATGGCTCACCCAGCCTGGGGGCAGTGTGGGCTCTCAGCAGGGATGGAGGGTAGCAGGAGGCAGGGGGTGGGGACGCCAGAGGCAGGGGTGGGGACACTGGGGCAGGACTGGGGCCCTCCAACCAGGGCAGGGGAGGAGACGCAACCTGGGGCAGGGGAAGGGAGGCTCGGGCTCAGCTCGCGGGCCTCTGGCCTCACTTAGCCGCGTCCCGGGACCCAGCCAGGAGGGCGCGCACCCCGCCCTGGAGACTCCACCCCTCCTCGTCCAGCATGGTGCACATCCGTGGTGGTGTTGGAAGGGTTCCTCCTGTTGCTGTGGGGCCTCGTCGTGCGCACTCGGTGTGCGCAACCTGTTGCAGGGCGATCCGTGCCCGCCCACAGTTTTTAGCCCTTGCACGGGGCTCAGCCGGTGCCCAGAGTCCACTTAGGACTTTCCGGTGCCGGGGCAGGTCTGGGTGCCCTTCGACTGCCCAGCCGCCCCGGGGGACCGGGGATCCTTTGCCTGTCCCCGGGCCTTTGTCTTGCACTGTCCTTGTTTGTGTATGAAGGGACCGGCTGGAGACCTCCGTCCCTCCATGGAGGATCGGGGACCCCCATCATCCAGCAGGTGAGAGGGCGGATCCTCGGCACCAAGGGGAGCACCGTCCACCACCACTGCCCTCAACCCCCTCGGGGCGCCTGGAGGCAGGGGCACACCTGAGGTCATTTTTCCTGTAATGACCTGGTAGCAGGTGCCCAGCTGTAGCTAGGGAGGCTGTGTGGGGCCTTTTCTATACACAGAATAACGCAGATGTGCTGGTTTCCGAAGGCTCCTTTAATGCAGCTGATGTTGTCAAGGTTCACCATGAGTGTGGCATGGACCAGGAGTTCAGTCCGGCTCAAGCCTAATAATGTTCTTCAAATCATTTTTATGGTGTAGATAGGCCGTGTTCTGTATCCACTCAGCAGTCGATGGACATTGGGGGTGTTTCTACCTTTGGGCAACTGTGAGTGGCAATGCTGTGAATGTTCACGGTCAGGCTTTTCACAGGTTTTCATCCCTGGATCATACGGATACTCCGTGTTTACGTTTTGAAAAATGGCCAGAGAGTCTCCCAAAGGGCTACATCACTTTATATTTCTGCCATCAAAGGGGGAGGACCCCAACGTCTACGCATCCTTGCCAACACTTCTTAATATCTATCTTTTTAATGACAGCCGTCCTGGTGGATGTGAACTTGTATCTCATTGTGGCCTTGATTGGATTTCCATCCTAAAGAACGATGTGGAACATTGTTGGTCACTTGTTTATCGTTTGTCGAGAAACGTCTCCTCAGCTGCATTTCCCATTTTTTTTAATTTTTTTTTAACGTTTATTTATTATTGAGAGAGACAGACAGAATGTGAGTGGGTTAGGGGCAGAGAGAGAGGGAGACACAGAAGCAGAAGCAGGCTCCAGGCTCTGAGCGGTCAGCACAGAGCCCGATGCGGGGCTCGAACTCACGAGCTGTGAGATCATGACCTGGGCCGAAGTCGGACGCTGAACCGAATGAGCCACCCAGGCGCCCCTGCATTTCCCATTTTTAAATTGGATGCGCAGTTTCTTCCTATTGAGTTGTAAGATTTAATATGCATTCCACATGCACGTCTCTTAGGATATATGTCCTTAGCCGATTCATTGTCCCATTCAGTAGGGTGCCTTCTAGCTTTCGTGATGCTGTCTTTCAGTTCACCTACTTGTAGTGTTTCTTTTTGAGAGAGAGAGAGAAAGAATGCAAGTGGGGGAGGGGCAGAGAGAGAGGGAGACACGGAATCCGAAGCAGCTCCAGCTCTGAGCCATCAGCGCAGAGCCTGATGCGGGGCTTGAACCCACGAACTGTGAGATCATGAGCTGAGCTCAAGTCGGCCGCTTAACCGACTGGGCCCCCCGGGCGCCCCTGATTTTGTTTCACTGATGTGTGGCATTCAGTCAGTTCCGTATATACCTCGATGATTGGATAGCTGTGTGTATGGCCGAGGGGTCACACAGCAGGTCCTGTTAACGTCCATCTGCACACGTGGTTGCACATGTTTTCTTGTTACAGAGACTTTTCAGATTTACCCCTTGGCAGTTTCCACACGTGCAATGCAGTATTAACTATAGTGACCACGCTGCACATCACGTCCCTAGACTATTTATTTTATCACTGGCAGATTGTGCCTTTCGACCACCTTCCCCGGTTCGCTCATCCCTTAGCCCCTGCCTCTGGCAACCACCAGTGTGATCGCTCGATCTGTGAGTTCTTTGAGCTCTGTTTTTAAGATCCCACTTTCAAAGGAGATATGATATTTGTTTTTCTCTGTCGGACTTATTTCACTTAGCATAATATCCTCGTCTGTGTTGTCACAAATGGGTTTCCTCCTTGTTTATGACTGACCAGTATTCTGTGATATGTATGTGTCTGTGTGCGCACACTCCCACATCTTCTTTTTCCATCCATCCACGTGGACGCTTGGGTTCCTTCCACGTCTTGACTCTGTAAGTAATGCTGGGGGGCGGGGGTAAGATATCTTTTGGCGTGAGTGTTTCGTTTTCTTCCTGTAAATACCCGAAAGTGGAATTGTCATGTTACGTGGTGTTTCTTTTTTCGATGTCTTGAGGAGCTTCCATGCTGCTTTCCGCATCGGCTGCACCAGTTTACTGTCTCGTACAATTTCTTTCTTGGTACTGTGCTTGGATCCTGCAGCCTTGCTGAACTATTTTATTACCTCTGGAAGCTTTTCTGTGTATTCTGTACAATTTCCCATGTACACAGTCATGTTATTTGCAACTAGAGACGTCTTTCCTTCATTCCCTCCAATCTAGATGCCTGTTATCCCCCTTTCTTGCCTCGTCGACACGGCCGAGACCTCTAGGACAGCGTGGGCTGAGTATTAGATACTCACGCATAAGGTCTACAGGTGAGGAAGACGCCCTGGGGTGGATCCTCGGGCTGGGGCTTCTCTGCACAGCACTGGAACGTTTTCTGGTTTTGCAAAGGCACGTGGGAAGGCGCTCCTGTGGCCAATTTCCGTCCTCCTGCGGGACCAGTGCTGACTACGGTGCCGGCTAGACCCTTGGGTCCAAAGCTCGCACCGCCTTCAAGGCCAGCTCTTTGGTACCGAATCCGGAGTTAGAGCCCTCTCCGGCACAAGCCCAGCAGCAGACAGAGCGGCAGCTATGGGCTCGGGCCGGCTCTCTCACCTGATCCAGTGTCAAGTCCAGAGCCGTTGTTCTAACATCAGCTCACGTGAGAGCCCCGGAACCACAGCCAGCTCCAGCACCGGCTCCAGGACCAGCGGAAGGGCTGGAACCAGCACAGGCACCCGCGGTATCACCAGCTGCAGAGACAGAGGCAGCTCTGTCGTCAACCGACTTGCCAGGTCCGGCACCAGCCAGCTCTGGAGTCTGGGTCGGACCGACGTACATTCCAGAGCAACGGACAAGGCAGGAGTGAACTAGACCTAGTCCTCATTGCTTCCGGCAGCATGACTAGAGCTACAGGCATCTCCAGGGCTGGACCGTCTCCAGAGCCAGCGTCAGCACCGGAAGTGGCCTCAGCGCCAGATCCCGCCCTAAAGCCACCTCCGGCACCGGCTCAAGAGCTTGAGAGACCTGCAGAGCCAGCCAGCTCCCGTTGAAGCTCCAGACCCAGAGTCAGTCTGAGCCCCGGCCTCTGCGTCTGAGCCACTGGCACAGCTGGTTCTGTCCCCAGCTCAGAACCAGAGCCAGAACCGGCTCCAGAGCCCGAGGTCAAGCCCCTTCCCAGCTCGAGTCAACTCCAGGTCCGGCACTGATTCAACTGCCGAGATCGAGGCCGTTCCAGCTTTAGCTCCGGTGCCAGGTCCAAGGTCAGGGTCGGTGTTCTCCCACCAGCCAGCCCTGACTCGATGCCTGCTGTAGCGCTGCCTCCAGAGACGGTAGCTGCTCTCTCGCGAACTCCTGTGTCAGTCCCGGTGGTCGCTCCAGTGCCCACGTTAGAGTGAGAAGCTGCTCGAGCCCCATGTAGCGCCAGTGCCAGGTTGCAAGGAAGAGCCAGCTCCAGCATCGGCTCCAGCATCAGCTCCAGCATCGGCTCCAGCATCGGCTCCAGAACTAGAGTCAGGACCGAGTTCAGAGCCAGAGCCTGCGACAGCAACAGTTCTCATACCGGGTCCGGAGCAGAAGCCCCGCAAGTGCCGGCTGCTGCGCCAACTCCAGAGCGAAAGCTGCCTGGGGCACCAGTGGTAGACGCAGAGCCGATGCCACCTCCGGACAAAGAACCAGCTCTGGCACCGACATCCCAGAGACGTCCTGCTCTGGCACTGGCTCCATCACCGCCTCCTGTGCCGGAGCCCGTGTCCGCTCCAGCGCCGGCTCTGGAGACGGCGTCCGCCTGGACACTGGTTCCGCAAGTGGAGCCAATGCCGGGGCTCCGACCAGCGACCCCGCCGGTTTCGCCACCAGCCGGAGGGCCACATCTAGGACCGGCGATGCAAGCAGGGCCCCCGGCACCGGGTCCAGCATAGCAGCCGTGAGGAGAGCCAGCTCCGAACCAAAACAGCTCCAGCACCATGGACAGCTCCCGCAGCGGTTCCAGAATTGGATCCCCCGGGGACTCTGGCACCAGCTGTGTCGCTCGCACTGGCTGCAAGGCCAGCTGCAGTTCCAGGGCCAAAGCTGAAGCCGCTTCAGCACCCACTCGGGAGCCAGAGCCAGAGCCAGAGTCTACAGCAGAAGCTCTAGCTTCAGCTCCAGAGCTATATCCGGCTGCAGAAGCAGGTCTGGGTCCTCTCTGGAGGTGCTTGCGGTTCTAGCACCTTCCCTAGAGCTGGAGCCAGGTCCAGCACCGCCTCTTGCCCCAGCTGCAGAGATGGGGCCAGCTCCAGCTTCAGCCCTGGGGCCAGTTCCGGGATTAGAGCCCCCGTTCGAGCCAGAGCGGGAACTACCCATACGAGTGTCTGCTCCTTCCTCAACCGCCACCGTCGTGGGGGCCGGTATGGGGCCGGGGTCAGGACCGTCCTTGCTGGGCCGGCCACCCCAGGTACCCTGGTCACTCCACTCAGAGCTCGCCTGCCCGATCCCTCCTGGAGATCATAGTCCCTGGGGCTCTGCACCCCCGTTTTCCCAAGCAAGGCTCTCAGTGGACCAGGAGACCGTGGAGGCTGAAAGCCGAGGCTTGTACCTGACAAATGATATAAAATTTGACCCAGAAACTCCACTTGACGGCCTGTGTCCTGAAAAAGGAGAGATTTATGCACATGGTTGATCCCTTGAGGGAGCTGGGAGTGAAAACTCAGAAACGGCCCACGTTCCAGGGCCTGGGCGATTTGGAAATTCTGATGTGGGTACCCAGGATGCAGAGGAAGAGACTTGAGTGGGCAGCACTCAGCCCCGGGGAAAGCTGGTTCGGGAAGAGCACACACCCCACGCCTGCCTCACCCCACATGCTGCACCAGAGTTTCTCCGCTGGTCCTGGTATGAGCCCTGCTGGGGGAGGGTCCGCGCCTGCGGCCGTGGATGGGGGCTGCGCTCTGTTGTCTCAGAGAGGGGTGCCGGTCACACTTCTCGATGGGGATCTGCTGGGGCCTCTGCTTCCTCACATTGCCACCTGGGCTGCCAGTCCCGAGACCAGAAACCTGCCCGTCTGACGGTGACCAGCGCTGCGTCCCTTGGGTTTCACTTGCCCGAGTCCCTCCCCGGGACGACCCGCACCTCTGACGCCTACTCCCATGGGCGCTGCCTCCCCTTGGACTGGGACGGGTCTGACCTCCATCCCGGGGAATGCACTGATTTGGAGCATTATTTGGCCCACAGGCCTATGAACCGTTCTGGCCCTGGGTCGTGAGGGATGCTCTCCCCACTGTGGTGTGACCGTCCAGCCTTCTGCATCTCCCGGTTTCTGTTTGGGCCACGGGAGGACCAGCCGTGTCCTCTCTGGTGTCAGGCTGTGGTGTCACGGCACAAACAGGGGTCTCCACCCAGAGACCGTTGTCACCGAAGGGGCCTCTTTTTCCCCCCTAATCTTCAATCCATTGTGATGTCAATATCAAAGGAGAAAAAGTCTATTTCAAACGACCACAAAGTACAAAAATGAATCTGTCCCATCTGAAAAGTCGGTGCGGACCCAAAGGTATCTCTGGCGAGATTCCACTTGAAGGAAACCTCCAGAGTAGGTAACAGAACACGGAGAGAAAACACTGGGGGTTCCCAGGGGCTGGCGTGGGCACGAATGGGGAGTGAGGGCTCCGGGTACACGGTGACCCTTGGGGACCGAGATATTCTGCAGCAAAATTCTGTGCCATGGTTCACAGTGTCGTGAGCATACCCCGTGCTCAGGAATTGCACAACGTAAAATAAATAAATTTTTATTGAAGATTAATGTGGATTTTAAACAAACCATGAACAAATAATGTACCACCTAAAAAGTAGAGCAGAGAAAGGATAAGGGAGAAGAGGAAGAGTCATTCTGGTGGAGGGGTCGGGGACTGGGACTGGAGCAACAATTAGAAATACAATAAACACCCCTCAAAGGCCTTTGAGCCCTTGATTTGTGACCGAATCCATACGGGAACAAGGGCGGTGGCAGGAACAGTGTCGGGAGCAGAAGCAGGAACCAGCTGACTCTGCTCAGGTGCCCGCTGTCCCAGCACAGGTCCCAGGTCACCTGCTGGCTCTCTGGCCCCTGCAGGAGTCGCTCCAGACTCCACCCCTGCCTGCAGAGACGCCGAGGACCCCGATGCCCTTGGGTCGGGCTCTGGAGCCGCACCGGCTTCTGCTCCTGCCCCGGACTCTTGAGAAGGAAACAGAGTGATGGTTGCAGTGGCTCCAAGACCTCAGGGTGAGAGGAGGGACGGTCCCCCATCCACCCAGCGCCCGCCTCTCCAGGGGCCTTTGCAGAGACACAACTCATCCCAGAGCCTCCCCGAGAAGCCACGGCCAGGAACCCACACCAGGACCACTGCCCCCTGCAGGCCACAGCCCGGGGCTCTCAGTCTCTGCTCCTGGCCCCACACCAGCCCCCGGGGGCTCCTCCCTGGGTGGCTCAGCACCGCCTGGGCCCCGTGAACACACATCTCCCACCCCATCCTTCTCACCCTCGGGGTCTGGCTCCGGGGGCTCCGGATCCTCATCCCAGGACCCGTGAACCAGGACCCTGTGGAGGGGCCAGGGTGGTGAAGGAGGCCTTCCCAGGTCATCTCCAGGCTCTGCTTCCCATGAACTCTGTGCGGCCACTCTCTCCCTGGGTCCAGGGTGGCCCTCCTGGGCGACGGGGCACACGCACAACTCTCTACGGCAGGTGTAATGGGATTCGGCCAGACGTTTCCCGATTTCATCGGTTGATTTCTGTAAAGACAGTGACCCGCGGCCGTCCTGGAGACATCACAGCTGTGCCCGGCCATCCTCAGTGTCCTTCCATCCTCTCCACCTGTGGGTCCCAGATTGGACACAGACCTGGGTGTGCATACACGTGCGCCTGGGACACAGTGACATCCACCTACAGGCTCGGGATGAACATCAGGGACAAGAGGGCCACCCCAGCACACCCTGTCCCTCCCAACCAGACTTGACCGAGTGTGAGCCTGACCCGCCCACCAGTCATCTAACCCCTTCATCAGCCTGCACCTGAAAGGGTGGGCCCTCCACTGACGACCCCTCCTTCCACACAGACACACACACACACACACACACACACACACACACACACACGGGGGGACATGGGGCCGCACAGGTCAGATCAGAGCGGTGTCAGGCTGGACTGAATGTCTCTGGGTCTCCCTTTGTTACCTTTGGGTCCCTGCGAGGTAGAGACCTGAGGCATCCTGTGCACGACCTGACCCACTGTCTCCAGGGTCGGGAAGGGTCGCAGCCACGGGCTCCCCTGAGCCTGCAGCCACAGGACACGGGCACACAACAGGAGAACATGTTCGTCAGGCAAAGGTGTCCCAATGAATGAGCCCAGTCGGGCGCTGTCTCCAGAACGTGGGTGCCTGGTGACCCGGGTTCTGAGTTCATTGGGCTCTGTGACCAGGGAGGTGAGGTCACTTCCTGGGGTCCCCTTACCCGGCTTCCTGCTCCTACAAGAGCCCCTCCCAGGCTGCAAAGGGCTCTCCTCCACCCCATGCCCTGTCCCTACAGTGACACCAACACAACCCAGACACATCTCCGCGAGGCCTGGTGCGGCCGGGGCCGCAGCTTTGGGGCCACAGAGGTGGGTTCAGACCTGGGTTTTCCTCCTGACCAGTGCTGGGACCCCGCACAGACCCCGTGCCTCCTGGGCCCCCCCAGTCTCCCCATCTGCACAGTGGGGTCCTTGTGGCATCTACTCGTAGGGGTGCCATCAGGGAGCCACCTGTAGACACGTCCCGTGCCTGCTATCCCGTGAGGCTCGTGGGCACACGTGGCCGTGGAAGGATGAGGAAGGGGTGGGCCTGGCACAGAACACGGGAGAGGGCCGAGTGGAGTCTCTTTGAGGTCATGGCCTCCTGCTCAGCCCAGACCCAGGTGTGTGCCGACCCCTAGGGCACCTGGACCCCAGCTGCCGGCTGGGCTCGAGGACAGAGACCAGAGTGTGTCCCTGTGTCCTGTAGCTCTACACAACTCACCCTGTCCCTCCCAGTCACCCTTGACCTGGGGTGTGGACATGACCCTCCCATCAGCCTGCTCCTGCTCTTGGTGGCTTCCCCCCCACGTCCCATCCTTACAAGCACACACAGCGTCACACACATTCACAGACACAGGGAGGCTCGTGCGACTCACCAGTCGGATCAGGGCCGTGTCAGGCTAGAACGGCCAGGCCTTGGCCTCCCGGTGTCACCTTTGCGTCCCTCCGGGCACGTGACCAGAAGCTTCAGGGGTGAGACCGGCCCCACCGTCTGCAAGTGGGAAAAGGCTCTCCCTGTGGGCTTTCCTGAGACCACAGCCTCGAGATATCAGGACACAGCATGAGAACACGTTGCGAATTCGAAGGTCTCCAACCACGGGAGCTGAGTGGGGTGCTTCTCTAGAATGGGGGTGTCTGTGATACACACGGGGGCATTTGGGGATCCCCTGGCCATCGGCCTGGCGTGGCTACCCTCATGGGCATGTTCCCTGGAGACAATGTCCCCGCCCACACCTGTTCTCTCCCCCAACCCCTGTCACCTCCAGGGTCCACTCATCCTTTGACCCCCACGCGGGTGGTTAGTTACTGGGGGGCGGGGGACTGTGTTTCCATGCAATTGCATGGACCTGTGCCCACTCGGGGATGCCCAGAGGAAAGGACCCCACATGGGGTGGGTTCAGTGGTCCTCCAGGATCTTAGAGGCTCTCATTCCCTCGAAAACCCCCTGGGAAAGTGAAGCCCTGGCCTAGGAGCCCGAAACCTCCCCCAGCCCCTCTAGGCTCTGCTCACCTGGTGGGTCCCCGGCCAGTCCCTGCCTCTCCTGGCCTCAGTTTCCCGACTGTTCCATGAGCGCTTGGAGGAGGAGCTTCACCAGTCCGGCTAGAGTGGCCCCTGGCTCCCACCTTCGGGCAGGATGTGGCGCGGGAGCCTTGTGGGCAGGGAGGTGCTCCCACCAAAGGTCGAGGCAGGTGGAACCCTCGCAGGTGCACCGGGACCATGGGACTGCGTGCACAAGACCACCTCGCGGCAGGAGCCCACGACTCCTGGGGTCGTACGTATCCAATCTCCACCGCCCGCTCAGTGACCCTCATATCCTCTTAGGCCTGGGGCCACGGCCACTCCACCCAGGCAGGGCGGTAGGACGCAGTGGGTATGGAGACACGGGGCAAGAGGGAAATGAGACAGACCCCCACCCTGCTGACCTGGCCCCCACACTCCACTCCACTGTTCATCTGGGCGCCTGGCTGAGCAGGGGGAGGGGGAGGTGGACACCAGTGTGGGCAGGGAGAGGTCAAGCCGCCCTTCCCTCCTCCCCATCCCCTCCCCGTGCCTTCCCGAGAGCCCTTCCCCCCACAAGCTCCCCCACTTGGGACACCTTCACCTCCCTGCTTTCATCCCCCACACACCCACCGGAGGTCGGATCCACCGACTCCATCTTCAAAAAGAGCACCGAGGTCCCAGAAGCTGGCATAGAGCTTGCGTGTCAGAGGACTCTGACGTGGCCCGGATGTGGGTGTGAGCCCGGGTCGCTCTGACCCGAAGCGTGGGCTTGCTCAGGACCCCGAGGAGGTGACCTCTGAAGCCAGCCTTAGAGATGAGGGTGTTCTGGATGGGAGCCATGGAGCGGGGCGGTGGTAGCAGGGGGCTCGAGGGGCAGGGATGGTGGGCTCCCTGGGGGAGGAAAACACTAGGGAGGGGGGAGGGGAACACCCTGGGGAGGGCATATGGCTCAGTTCACTCGGGGCTCGGATGTCAGGTAAGGAGTCGGGGGTCACCGCAGCTTGCCAGGTGCAGGGGACGTGATCAGGCGGTGTCGTCAGAGCCACGGCATCCTAGATCTGGAGGGAGCTCACAGGCTTGTTATTTGCCCCCAGGCAAGAATGGATTCCCAAGCACCGGCCTGGGAGGATGATGTTGCCTCAGTCTCCTCCTCTGTAGAGCAGAGCAGGTCGTCGCCTCCTCGGGTGGCTGGATTCCCCGGCAGGTCCAGAGATGGTCTCCTGTCAGAGGAGTTGTTCAAGTGAGGTCTGTACCTCGGTGGTCTCGGAGAGGGGACCAAGGGACGTTCCCCCTGCCAGCTCGGCGGATGCTCTCGTCCAGGCTGCTGATCCTCACGTCCAGGCCGGCACCGGTGATGCGGTGTCGCCCGCCGGTTGGGGGTACAGGGGCAGTGAGGAGCTGTGTTTTGGACCCTGAGACACAGAGCTTGTGAGCGCCCAAGGCTGCCCAGGGGCGTGTGGAGGCTGAGGCTGAGCTGACGCCTGATGTCTCTGGGAAGGACCGGGAGGGCAACCTGCGCCCTGGGGACTCTGGGGGGACTGGGAGGACAACCTGGGCCCTGGGGTCTCCGGGAGGGACTGAGAGGCCAGCGCAGGCCCTGGAGTCTCTGGGAAGGACCGGGAGGACAGCCCGGGCCCTGGTGTCCTGCCTTGTTCCTGCCATGGGAGGGGTCAGTCTGCATCACCCATTTCACAGAGCAGGAGAGTGAGGCCCAGAGAAGGGAGGCAGGTGATTCTGGGCACAGGGCTGGTCAGCAGAGAGCTGGAATACCACCTCCGGAGCCCCCGCCAGCCCGGGCAGGGACCCCCCGAGTTGAGGGTGATCCTTCCCCTTGTGCTTGGCCACTCATTCTTCCCAGACCTTGACGGTGGCCTGTTCCTTTTGGCCACAGATATCGCTGGCCGACCAGGAGGGAGTCCAGCTGGTAGGACAGGTCTAACTACAGGACACAGGGACACCTGTGAGCTACCAGGAGCCACAATGTGGTCTCTGTCCCCTAGCCTGCCCGGCAGCTGGGGTCCAGGTGCCATAGGGGTCAGCACACACCTGGGTCTGGGCTGAGCAGGAGGCCATGACCTCAAGGAGCCTCCACTCGGCCCTCTCCTGGCTCCTGCCCGGTCTCACCACCTGTCCTCCCTGAGGGGCTCCAGGGCCCGGATCCAGGCCCCTGATGGCTGCTCGGGCTCCAGCCGCGGAAGATGTAGAGCCTGTGGAGCAGCTGGACCTCTTGGGGCTGGAGGGAGAACCGGCCACCGACGGGGCCTCGGCTGGGGAGGATACGTGCCTCTTGGGGTGAGGAATGGGCTGATACCCGGTCCTGGGGTCAAGGCTCGTGTATACAAAGGGCTGAAATCACTGAGTGCCCGGGGGATGCCCAGTTAAAGTAGCCCCCTGACACTTGGTTTTCCTGGAGGTGCCGCCTGGCCTCCAGGGGCCTCTTCCCACCCTCTGACTCCACCCAGGGCTGTAGCCAGGCCCAGGCTGGACCTCTGTCCAAGGTCCTGCCAGGAAGACAAGCCGGAAGGAGGAAAGGAGAAGGGCAGGGGGAGGACCGACTTCTCCCTGCCCTGAGTCGGCCTCCACTGCTGCCTCCAGGACCCTGGCCCAGCCATGCCCCAGGGTCCATGCACCTGGACCCCGGGGTGGAGTCTGCGGTCCACGCCAGCTGGGTGGGATGGGTGTAGTCACTGGCCGTCGTGTCCCCAGATGTCCAACACACCTGGCCTCACACCCTGAGGCTTGCCTGGATGGGGAGGGCATGGTTCTGGGGCTCAGGAAGGTTGGGGTTCCAGAGTAGTTGGCAGAGGTGGGAATACGGGGGACCAGCCAGGTGGGAGCGATTGGATTCATGCACGTCAGCGTCACCTCTGGATCATCCACAGGTGTTGAGTGCTGGTCCCTGGGCATACCTGGCCATGACACAGACCCGGCTGACCCTGGAGAGGGAGGCCTGTGTACACGAGCACCTCCCATCCACCTACCCCCGGGGGCGAGCCTGGGCCAGGGCCACGCTGATGCACTTCCCCGTCTGACCCTCAGGGACAGGGGGGACACTGAGGTCAGGAGAGGCAAGGACTGGCCTAGGACAAGTGAGGTGTGCAGGGTCCAAGGAGCAGGGCTGGTCTCCAATCCTAGGCCAGCCTCTACCCCCACATGGGGTTCTCCCTGGGAATGAGAGGCCCTGAGATGCTCGGGGGTCCCTATGCACCCCATCCGTGTGAGGCTGTGACCTCTGGGCATCTCCAGAAAGGCGCGTGCACACACACACACACACACACACACACACACACACATATTCTGACTGTCCCACTGGAGACAGTGGGAGGGGTGGGTAATAGGGGGACAGAAGAGAAAGGCTGGAGGCAGTGGGGCCATGGGGTAGAGACATCAGGATTCCTGGCAATAGCCCGGGACCCAACACATAGGGAGGGAGACATACCGGCGGAGGGTCAGGGGGTCCCCAAGGTGTCCGGGGGGATTGCCAGGAAGTAGGGGAGGACGGGGTCTGGGGTCCTGTGTCCAACATGCTGGGCCCCTGGAGCTAGGAAGTGTGGACGCGGCTACAGCACAGAAGGACTCAGCTTCCTCCTCTTAAACTGGGCTGCGTAGACAGTGTCCCAAGGGTCCCACAGGCTCATAGATGAGTCTGTGTCCTGGGATCTTCATCCCTGGCCCTCTGTTCTCCCTCCTGGGAAAATGCTTCCTACTCCCTCAAGGTCCTTCGGAGCGGAGGGCAGCCTGGGGGCCTGGAGGACCGAGGACCTGGGTTTGCAGCTCGTGGCCAAGCAGTGGACCCTGGTGTGGACACTGAGGTCAAGACCCTCCTGTTTGCAGCCTTGGGTCCTCATTAGGAAGTGGTTCCCCAGGGAGAGCCCTGGCTGGGGAGAGGAGGCCTCGTGAGGGACCTGAGCACTGGGCCAGGGGAGGGACACGAGCCACAAGGGAGGCTTCTGAGGGTTGTCACCTGGACCTTGGAGCTCACAGGACCTGCGCCTATGAGACACAAAGAGAGAGACAGAGTCCGAGGCAGAGACAGAGAATGGACCCACGAGAGAGGAATCCAGAAATTCTATGTATCGGCTCAGAAATGACACCCGGTCATCATATTCTAGCCCTTAGAACCTGGTCACATGGGCCGTCCACCCGGGAGGGGAGGGGGTGACAGAGGCACGTAGGACCAGGAATCAGGAAGGCTGGGAGCCACAGTGGGGACCGCCCAGCATGTAGGCCCAGACCATGCACTGGGACCAGAGCCCAAATGCAATGGGGCCCCTGGAGTGCGTGTCCGGTGGGCACAGGGTGTGAACGAGTTCACCTCCACCTTCCCTGGGCCTGGGACCCAAGCAGGAGGGGTGGCTGTGCCTGGACCCGGAGAGGACCGAGGCCCGCGTGAGTGTGTTCCGTGCCAGGCCCACCCCTTCCTCGTCCTTCCACGGCCACGTGTGCCCACGAGCCTCATGGGATAGCAGGCACGGGACGTGTCTACAGGTGTCTCCCTGATGGCGCCCCTACAAGTAGATGCCACAAGGACCCCACTGTGCAGACGGGTGACCGGGGGACCAGGGTCCCAGCACTGGTTAGGAGGAAAACCCAGGTCTGATCCCAGCTCTGTGGCCCCAAAGCCGCGGCACCGGCCGCACCAGGCCTCGCGGGGACGTGTCTGGGCTGTGTTGGTGTCACTGTAGGGACAGGGCATGGGGTGGAGGGGAGCCCTTTGCAGCCTGGGAGGGGCTCTTGTAGGAGCAGGAAGCCGGGTAAGGGGACCCCAGGAAGTGACCTCACCTCCCTGGTAACAGACCCCAACAGAACTCGGAACCCGGGTCACCAGGCACCCACGTTCTGGAGACAGCGCCAGACTGGGCTCATTCGTTGGGACACCTTCACCTGACGAACATGTTCTCCTGTTGTATGCCCGTGTCCCGCGGCTGCCGGCTCGGGGGAGCCCGTGGCCGCGACGCTTCCCCACCCTGGAGACAGTGGGTCAGGTTGTGCACAGGACGCCTCAGGTCTCTAGCTCGCAGGGACCCAAAGGTAACACAGGAGACCCAGAGACATCCAGTCCATCCCGACACCACTCTGATCTGACCTGTGCGGCCCCACGTCCCCTCCCGTGTGTGTGTGTGCGTGGAAGGAGGGTTCGTGTGTGGAGGGCCCACCTGAGCAGGTGCAGGCTGATGAAAGGGTTAGATGCCTGGTGGGCGGGTCAGGCTCACACCCCTGTCAAGGCTGGAGGGCAGGGACAGGTTGTGCTGGGGTGGCCCTCTCGTCCCCAAGGTTCATCCCGAGCCCTGTAGGTGGATGTCACTGTGTCCCAGGCGAAGGGCTGTGCACACTCAGGTCTGTGTCCGATCTGGGAGCAGTGAGGAGGGAGGGCGGAAGGACACTGAGGATGGCTGGGCAGGGCTGTGATGTCTCCGGGCCGTCCGCGGGTCACTGTCTTTACAGAAATCAACCGATGAAATCGGGAGGCGTCTGTCGGAATCCCGATTCGTCTGTCCTACAGAGCTGTGCGAGTGCCCCGTCACCCAGGAGGGCCACCCTGGACCCAGGGAGAGAGTGGCCGCACGCAGGTCTCAGGAAGCAGGGCCTGGAGTTGGCCTGGGAAGGCCTCCTTCACCGCCCTGGCCCCTCCACAGGGTCCTGGTTCACCGGTCCTGGGATGAGGACCCGGAGCCCCCGGAGCCAGAGCCCGAGGGTGAGAAGGCTGCTGTGGGAGATGTGTGTTCACGGGGCCAGGGCGGTGCTGGGCCACCCAGGGAGGAGCCCCCGGGGCTGGTGTGGGGCCAGGAGCAGAGATTGAGAGCCTTGGGCTGCGGCCTGCAGGGGGGCAGAGGTCCTGATGTGGGTTCCTGGCCATGGCTTCTCGGGGAGGCTCTGGGGTGAGTTGTGTGTCTGCAAAGGCCCCTGGAGAGGCTGGCGCTGGTGTGAGGTGGGACCGTCCCTCTTCTCACCCTGACGCCTTGGAGCCTCTGCAACCATCACTCTGTTTCCTTCTCTAGAGTCCGGGGCAGGAGCGAGAGCCGGTGCGGCTCCAGAGCCCGACCCAAGGGCATCGGGGTCCTCGGAGTCTCTGCAGTCAGGGGTGGAGTCTGGGGCGACTCCTGCAGGGGCCTGGGAGCCAGCAAGTGACCTGGTACCTGTTCAGGGACAGCAGGCAACTGAGCAGCGTCAGCTGGGTCCTGCTTCTGCTCCCGCTTCTCCTGGTTCCACTGTTCCTGCTTCTGATCCCAACACTGCTCCTGTCATCGCCCTTCTCCCCGCCCCTGCCACTGCCCTTGATCCCACATGGATGTCGGCCAAAAATCAAGGGCTTGAAGACCTATACAGGGTGCTTTTTTTATCTTATTTTATTTTTTGTTTATTATATTTTATTTCAAATTCATTCTCCAATCCCTGACCCCGAACCCCACCAAAATGTCTCTTCCTCTTCTCCCTTATCCTTTTTCTCTTCGATTTTTTAGCTGTTATGGTATTCGTTCATTAGTTATAATCTATATTAATCTTCAATAAAATGTTTTATTTATTTTACGTTGTGCAATTCCTGAGCACGGGGTACGCTCACAACGCTGTGAACCTCGCCACAGAATTTTGTTGCAGAATATCTCGATCCCCAAGGGTCACCGTGTACCCACAGCCCTCACTCCCCATTCGTGCCCCCTCCAGCCCCTGGGAACCCCCAGTTTGCTTTCTCTCCATGTGCTGTTACCTCCTCTGGAGGTTTCCTTCAAGTGGAATCTCACAAGAGATACCTTTGGGTCTGCACCGACTTTTCAGACGGGACAGATTCATTTTTGTACTTTGTGGCCGTTTGAAATAGACTTTTTCTCCATTGACTTTGAAATCACAATGGATTAAGGATTAGGTGGGAATATGGATGCCCCTTCGGTGACATTGGGCATGGTCTCGGGGTGGAGACCCCCGTGCGTGCTGTGACACCACAGCCTGAAGCCAGACAGGACACAGCTGGTCCTCCCGTGGCCCAAACAGAAACCGGGAGATGCAGAAGGTCAGACGATCACACCACAGAAGGGAGAACATCCCGCACGACCCAGGGCCAGAAAGGTTCACAGGCCTCTGGGCCAAATAATGCGCCAAAGCCAGTGCGTTCCCCGGGATGGAGGCCAGACCTGTCCCAGTCCAAGGGGAGGCGACCCCCACGGGAGCAGGCGTCAGAGGTGCGGGTCGTCCCGGGGAGGGACTCGGGCAAGTGAGACCCCAGGGAGGCAGCGGTGGTCACCTTCAGACGGGCAGGTTTCTGGTCTAGGGAACGGCAGCCCCGGTGACAACGTGAGGAAGCTGAGGCCCCAGCCAATCCCCAGCGAGAAGTCCTTGTCCTGCAGGGGACCGGCTGGCCCAGTACTGGGCGAGCCCCCAGAGCCCGGGGTCGGCCCTTCCCCAGCCCCATGTGGGGCCCCAGGCAGGCTGGTCAGCTCTGCTCTCCTGATTCAGTGGGTAGGGGACCTCGGCAGGTGGTGGGATCCCCCAGGAGGAGGGACCCCGAGCCCCAGGACACCAAGATACACGCCTGCGGGTAGGACAATCCAAAGTCAAGGAGATGGGCTTCCTGACCCAGCTCGTCTTACTAGTGACCCAGGCTGTGCTACTAGCCCCGGTGTCCCCATCTGTGACACGGGGACGTAATGGGCCTTCAGATGGGTTGGCGCATTCCCTGAGACATGAGGTGGAATCGTGGCCTGGTGTCTGGAGGACACAAAGGGCCACCTGGAAGGCTGTCCCAGAGTCCCCCAGGGCACAGGATTCCGGAAGCCCCTCCTTGGCCCCTGCCCGCTGTCCCCCTTCTGGAAACACGCAGCGTTGTTTGCGGAGGAGGTGGAGACGATCCAGGAGGTCAACAGGTCCCACGTGGAGGAAGGTCAGCGCTGGAGGGACAGAAGGACGTGTCCCGTGCCCCCTTCCAGGGCCCGAGCTGTGACGCCCTCTGACCTGACCTGGTGTGGACCCCGCTTCTGTGGTTTCTCTCCCTCCCTTCTTCCCTCCCTCCTTCCGTAATTCAGCCGGGGATCTCAGGTGCCTGCCGTGTGCCGACCAACGTGACCTCATTGGTTTGCACGACCCAATGGGGTCCCCCACGTGGCATCTACCTTGGCACGGTCTGCATGTTCCTGGCCGTATTCCTTCTGGTGAGTCTGGGAGGGAGGCCTCTGCACATGTTCCCGGCAAGGAAACACGAGTCCAGAAGGTCCAGACGACCTGGCCCAAGTGCCAGCGTGTGGAGCCTGGACAGAGGTTGGTCCCTGAGCAGAGGAGGACTTGGGCCCACGCAGCCTGGAGGAGGAGGGGGAGCACCGTGGCAGCCTGGAGCTCAGGGCTTCTGGGAGACGGTGTCCTAAGCAGACTGGCTCTGTCCGCAGCGCTGTCGGGGTACGCGCGCTCCCTGGGGCACGTGGCCCTGGCTGGCAGGATAGGTGGTGCCTCTGGGGCAGGACAGAGCCCTCAGGCAGAGCGGAGGGTCGCAAGTGCTCCCCAAGGGGCAGGTGGACTCTGGCGCCCTGAGGTGGCATCACCGGGACAGCAGTGCCTGCGGCTGGGTTCCCCATACCTGTCCCCTCCTCGGGCCCAGCAAAGGCCCGTCTGCATGGCGTTTCCCCCCAAACACAAAGTCTGGGCCAGGAACCACCCTCTTCAAGGCCTTGCCCCCATTCTCTCTGCCCACCTCAAGTTACAAAAATGGACAATAGTTCAGGTGGTGGTGGATGCCCAGAGATGTTTGTGTTTCTGACCCACGTTGTGACGTCGCTGTGTCCGACCGGCCGTGGAGTCACGGAGAAGCAGGTGGAACATCTGGCAGACACCAGGACCCGGCCCTGCAGGGGGCGGGGCTTGGCTCCAGTGGAAGGTTGGCGACCCGCCCACTGTTCAGTTCTGCAGCCCCCCGCTCCCCGAGCCTCATCATTGCTGCTCCGTGAAGCTGCTACTGTTTGCTTTTCGGGTCTGTGACTTGTCTGAACCGCGTAAGGTCTGTTTCCTTTGTTGTGTGTGGCCCCTGGAGTCTCTGTGCGGCCAACTCAGGGGTCACTCAGCGGCCGGGGAGAGAGGTCGCCCGCGTCTCTAAGTTATAGAGAGGAGGTTCCCACAACCTTGCCCTCGGGTTCGAATAACGTTGGAGCGGCTCAGAGAACTCAGACAAGCCTGTCACCTCCTAGATCGCCCGTATGTCACACAGGACAGCACTCGGGACCAGCCGGGCGGAAGGGATGGGGAGCACAGGGCAAGGTGCAGCGGAGGCTCGGAGCCCCCCTGCTCTCTGCCCATCATTTGTGCTCCTGACCGATCGGGTCCTTCCTCCCAGCTCATCTCGTAACGCCAGCCAAAGACCTTGAGGGCAGCCAAACTAACCCTCAAGCAACAGGGACAGACGTCCCTGACGTCAGCAAGACCCCGCGGGATTGACCCCAAGACAGCGATCGACCCGACCTTCACTGTCCACCTCAAGTACCCATGACCATTGTCCGAGATTGTCCTCATGTAAAATCCTAGGAAACAAATAAAACCTCACAAGAGATGGGAGGGCACCTGTCATGATCTCGCAGCTTGTGAGTTTGAGCCCCTCACCAGCCTCCGTACTAACAGCTCCGAGCCTGGATCCTGCTTCCGATTCTGTGTCTCCCTCTCTCTGCCCCTTCCCTGCTCATACTCTGTCTCTCCTGTCTCAGAAATAAATAAACATTAAAAATTTTTTTAAAGTAAAAAAAGAAAGAAAAAGAGAGAGAGAACCACCACCAGGACTGTCTGCAGCACCTTGAGATGTCAGCCCCCCGTCTTCCCAGCACCGGCCTCACCGAAATGGATCCTTTCTTGAGTCACCACCCTTTCCTGTGTCTCTCTGCCCTTGGCTTTTGTCAGCGGTGAGTGGTCGAATCTGGTCTGTTGGGACCCTCGAAGCTAGTGCCCGTGCACACTCGGGCCCCGTGACAGTAACCGAGCATGTCACACTGTCTGCTATCTCCACGTGTTCACCAGGCGGATGGGCGTTCGGGGAGGCTTCATGACACGGGCACGATTGATTGGATCACTGGTCACTGGGGACCGAACGCCGTCTCCGGCCCCTCTCCCTCCCCAGAGGTGGGGGGAGGGGATGGAAAGTTCCAGCCATGTCGTCGCAGGGTTGGCTCCCCCAGCAGCCAGCCTCCCCCCTCAGGTAGAGTCCAAAAGCCACCCATGAACACAGCAAAAGGCAGTGTCACGGTTTTCATCACTCGGGAAATTGGGGAAATCTGTGCCAGAAACAGGGGCGAAGACCAAATATATATTTACCGTGAAGCACAGTATCACGGTGCGTATTCAGTGGTGCACAACCGATGCCCAGATCTTTTGCATCTTGCAGAACCGGAGCTCTATACCCGGTGGACAACAACTCCCAGTCACCCTCTCCTGCCCAGCTCCCCAAAACCACCCTGCTCCTTCTGCTTCTGTGAGGCCGACCACTCTACATGCCTCATCTCATAGAAGTGGAACCATGCAACGTTTGTGTTTTCGTGCCTTGCTTAGTTCATTTTGCATCCTGTCCTCAGGGTCACCCACATGGCAGGTGTCAGCAATTCCTTCCCGCTGAAAGCTGGGTGATGTACCAATGCACGTTCCTACCACATTTTGTTCATCCATCACTCACTGGTGGAGGTGGACACTGGGGTGCTCCTGTCTCTTGGCTGCTGGGAATTGTGCTGCTGCAAACTTGGGTGTGCAAATAACTCTTCACAATCCTGCTTTCAATTCTTTGCATGTGTATCCAGAAGTGGAATGGCTGCATCCTATGCCGGTTCCATTTTTCATGCTTGAGGAAACACCACACTGCTTTCCAGAGCGGTGGCAGATTTTACTTTCCCACCGACAGGGCACGAGGGTTCTGATTTCTCCACATCCTCACCAATACTGGTTATTTTCTGGTTTTCTCTTTGCTGTTTATAATAGTAGCCCCATCCTAGCCTGATTGGGGTTGTGGGGGAAGTAGACTCAAATTGTTAACATCAGGAATGAACATGGAGACATCACTACCAACCTTACAGAAATAAAGAGGATTATAAGACGATACCACAAAGAGTTTCCACCAGCACATCAGACAGCCTAGATAACACGGGTAAATTTCTGGGCCCCTGGGTGGCTCATTCATTAAGACTGACTTCGGCTCAGGTCATGATCTCACAATTCGTGTGTTCAAGTCCCACATCAGGTGAGCTCGAGCCCCACTTCACCTAAAACACAAGTCCAGTCAGCCCCACTTCTCTCTCTCTCTCTCGCTCTAAAAAAAAAAAAAGGATCAATTCCTAGAAATATAAACACTACCAAAAACAACTCAAGAATAAATAATAAATCTGAATAGACCTATAGTAAGAGATTGAATCAGGAATCAAAACCCTCCCAACAAAGAAAATCTCAGTGCCAGGATTCACTGCTGGTTAATCCTACCAACCATCTGACAAAGAATTAACACGACTTGTCCCCAAATTCCTCAAAAAGAGAGGAGGGGACACTTCCTAATGCATTCACCATTGTTATCTTCTCCCTGGGGGATATTGTTCTCGTGGTTTCCTTTAGGTATTTGTGCATATTTGAAATCGTTGGTTTTAAGTAAGTCTAGAGAGTCTAATGCATGAGCATCCTCAGGAACGGTTTCCGTCAATTGCTTTGTTTTCAACGGTCTACGGGGTCCATGTTCTTGTTTCTTTGCACACCTCAAAAGTGTTTTTTAGTTGGGGTGCCCGGGTGGCTCAGTTGGTTAAGCATCCGACTTCAGCTCAGGTCACGATCTCATGATTTGTGAGTTTTGGCCCTGCATCAGGCTCTCTGCCGTCAGCACAGAGCCCACGTAGGATCCTCTGTCCCCCTCTCTCTCTGCCCCCCTATTCATTCTTTCTCTACCTCAAAATAAATAAATAAACTTTTTGTAAAAAGTGTTTTGGGGGAGGCACCTGGGTGGCTCAGTCGGTTAAGCGTCTGACTTCAGCTCAGGTCATGATCTCATGGTTTGTGGCTTCGGGCCCCATGTCGGGCTCTGTGCTGACAGCTGGAGCCTGGAGCCTGCTTTGGATTCTGTGTCTCCCTCTCTCTCTGCCCCTCCTTACTTGTGCTCTGTCTCTGTCTCTGTCTCTCTGTCTCTCAAATAAACATTAAAAAATTTTAAATGTTTTTTGTTGAAAATTGACATTTTGAACAGTGTAATGTACAACTCAAATATCAGTCTTCCCCTCCAGGGTTTACTGGCACAGCTCGCAGTAGTTGCGACTGTAGTGACATTTCCCAACTAATTGTGTAAAATCTGTATTCCTTGTCGTGTGTGGTCACCGAAGTGTCTGTTCTGTGAATGTAGTGCTCATTGGGCAGACATTTCCTTAAACACCCGGAACCACCGCCCCCCCGAAAAGAAGAAAACAACCTCCAGTCTTTACAGATGGGGAGGAGATGGTCTGCAAAGATCAGGATACAGCTTCCACACCACCCAGGCTGTTTACCACTCTGCCTTGACCTTTCCTTCCTAATTGCAGAGTCTCACAGTCACCAGAGGGGAGAGCCGGGGCCCTTCTCAGGTCTTTCCTGAACATGCACCCAGCCCATGCACGCAAGCATCCTAGAGGCTCAGGAATAATGGGCCAGAGGTTCTAGGTCCTTATTCCCTAAAGCTCCTCACCACTCGGCCTTTCTTCCAGTCGTTCTGCTCGGTTCAGCCATTGCCTTAGGCAGCCGAGATTAACATATGCCTTGAAATGTTTTGAACATTTAGTGCCCTCCGGTAGCCACCTCACCACTGGGAGAGTTGGTGGCCAGCAAGAAGTCACAGATGACACCAAGGGTCTGGACCTGGTGTTTCTCTCCTGTCATGGGGACACCTTCGGGAGGAGCAGATACCTGACACGGACGGGGGGGCAGGGGAGGCCCGAGGCCCACAGGGGTGTGTGTCTGGCATCTGGACTGAACAGTTCGGTTCAGATGGGGTGGGATCGATGAGGCCCAAGGGACGGGGCCCTGGGGTCCTTCAGGCTGAGGAGGAAGATGAGGGGAGCACAGGGGACTGAGGAGGCTCAGGTTAGACAAGACAGAGCTGAGCAACTCCTCTGGGGGAAAAGTGGGTCAGGTCCAGGCTCACGGGGACAGACCTTGAGGCCACTGTGCTACGGGAAACAAGTCAGTCCCTAAAGGACCGATATTGGAGGACCCCGCTCATGACGGACGGAGAACAGTCAGATTCAGAGGGGTGGGAGGAGCAGTGGGTGCCGGGCCTGGGAGGGGGATGGGTGTGGGAGGGTTAGGGTCTAGTGGGCAGACACAGAGTTTGGGGTGACGAAAAAGTCGTGAAGATGGATGGAGGGGACAGTTGCAGAACAGTGAATGTACCTATTGCCACTGAATTGTACACCTGAACATGGTTAGCATTATCAAGGTTATAGGGGCGCCTGGGGGGCTCAGTCGGTTGAGCGTCCAACTTCGGCTCACGGTTTGTGGGTTCGAGCCCCGCGTCGGGCTCTGTGCTGACGGCTCGGAGCCTGGAGCCTGCTTCAGATGCCGTGTCTCCCTCTGTCTCTGCCCCTCCCCGGTAGCTCACGGTCTCTCTCTCTCTCAAAAATAAATAAACCTTAAAAAAAATAAAAAAATAAATAGAAAAGCATCCGACATAAAATTGGAGGTGTTTACAGCAGCAAGTGACATGGAAATTGTAACAGTTGGCCAACATCACGGAGAAATAGCGGTGGCAATGCGGACCGCCCTGTGCTTGATGTGAGAAGGGAGACGCGAGGTGGAGAGACTGCAGCAGTCACCCTGGCCGGGGCCTCTAGGAAGCGCACAAGGCAGGTTTGCGGGACAAGCCGCAATACCTGTCATCCGCCAGAAACATTTTAGTGGCAGTGACAGGGCAAGCGCAACACCCACAAACCGCAGGGACTGAGGGAGGCCAGGGGGTGGGGGGGCAGTCCTGCCCCAGCGGGCGGCGGGCTATGCCCAGGCTGCCGGGAAGCCAGGCGCCAGCCAAGGGGGTCCTGATCCGGCCTCACCTTCACGTCCTGCCCGCGGCTGCAAGCGACCTTTCAACGCTGACCAGGAACCCGAAGAGCAAGGGGTCTTGCTGGAGCCGCGCCCCCCGGCAGGCCCCCGGTCAGGCCTAACTGTGCCCGTGCCGGATGCGGGCGGCGCCGGGCCTCGGCCATGTTCCGCGACCGGACAGAGAAAGGGAGCGGCGACAGGCCATCTGCTCTGACGGCTGGGGTCAGGGTGGCACCCCTGACGGACACTAGGCCAGCCCGTCATCAGTCCCGGATGACCCGGTGACTCTTGGGCACGGTCACATACCTCAGCTTCTTCATGACGGCGGGTCAGCCCAGCAGTTGTTCGTCCCACAGGTACTCGGGGGACAGCACCTTGGTGGGCTTGTGGTCCAGCAGGTACCTGTTCAGGTGGCTCTCGTCGTGCCACACGGCCTCGATGCCGTGGGCCCGGTCGACCGCCATGGCCTGGTGAACAGGCCGAAGTGAGCCGCAGGACCTCGGCCATCGACCCCCCGAAAAAGCCTCCCGCGTGGTAAAAGTCACCCTTGTCCCTGGGGACGTGCGCCTGGGACTGCGTCCAGTTCTCGTAGGTGAAGGCCTCGCGAGCCGCCCCATAGAGGCTGGGGGGCAGGGTGCCAAAGAGCAGGGACAGGATCTCAACGCCCACGTGGTCGCGGAACCTCATGTCCACGTCCGCGCACACCAGTTAGTCCACCTTGTGGAGGAAGCGCCGCCGGGAGAAGTTGCTGATCATCTCCATGCGGTGCATGGACACGTCCTGCCAGCGTGAGTAGCTCCAGACTTCCAGGACCAGCACCTGCCTCCCTTCCCCGAGGGGCACGCGGGGCACATCCCCGGCCGGTCGGTGAACACGTAGTAGGTGACCTTGTGTCCCACCATGAAGTGCTTCTCTGCCGTCTGCAGGAACAGCTCCAGGAAGGCCATGTATCTGCAGGGACAGGGGACAGGGCGGGAGGAGGGTCGCTGCCAGAGGCTGGCGGCAGGAGCCCAAAGCCAGGGGCTGCGGACTTGTGCGCCTGATCGAGGAGGCAGACCCTGGGCTGCTTAAGGAACAGCCGCTGTCCTGGCCTGTCCTGGGCGAGTCTGCCCGCGGCGCCTCCCTACCCTCTGCCCCCGGGGACGGGGGCCATCAGCGCCCCATCTTACAAAGGGGAGCGAGCCTGAGGCGGAGGAGGCTGGAAACCCGTGCAGCCACGAGTCAGCATGCTGGAGCCAGCAGCGCACCCCCGTGCCGAGCTCCCCTGGCAGACCCCCTCCACCCGCAGGACCCGCCCCTGGCAAATCCCCTGCAGGTTCCCACCTGCTGTGAGGGAGTCGAGACCCTTCGGGCACAGCTCTGGTCAAGGTGCCCTCGCAGACTTCGCAGAACCTGCAGGGCCGGCCACCTGCCCCTCTTGGCTCAGTGGTCGGTCCCTGGACCCCCAGGACTGTGTCTGCCCCTGCAGGGCCCTCCCTTGAAGGCTACTGGGCCCTCAGTCAACGGTGGGTATTCCGAGAAGGCGTCACCCCCCCATCTCCCCCAGATCAGGACAAAGGCCCAGCATGTGGCCAGGGGAGGCGAAAGAGTGCTCCTGGAGGAAGAGGGGGCTTGCTCGGGCCCCAGCACTGAACCGAGCGTGTAAGCTTCCAGGTCCAGGTCTGTATCTCCCCAACCCCAAGAGGTTGGAAGTCTTCTCCAACCGCCTCCCATGGCTGGTCCCTCTTTGAGGGGGCTCGCTGCTCCCCACCCTGCACACAGCAGCTCCCCCATCATCGGGCAAGTGCGGTGAGCCCCTCGGTGACAGTTTTTTGAGCAGGCCCTCAGACTACTTCCCGGTGCTTGGCCCAGAAACCCCTCCCACAGGGAAGGTGGGCACTCCGTTTCAATAGGGGACATGCACACACACACTCACACACACACACCCCTGCCCAGCCACCAGTCAGGTCACCAGGGGCAAGTCCAGACCCAGCCGATGTGATCGTGGGTTCACAGCTCGACTCGGGGAGTCTGGTTTCCTCTGAGGACATGCCCACCACCTGCCCACCCCCTGGGGACTGCACTCGGAGCCCAGAGGGGACACACGCAGACAGCCAGCTCACGCGCAGCAGGCAGCTACTGGCAGTGGCCGAGGACCCTGGGCAGTGAAGCTTCTGGTTGGTGATTTCAGCCGCTTGTCTCCAGGGACTGGAGTAGGATTCGGAGGCGACCCTGTGCCCTTCTTACTCCCTGCACTTGGGGCCAAGACCCGGGAAAGGGGTTGCAAAGGCCTCAGGGCCATCCTCTGGGGTCTCGGGTGAACTCTGCAGAGGGAGGAAGCCCCACCTGTCCACACGCAGGCCCAGCACCTACGAGCTTTCACTTCCCCCATGGCGATCCCGAGAGAGGATGCTGTCGTCAACCCCACTTTCCAGAGGCTCAGAGAGACCACGCCACTTACCTGCGGCTGCCCAGCTCATTCAGCGGAAGTCACCTGTCCCTGGAGTCCCAGGGCCTCACTGGTCAGCTCCCTCACAGGAGCCTGGGGTCTGCCACCGTGTGCTGTGCCTGACCTGGCTGTCCCCCCTCCATGACCGTCACCCTATAAGGGAGCACACAGGAGTCCAGCTCCACAGGCACTGGCTTCCTACCCGTCCAAGGAAGCACTCAGCCTCCTCCCTTCTGCTACTGTGGCCGGAGGAGGGCTCCCCTGCCACCTGGATGTTGGGGTGCTCTGCTCCTTCCTTGACTCAGCAGAGGAGCAACCTGGGGTCATTGGTGGGTCTGGAGCTGCCTTCCTGGGTGACGTGCAGCCTTCGGAAAGGGAGCCAGGTGGTGTCCACTCACTGAGCCCGAGAAGACTGCTGAACACGTGGACCTTCACATTAACCCCTAGGAGGACAGGCTGGGTCCCCACCCGCTGTGTGCTGAACACACAGCCAGACCTGATGTCCTCGGTCTCTCCTGCATCCCGGTCCCCACCCTCTGTCATCTCATCTACTTACTTTTTTTTTTAATGGTTATTCATTTTTGAGACACAGAGAGAGACAGAGCATGAGCAGAGGAGGGGCAGAGAGAGAGATGGAGACACCGAATCCCAAGCAGGCTCCAGGCTCTGAACTGTCGGCACAGAGCCCGATGTGGTCGGGCTCGAACTCACGGACCGCGAGATTCTGCCCTGAGCTGAGGTCCGATGCTGAAAAGACTGGGCCACCCAGGCGCCCCGTCACCTACTTACTTTTTGATCGCAAACACCGTTAGTCCGATGGTGGTGTTCCAGAGCCGGAACTGCTCATTCAGGATGTCTATGTTGAAAGTCCCTTCCCAGATGATGGGGGCCAGCCAAGGGGTGAGGACAAGGACATCTTTCCTACTGCGGCACAAGAGAGCCACCCTGTGTCAGTAGCATGACAGTGAACACACGGAGGGCCCTGGTGCATCACCACCCCCACCTGGGACCCCACCCCACCCACCCAGCCTGTACCCCATCAGGGACCCACAGGGCTGACCCTCCTTCCAGACGGCCTTCACATGTGCAAGAAACAAATGACATGGAAATCAAAACTCAGACTCGTGCAAATCACTCGCAGCCCTTAGCGAACACTGGACCCTGCTGGACCTCAGTGTGGGAGCTGGGATTTGCCGGCGAGGGGTGGGGGCCGTCCTCCGGGAAGGAGGAGGCGCCCCTTGGGCATTCTTTGGTGGAGAGAGAAAGGACGGAGAATATTTGGTGGGCTCCAAATTCAGACTCAGAAGCTGCCGAAGCAAGTTCCTGCCAAGTTTTCATTGAAACCGCCTTTTAATGTATATGGTGAGTTTGGAGGGTTTTCAGCAAGTTAGTGACGATGGTGTTAGCACCTTGGGCTGGGGGTAAACCATCCTGAGATAAAACAACATGATGGGAGTGAGTCTGCAGGAAGATGGAGACCAGACACGTCCCAGTCCCAGGGGAGGCAGCCCCCATGGGAGCAGGCGTCAGAGATGCGGGTCGTCCTGGGGAGGGACTCGGGCAAGTGAAACCCAAGGGACGCAGCGCTGGTCACCTTCAGACGGACAGGTTTCTGGTCTGGGCACCGGCAGCCCAGGTGACAACGTGAGGAAGCAGAGGCCCCAGCAGATCCCCAGCGAGAAGTGTGACCGGCACCCCTCTCTGAGAAAACAGAGCACAGCCCCCATCCACAGCCGCAGGCGCGGACCCTCCCGCAGCAGGGCTCATACCAGGACCAGCGGAGAAACTCTGGTGCAGCGTGTGGGGTGAGGCGGGCGTGGGGTGTGTGCTCTTCTCGAACCAGCTTTCCCCGGGGCTGGGTGCTGGCCACTCAAGTCTCTTCCTCTGCATCCTGTGTCCCCACATCAGAATTTCCAAAGAGCCCGGGCCCTGGAACGTGGGCCGTTTCTGAGTTTTCACTCCCAGCTTCCTCAAGGGATCAACCATGTGCATAAATCTCTCCTTTTTCAGGACACAAGACGTCAAGTGGAGTTTCTGGGTCAAATTTTATATCATTTGTCAGGTACAAGCCTCGGCTTTCAGCCTCCACGGTCTCCTGGGCCACTGAGAGCCTTGCTTGGGAAAACGGGGGTGCAGAGCCCCAGAGACTATGATCTCCAGGAGGGATCGGGCAGGCGAGCTCTGAGGGGAGTGACCAGGGTACCTGGGGTGACCGGCCTAGCAGGGACCGTCCTGACCCCGGCCCCATACCGGCCCCCACGACGGTGGCGGTTGAGGAAGGAGCGGACACTCGTATGGGTAGTTCCCGCTCTGGCTCGAACGGGGGCTCTAATCCCGGAACTGGCCCCAGGGCTGAAGCTGGAGCTGGCCCCATCTCTGCAGCTGGGGCAAGAGACAGTGCTGGACCTGGCTCCAGCTCTAGGGAAGGTGCTAGAACCGCAAGCACCTCCAGAGAGGACCCAGACCTGCTTCTGCAGCCGGATATAGCTCTGGAGCTGAAGCTAGAGCTTCTGCTGTAGACTCTGGCTCTGGCTCTGGCTCCCGAGTGGGTGCTGAAGCGGCTTCAGCTTTGGCCCTGGAACTGCAGCTGGCCTTGCAGCCAGTGCGAGCGACACAGCTGGTCCCAGAGTCCCCGGGGGGGTCCAATTCTGGAACTGCTGCGGGAGTTGTCCATGGTGCTGGAGCTGCTTTGGTTCGGAGCTGGCTCTCCTCGCGGCTGCTATGCTGGACCCGGTGCCGGGGGCCCTGCTTGCATCATCGGTCCTGGATGTGGCCCTCCAGCTGGTGGGAAAACCGGCGGGGGAGCTGGTCGGAGCCCCGGCGTTGGCTCCACCTGCGGAACCAGTGTCCGGGCGGACGCCGACTCCAGAGCCGGCGCTGGAGTGGACATGGGCTCCGGCACAGGAGGCGGGAATGGAGCCGGTGCCAGAGCAGGACGTGGCTGGGATGTCGGCGCCGGAGCTGGTTCTTTGTCCGGAGGTGGCATCGGCTCTGCGTCTACCACTGGTGCCCAAGGCAGCTTTCGCTCTGGAGTTGGCGCAGCAGCCGGCACTTGCGGGGCTTCTGCTCCGGACCCGGTATGAGAACTGTTGCTGTCGCAGGCTCTGACCCTGAACTCGGTCCTGACTCTAGTTCTGGAGCCGATGCTGGAGCCGATGCTGGAGCCGATGCTGGAGCTGGCTCTTCCTTGCAACCTGGCACTGGCGCTACATGGGGCTCGAGCAGCTTCTCACTCTAAAGTGGGCACTGGAGCGACCACCGGGGCTGACACAGTAGTTGGCGAGAGAGCGGCCACCGTCTCTGGAGGCAGTGCTACAGCTGGCATCGAGCCAGGGCTGGCTGGTGGGAGAACTCCGACCCTGACCTTGGACCTGGCACTGGAGCTAAAGCTGGAGTGGCCTCGATCTCGGCAGTTGAATCAGTGCCGGACCTGGAGTTGACTCGAGCTGGCAAGTCGCTTGACCTCGGGCTCTGGAGCCAGTTCTGGCTGTGGTTCTGGGCTGGTGACAGAACCGGCTGTGCCAGTGGCTCAGACGCAGAGGCCCGGGCTCAGACTGACTCTGGGTCTGGAGCTTCGGCGGGAGCTGGCTGGCTCTGCAGGTCTCTCAATCTCTTGAGCCGGTGCCGGAGCTGACTCTAGGGCGGGATCTGGCGCTGAGGCCACTTCCGGTGCTGACGCTGGCTCTGGAGAGGTTTCCAGCCTTAGAGATGCCTGTATCTCTAGTCGTGCTGCCGGAAGCGATGAGGACTAGGTCTAGTTCACTCCTGCCTTGTCCTTTGCTCTGGAATGTACGTCAGTCCGACTCAGACTCCAGAGCTGGCTGGTGCCGGACCTGGCAAGTCGGTTGATGACAGAGCTGCCTCTGTCTCTGCAGCCGGTGATACCGCGGGTAACTATGCTGGTTGCAGCCCTTCTGCTGGTCCTGGAGCCGGTGCTGGAGCTGGCTGTGGTTCCGGGGCTCTCACGTGAGCTGATGTTAGAACAACGGCTCTGGACTTGACACTGGATCAGGTGAGAGAGCCGGCCCGAGCTCCGTAGCTGCCGCTCTGTCTGCTGCTGGGCTTGTGCCGGAGAGGGCTCTAACTCCGGATTCGGTACCAAAGAGCTGGCCCTGAAGGCAGTGCGAGCTTTGGAGCCGGGGGGCTAGCCGGCACCGTGGTCGGCACTGGTGCCGCAAGAGGACGAAAATTGGCCACGTGAGCGCCTTCCCACCTGCCTTTGCAAAACCAGAAAACGTTCCAGCGCCGCGCAGAGAAGCCCCAGCCCGAGGATCCACCCCAGGGCGTCTTCCTCACCTGTAGACCGTATGCGTGAACATCAAATACCTTTCTTTTCTTCCCTTCCTTGTCTTCTTATCGTGTAACATAAGATGCATTAATAACGGCTCACTTCACATCATAGGATGTAAGTCACAGGATATCAAAGACAAGCGTGGACATCCCCTGAGAGCTCAGCATCCTTCTCAGGGAGAGGATTTGTGTGGTTTGAACTGTACGTGGGACAGCTGTGCTACGTTAGGAGGGAGGATGATTTTCTCACTCTCTTTATTTGGAGCTTAACCTGGAGAACCTCAACTACCACAGCGCTAAACTGCCTTCCCGTTCCCACTTTAAGAGTCTCTGTCACTTGTGGGCCTTAGAGACCGAGAGCCACGTAGCATAGCGTGCAAAGTGCCTCCCCGGTCCAGGCCTCGCGCTGCGTTCTGGGCTCTGCGGGCACCTCCTGGGAATGCCGAGAAGTGCGTGGCTGATGCTTTCCTGGCTGAGGACACAGGTGACCCCCCAAGCCCTCTTACCTGGAAGAGGCCACATTGTGGGCTCAACCTGCCGCTCGTGACACCGGCCAGAAACACCATCAGCACCCAGACTCCCGGAAGAGAAAAGCGGGCCTCCCGACGCGAGGCCTCAGAAAACAAGCCAGAAACGGTCTTTTCGGAATGTGGACTTCCACAAAGGAAGTCAGTACAGAAGATGCTGTATTCCCTCTGACATGCGTCTCGGGTGAGCAGGGATTTTTGCCTCCTGGTCATTGCCCGTTAGGACACATGCTTGACATGCTCTGTTTCCTGTATAGTCGTCTCCTTTAAGGCTAAATATTCTCACTCTACAGTCGGGACAGAGAAGAGGAAATTATGGCATATGCATGCCAGAGGCAGCCACCACCTGGAAGATTATCATTCCTATTTTGATTTCTAGTTGTCCCTTGTGGGGCGTGTCCTCTGAATGGGCCCACCCCCAGGCACACAACGGCCCGAACCAGGCTAACCAGGACCAAAGAGCTCCCATCCGGATCCTGATGAGCTTCCAGAGAAGTTCTGTGTGTTTGTGTGAGGGAGAAAGACAGAAGAAGAGGGAAAGCGACACGACTTCGTGGTTTTCAAGCTGCTGTCAAATCCGATCGCCACTGAGTAGAGAAAACGCTTGACAGAATCCAACACCATTTCGTGATACGAACGCTCAAAGCAGAAACAGAAGGGAACTTCCTGAGCGCTCCTACAGGCCACCTGCGAACAAGCCACAGCTCCCGTTACCCTGAACAGAGAAAAGACTGGAAGCCTTGTCCCTGAGTTCAGGAGCCAGACGGACGAGGCCCAAGTCCCCGGCAGCAGCCCACGCTGTCCTAGAGGTCTCGGCCGTGTCGACGAGGCAAGAAAGGGGGATAACAGGCATCTAGATTGGAGGGAATGAAGGAAAACCGTCTCTACTTGCAAACAACGTGACTGGGTATACAGGAAATCGTACAGAATACACAGAAAAGCTTCCAGAGGTAATAAAATAGTTCAGCAAGGCTGCAGGATCCAAGCACAGTACCAAGAAAGAAATTGTACGAGACAGTAAACTGGTGCAGCCGATGCGGAAAGCAGCATGGAAGCTCCTCAAGACATCGAAAAAAGAAACACCACGTAACATGACAATTCCACTTTCGGGTATTTACAGGAAGAAAACGAAACACTCACGCCAAAAGATATCTTACCCCCGCCCCCCAGCATTACTTACAGAGTCAAGACGTGGAAGGCACCCAAGCGTCCACGTGGATGGACGGAAAAAGAAGATGTGGGAGTGTGCGCACACAGACACGTACATATCACAGAATACTAGTCAGTCATAAACAAGGAGGAAACCCATTTGTGACAACACAGACGAGGATATTATGCTAAGTGAAATAAGTCCGACAGAGAAAAACAAATATCATATCTCCTTTGAAAGTGGGATCTTAAAAACAGAGCTCAAAGAACTCACAGATCAAGCGATCACACCGCCGGTTGCCAGAGGCAGGGGCTAAGGGATGAGTGAACCGGGGAAGGTGGTCAAAAGGTACAATCTGTCGGTGATAAAAGAAATAAGTCTAGGGACGTGATGTGCAGCGTGGTCACTATAGTTAATACCGCATTGCACGTGTGGAAACTGCCAAGGGGTAAATCTGAAAAGTCTCTGTAACAAGAAAACATGTGCAACCACGTGTGCAGATGGACGTTAACAGGACCTGCTGTGTGATCACTCGGCCATACACACAGCTACCCAATCATCGAGGTATATACAGAACTGACTGCATGCCACGCGTCAGTGAAACAAAATCATGGGCGCCCGGGGCGCCCAGTCGGTCAAGCGGCCGACTTGAGCTCAGCTCATGATCTCACAGTTCGTGGGTTCAAGCCCCGCATCGGGCTCTGCGCTGATGGCTCAGAGCTGGAGCTGCTTCGGATTCCCTGTCTCCCTCTCTCTCTGCCCCTCCCCCACTTGCACTCTTTCTCTCTCTCTCTGAAAAAGAAACACTACAAGTAGGTGAACTGAAAGACAGCATCACGAAAGCTAGAAGGCACCCTACTGAATGGGACAATGAATCGGCTAAGGACATATATCCTAAGAGACTTGCATGTGGAATGCATATTAAATCTTACAACTCAATAGGAAGAAACTGCGCATCCAATTTAAAAATGGGAAATGCAGGAGCGCCTGGGTGGCTCAGTCGGTTGAGCGTCTGACTTCGGCCCAGTTTGTGATCTCACAGCTCGTGAGTTCGAGCCCTGCGTCGGGCTCTGTGCTGACCGCTCAGAGCCTGGAGCCTGCTTCTGCTTCTGTGTCTCCCTCTCTCTCTGCCCCTAACCCACTCACATTCTGTCTGTCTCTCTCAATAATAAATAAACGTTAAAAAAAAATTAAAAAAAATGGGAAATGCAGCTGAGGAGACGTTTCTCGACAAACGATAAACAAGTGACCAACAATGTTCCACATCGTTCTTTAGGATGGAAATCCAATCAAGGCCACAATGAGATACAAGTTCACATCCACCAGGACGGCTGTCATTAAAAAGATAGATATTAAGAAGTGTTGGCAAGGATGCGTAGACGTTGGGGTCCTCCTCCTTTGCTGGCAGAAATATAAAGTGATGTAGCCCTTTGGGAGACTCTCTGGCCATTTTTCAAAACGTAAACACGGAGTATCCGTATGATCCAGGGATGAAAACCTGTGAAAAGCCTGACCGTGAACATTCACAGCATTGCCACTCACAGTTGTCCAAAGGTAGAAACACCCCCAATGTCCATCGACTGCTGAGTGGATACAGAACACGGCCTATCTACACAATAAAAATGATTTGAAGAACATTATTAGGCTTGAGCCCGACTGAACTCCCGGTCCATGCCGCACTCATGGTGAACCTTGACAACATCAACTGCATTAAAGGAGCCTCCGGAAACCAGCACATCTGCGTTATTCTGTGTATAGAAAAGGCCCAACACAGCCTCCCTAGCTACAGCTGGGCACCTGCTACCAGGTCATTACAGGAAAAATGACCTCAGGTGTGCCCCTGCTCCCAGGTGCCCCAAGGGGGTCGAGGGCAGTGGTGGTGGACGGTGCTCCCCTTGGTGCTGAGGATCCGCCCTCTCACCTGCTGGATGACGGGGGTCCCCGATCCTCCATGGAGGGACGGAGGTCTCCAGCCGGTCCCTTCATACACAAACAAGGACAGTGCAAGACAAAGGCCCGGGGACAGGCAAAGGATCCCATGTCTCTCGGGGCGGCTAGGGAGTCGAAGGGCACCCAGACCTGCCCCGGCACCAGAAAGTCCTAAGTGGACTCTGGGCACCGGCTGAGCCCCGTGCAAGGGCTAAAAACTGTGGGCGGGCACGGATCGCCCTGCAACAGGTTGCGCACACCGAGTGCGCACGACGAGGCCCCACAGCAACAGGAGGAACCCTTCCAACACCACCACGGATGTGCACCATGCTGGACTAGGAGGGTTGGAGTCTCCGGGGCGGGGTGCGCGCTCTCCTGGCTGGGTCCCGGGACGCGGCTAAGTGAGGACAGAGGCCCACGAGCTGAGCCCGAGCCTTCCTTCCCCTGCTCCAGGTTGCCTCTCCTCCCCTGTCCTGGTTGGAGGGCCCCAGTCCTGCCCCAGTGTCCCCACCCCTGCCTCTGGCGTCCCCACCCCCTGCCTCCTGCTACCCTCCAGCCCTGCTGAGAGCCCACACTGCCCCCAGGCTGGGTGAGCGATGTGGTTCCACCTCAGACCCTCAGGGACAGTTGGGAAACAGGCCAGGAAAGGCGGGTACTGGCCCAGGGCAGCTGTAGGAAACACCTGTGCGCTCACTCCTCTGTCCCGGCTGTTACTGGCCATGTGAAATTCTGGAACGAAAGGTACGGCCAGTTTTAGGCGGAATACAAAATGTAGACACTGTGGGGAGGGCTGAGACCCAAGAAACACAGCAGGTTTCCGGGAGAGATGTGCGTCCCCCAACATCCCCGCCCCTGCCCGGCGGCCCTGCCGCCCCAGACCCTGCACGCCAGCCACGGTGTCGCCGCCGGGGTGCTGGCCGGGGTCCAGCGTCTGCCATGACCCTAATTGTAGAGGACCTTGTTTCAGAAAATCTAGAACAGGGTGTTATGCAGACATTGTGTGTGATACCTTGTTCCAGTTACTGGCATATTTCCTACAGGATGTTAGAAATGAGAAAGAGAACAGTGATGGGCCCGGAGACACCCCATAATCCCACCGCTGACCTCCACCTCCCCTGGCTCCCAGGTGGGTCCTGGGAGTTTGAGTCGGCACCAACCTGGGAACAGGGTGCTTGGCTTTCCGCGGCATCGCCCTCGGACGCCCCGGTGTCATGGCTCCAGGGACTGACCGGCTAGAGGTCACCTGCTTAGCCCACACGCGTGTCCAGACGGGCAGGCTGCAGGCCCCGGGCGCTTCTCCCTGCCCCTCCGCGTCAGCTCTGTGCTGCCCCTGCCCCTCGCCTGGGGGCCGTGTGGACTCCGCTCCCTCCCACTACTCGCTCTGCCGCAGTCCGGCGGCCACCACGTCCCCAGCCGGAGAGGGAGGGCCGGCGAGAACACCCGCAAGCGACGTATTTCTGGCGTCTGTGCCCGGCTCGAGCGGCACCTGCTCCGGTCAGCTCCATGCGCACACACCCCGTCCCGTGCCCTGCTGGATTCTCAGCCCTCAAACTGTGCCAAGTGAGGAATAACACTTCACATCTCGCTGACTCACTGGGACCGTCCCAGAGCCACGACAGATGGGAGCCGCAGCCCCGTGTCCATTTACTCATCCCCGCACGCGTCAGCAGCCGTGTCTGTCTGCTGCTGTGTGCAGGCACCCGCACACGATGGTGAAGCTCAGACACCACCCCGCCCTCGAGCTCACAGCCTAAGGGGTGGGACGGCGACTCCCCCACGGTCAGCAGCTGGGGGCCACAGAGGCAGAGCATCCCCACCCTCCCCAACCTGCAGTGACCCCCGACTCATGGCCCGACATCCGGCGCCCTGCGTGAGCTGGTCCAGACGCCCTCCCCCGTGGGCACCCCTCACCCCACTCCGGCCTCCCTAGGGTCTTCCTCCCCCAGGGAGCCCACGGAGCCCCGGCCCCTCAGAGACCCCTGCCGCCACCGCCCCTCCCATGGCCCCCACCCAGGACGTCGTCATCTCCAGGGTTGGAGCCTCCTCAGGCTCCCGTGCGAGCTCAGGCTTTGGGTCGGATTGTCCGGGGGGCAAACCCACAATAGGGCCATTTCCCAGCCCTGTGACCCACAAGCTCACGTGGTGGGTGTCAGAGCCTCATTTTCTTCGTTGAAAATGGGGTCTGTGACTCCCATCTCAGGAAGGTGAGCAGGAGGCACGGGGGTCACCTGGCTGGGGGAGCCCCAACCCAGGACAAGACCTGTGATGGTCAGGGCAGGGCTCCATGAGGGTGAAGACTGAGTCCCTCGTTCCCGTTCACGGCTGGACTTGGTCACTCAGAGCTGAGTGCCCTTGATCCCGGGGCTGCAGTTCATGTATAAGAAGGGGTGAAGTCAGTGAGCACCCCGGGGGTCCATAGCAACTCTAACCACCCCCAACACTCAGACATCCCCACGATGTGCCCCCCCCTTCCTGGCCTCCCTCCCAACCCTCTGACCTGGCCAGGGCTGCAGCCAGGGACAGGCTGCCCCTTGTGTCCCGGGCCCTGGCAGGAAGACCGTGGGAGGAGGTGGAGAGAAGGAGGGGGAGGCGAGAGGTGACAGGCCGATCCTCTCCTTGCCCGTACTTGGTGTCCACCGTCTCCTCCAGGCCCCCTGCCCCGGCCGTGCACCCAGCTGGACCCTGGGGGGGAGCGTGGGGTCTGTGACAGCTGGGACGGTATAGGTACATTCGGCGACCCTCGTGTACCCGCGTGTCCAACCCACCCGGCCCTCAAGTCTGCAGCCCACTGGCTGGGGTGAGGCTGATCGGAGGGCTCAAGGATTTGGGGTTACAGGGCAGCAGTCTGGAGGCAGGGCGCACATGGGATCAGTGGCACGGAGCCCCCCAGGGAGGGCACACAGCTGTGCCAGGCCGAGGACACGAGACCCAGCTGCCCTTTGCTAGGGAGGTCTGTGTGCCTGGCACATCTCCTCCCCATCCACCCAGGAGGAGAGCCTGGGCCCTGTCCACGCTGACGTCACTCCACACCCAACCTCAGGGCCAGGTGGGAGACTGAGGCCAGGGACTGGCCCAGGATACGTGAGGTGGGCAGATTCCAAGCAGTGGGGATCTCCGTCCTAGACCAAACTCAGTCCTCCCCTGGGGTTCACCCTGGGAATGAGACCCCTGAGATCTCGTCGGATCCCTATCAACGCCATACGAGGTGGGGCTGTTATATCTGGATGTCCCCAGACCGTACAGGCAGAAACACGCGCACACAGACACACAGACACACACACACACACACACACACACAGACACACACACACAGACACACAGGCACACTGACCACCCGGCAGCGGCTCAAGGGGAGTCCACCCTGGAGGGGTCAGTGACACCGGGGCAAGGAGAAGGGGACTGGAGCCAGCTCTGCCTAGGGGCAGGGGCGCCCAATGTGCTGGCAGCATGACCAGGGCTCAAACATGGGGTGGGGAGACGTGCCAGCCTGATGGCCAGCGGGGTCTCCAGGGTACCCAGGGGGCTGCCTGGGCTGGGCACGTCCCCGGGGCACCCTGAGAAGACAGGGTTTGGGGTCCTGTGTCCACCACCAGCCTGGAGCTAGAAGGAGACACCCCCCTACTGGGAGCGCGCTACGGGACAGGCCTCAGCTTACTCCTGTGTAAATTGGGCTGCATAGACGTGGTGTCCCAAGGGTCCCACAGGCTTGTCTGCTGGACCTGGGCCTCCACCCCTGCCCCAAGATGCTCCTGGTCCTGGGAAAATGCTTTCTCCTCCATCAAGGTCCTTCTGAGCGGAGTGCAGCCTGAGGGCTTGGAGGACCGAGGACCTGGTTGGGCAGCACGTGGCCGAGCAGCGGACCCTGGTGTGGGGACCGAGGTCAAGACCCTCCTTGTTGGAGCCCCGGGGCCTCATTAGGAAGGGCTTCCAGAGGTAGTGTCCTGGCTGGGGTGAGGAAGCCTTAGGAATGAACGGGGCACCGGGATGGGAGAGGTGGAACGGGGGACAAGGGAGGCTTCTGAGGTCTTCACATCGCCCGTGGAGCCCGCAGGTCCTGCCCCTGTGCCCCCCTAGGGCCAGGGAGGGCTGCTGCCTTGACTACATCCAAACAAAGGTGTGTGTTTTGTTTTCTGGTTTCCAAGCCTGGGACTGTCATGCTGGTGCTGACCACCAGGGGGCAGGCTGTGTCCACTGTGCTCAGTGAAGCCTCTGGAGTGGGAAGGGACGCTCAGGGGTCAAGCTGGGCGTCCCCTGCCCCCAACCCAACATGTACCTCTTACTATTAGTCTGCATGTCCACAGCATGAGCTGCTCAGATGGAGGTAGGGACTCTGAGATCCTCTCTGGACGCATTCAGCTCCTGTGCCTCTCACCCTGAGCAGGGGCTGTTGGGCCTGGGGGCTGGAGTCAGAGGTCCCGTGAGGTCCCAGCCCTCCAGGAGCTCACAGCCCAGAGGGGGAGGTGGGTCAAGGCACAGGAGCGAATCCGTGTGAAAGGAAAGACCAACACTGTCGGGAAATGAAGCAGGGTGAAGGAGGGCGGCAGGGGCCCCTGAGTGGGTCTCACAGGCCTCCAGGGTGGCCCTGATTCTGGGACCCAGAAGGACAAGAGGACCAGTCCCGCACATGTCTGCAAGCAGTGTGCTGCAGGGAGGAGCAAAGCTGCAGAGACTCGGAGGCACAGAGGGTTTGTCTGGAGAGGAGCTGAGGAGGAGCCAGTGTGGCCAGAGAGAGCTCGGGAGGGAGGAGGGTGGGCCCGGGCCCCAGCCTGGAGGATGGGCTGTTGTCTGTGCTGGGGGACACATTCACCTTCCTTGGACCACCTCACAATTTCTGTACCAGTCTCCCGGCTCAGCTCGGCTGGGAGCCTCAGTCTCACGGTCACCCAGGAGGCCAGGGCTGCAGCCTCAGCTGAGGCTCGACTGGGGCAGGGTCCGCCTCCAAGACCACGACCGGACACGTGCTCTTGGCAGGATTCGGCTGGGACTGGGGGGTCTCAGGACTTCTGTGTCTCAACCCGGAGCCTCTGCAGGTTCTTGGCACTGGGCCTCCTGGGGCAGCTCATATTATCTGCTCTTGCTTCGTCAGAGAGAGACACACACACAGACACACACACTGACACAGAGACAGAGAAAGGACCCGGGAGAAAAGGAACCCAGAGACGCCACAGGCTTTCATGAACCACCTTGGAAGCGACACCCATCGTTATATTCTCTCCCTCAGAACCAGTCACACGGGCCTTCCACCGGGGAGGGGAGGGGATGTCACGAGGATACAAGAGGCTGTGTCAGTGAAAGAGGGCACGTGTCAGAGATAGAGACCCCTGTGCGTGCTGTGACGCCACAGTCTGATGCCAGCCAGGACAGGGCTGGTCCTCCCGTGGCCCAATCACAAACTGGGAGATGCACAAGGCTGGACGGTCACACCACAGAGGGGAGAGCATCCCTCACGACCCAGGGCCAGAACGGTTCACAGGCCTCTGGGCCAAATAATGCACCAAAGCCAGTGCGTTCCCTGGGATGGAGGCCAGACCCGTCCCAGTCCAAGGAAGGCGGCCCCCACGGGAGCAGGCGTCAGAGATGCGTGGCGTCCTGGAGAGCGACTCGAGCAAGTGAAACCCAGGGAGGCAGCCCTGGTCGCCTTCAGACAGGCAAATCTCTGCTCTGGGAACCAGCCGCCCAGGTGACAAGGTGAGGAAGCACAGGTCCCCAGAGACAAGTGTGATGGACTCCCGTCTCCGGAAGAGAGATGCCTCAGGCAGAGAGGAGGGACCGGGGCTCCAGGGGACGCTGCCAGCCTGCCGGGAACCAGCCCCTCCGGCTGAAGGTGCACTCAGGTGGCAGAGGGGACCTGAACGGGACAGCGGTGCGTGGCTTGCCTCGCTTTCCCCATCCAAGGCCAACGTCCTCTGAAGCCCTTGCCACTCCGCCCCTCGTCTCAAAGCAAAGTGGTCTCTTCACTCAGGTTCCCTGTGCCCATTCAGGACAAGGATGCCTCCCGGGAAGAAAGAGGAGAGCCGGCGGGGCTCACCCAGCCCGGGGGCCCTGGCAGACAAGCCGGCACTCGGCCTGTGGACCACAGCCCTCTCCTGCCCCCACCGGCACCGTCTGCCCTCTGTCTGCTGACCCCCACCTCCCAGGAGAGGAATCCAGCCCGATGACCGCCTCGGGGACGGCCTGGGAAGCGCTGGGTGGAAGGACAGGTGAGGGAAGACACAAGGGGTGTTCTCGACTCCCAGATCTGACGACCGAAGTCTGGGAGGCGAGACGAAGATGGGAGGAAATGCAGGGTGTGCATTTGCACGTCTTCCTAAGAGGAGAGGTGGGTGGGTGACCCAGGGACTTGGGCGGAGACATGATGCCTTCAAGGGAGCCGGGAAGAGGATCCGAGAGAACCAGAGCAAACCCACAAAAGCACAGGGGCGGCGGGAGGTGCAGGAGACATACGTGTGCGGGTCGTGCAGGGCCCCCACCCTTCGCTCTATGTGTGTGTGTGTGCGTGTGTGTGTGTGTGTGTGAGTGTGTACAATGGTTAAAAACCTTGGTGAATATGGCTTACGTGTCTTCTTTTTTTTTTTTTTTTTAATTTTTTTTTCAACGTTTATTTATTTTTGGGACAGAGAAACACGGAGCATGAACAGGGGAGGGGCAAAGAGAGAGGGAGACACATTATCGGAAACAGGGTCCAGGCTCTGAGCCATCAGCCCAGAGCCCGACGCGGGGCTCGAACTCACGGACCGCGAGATCATGACCTGGCTGAAGTCAGACGCTTAACCGACTGCGCCACCCAGGCGCACCTTACGTGTCTTCTTAAGGTGAGGAGGGCCATGGGGACAGCGCTCCCCCTTGCTGGCTGCGGGTGAGAGGCCACACCACCTCCTGGGTGGGGTCCGGGGCTCGCTTTTGGGATCCAGGTGCGTGCACGCAGCGGGGAGCAGACAGGGTGCTGAGGGCACGCATGGACGCATCCACAAAGGAACAAGGACAGAAGCGGTTTCTGCTCTGGGCGGTGGGGCAGAGGCTGTTAGGGTCTTGTGCTTGGATTTGGGGAACTGGGGCTGGCAAGGCACAGCTGTCCCGGTGATGCCCCCTCAGGGCACCCGAGTCCACCTGCCCCTGGGGGAGCACCTGCGACCCTCCTCTCTGCCTGAGGGCTCTGTCCTGTCCCTGGGGCGCCTCCTCTCCTGCCAGCCGGGGCCAGCCTGCCACCTGGGAGCGCAGGTACCCCGATTGCCCTGGGGACAGGGCCGGTCCGGGTAGGACACTGTCTCCCAGCGGACTTGAGCGCCAGGCCGCCCCGGTGCTCCCCCTCCTCCTCCGGGCTGCGTGGGCCCAAGTCCTCCTCTGCTCAGGGACCACCCTCTGTCCAGGCTCCACACGCTGGCACTTAGGGCAGGTCGTCTGGACCTTCTGGACTCGTGCTTCCTTGTCGGGAACGTGGGCAGAGGCCTCCCTCCCAGACTCGCCAGAGGGGACACGGCCAGGAACATGCAGACCGTGTCAAGGAAGATGCCACGTGGGGGACCCCGTTGGGTCGTGCAAACCGATGAGGTCACGGCGGTCGGCACACGGCAGGCACCTGAGATCCCCGGCTGAATTACGGAAGGAGGGAGGGAAGGAGGGAGGGATGGAGGGAGGGAGTGAAACCACAGAAGCGGGGTCCACACCAGGTCAGGTCAGAGGGCGTCACAGCTCGGACCCTGGAAGGGGGCATGGGACACGTCCTTCTGTCCCTCCAGCGCTGACCTTCCTCCACGTGGGACCTGCTGACCTCCTGGATCATCTTCACCTCCTCCGCAAACAACGCTGAGTGTTCCCAAAATGGGGACAGCGGGCAGGGGCCAAGGAGGGGCTTCTGGAATCCTGTGCCCTGGGGGACTCTGGGCAGCCTTCCAGGTGGCCATTTACGTCCTCCAGGCACCGGGCCACGAATCCACCTCATGTCTCAGGGAATGCACCAACCCATCTGAAGGCCCGTTATGTCCCCGTGTCACAGATGGGGACACCGGGGCTAGTAGCACAGCCTGGGTCACTAGTAAGACGAGCTGGGTCAGGAAGCCCATCTCCTTGACTTTGGATTGTCCTACCCGCAGGCGTGTATCTTGGTGTCCTGGGGCTCGGGGTCCCTCCTCCTGGGGGATCCCACCACCTGCCGAGGGCCCCTACCCACTGAATCAGGAGAGCAGAGCTGACCAGCCTGCCTGGGGCCCCACATGGGGCTGGGGAAGGGCCGACCCCGGGCTCTGGGGGCTCGCCCAGTACTGGGCCAGCCGGTCCCCTGCAGGACAAGGACTTCTCACTGGGGATTGGCTGGGGCCTCAGCTTCCTCACGTTGTCACCGGGGCTGCCGTTCCCTAGACCAGAAACCTGCCCGTCTGAAGGTGACCACCGCTGCCTCCCTGGGGTCTCACTTGCCCGAGTCCCTCCCCGGGACGACCCGCACCTCTGACGCCTGCTCCCGTGGGGGTCGCCTCCCCTTGGACTGGGACAGGTCTGGCCTCCATCCCGGGGAACGCACTGGCTTTGGCGCATTATTTGGCCCAGAGGCCTGTGAACCTTTCTGGCCCTGGGTCGTGCAGAATGTTCTCCCTTCTGTGGTGTGATCATCTGACCTTCTGCATCTCCCGGTTTCTGTTTGGGCCACGGGAGGCCCAAACACGGGAGGTTTCTGTTTGTGTCCTCTCTGGCTTCAGGCTGTGGTGTCACAGCACGCACGGGGGTCTCCACCCTGAGACCATGCCCAATGTCACTGGAGGGGCATCCATATTCCCACCTAATCCTTAATCCATTGTGATTTCAAAGTCAATGGAGAAAAAGTCTATTTCAAACGGCCACAAAGTACAAAAATGAATCTGTCCCGTCTGAAAAGTCGGTGCAGACCCAAAGGTATCTCTTGTGAGATTCCACTTGAAGGAAACCTCCAGAGGAGGTAACAGCACATGGAGAGAAAGCAAACTGGGGGTTCCCAGGGGCTGGAGGGGGCACGAATGGGGAGTGAGGGCTCTGGGTACACGGTGACCCTTGGGGATCGAGATATTCTGCAACAAAATTCTGTGGCGAGGTTCACAGCGTTGTGAGCGTACCCCGTGCTCAGGAATTGCACAACGTAAAATAAATAAAACATTTTATTGAAGATGAATATAGATTATAACTAATGAACAAATACCATAACAGCTAAAAAATCGAAGAGAAAAAGGATAAGGGAGAAGAGGAAGAGACATTTTGGTGGGGTTCGGGGTCAGGGATTGGAGAATGAATTTGAAATAAAATATAAAAAACAAAAAATAAAATAAGATAAAAAAAGCACCCTGTATAGGTCTTCAAGCCCTTGATTTTTGGCCGACATCCATGTGGGATCAAGGGCAGTGGCAGGGGCGGGGAGAAGGGCGATGGCAGGAGCAGTGTTGGGATCAGAAGCAGGAACAGTGGAACCAGGAGAAGCGGGAGCAGAAGCAGGACCCAGCTGACTCTGCTCAGTTGCCTGCTGTCCCTGCACAGGTCCCAGGTCACTTGCTGGCTCCCAGGCCCCTGCAGGAGTCGCCCCAGACTCCACCCCTGACTGCAGAGACTCCGAGGACCTCGATGCCCTTGGGTCGGGCTCTGGAGCCGCACCGGCTTCCGCTCCTGCCCCGGACTCTTGAGAAGGAAACAGAGTGATGGTTGCAGTGGCATCAAGGCGTCAGGTTGAGAAGAGGGACGGTCCCACCTCACACCAGCGCCAGCCTCTCCGGGGGCCTTTGCAGACACACAACTCACCCCAGAGCCTCCCCGAGAAGCCATGGCCAGGAACCCACATCAGGACCACTGCCCCCCTGCAGGCCGCAGCCCAAGGCTCTCAATGTCTGCTCCTGGCCCCACACCAGCTCCCGGGGGCTCCTCCCTGGGTGGTTCAGCACTGCCCTGGCCCCGTGAACACATCTCCCACACCAGCCTTCTCACCCTCGGGCTCTGGCTCCGGGGGCTCCGGGTCCTCATCCCAGGACCGGTGAACCAGGACCCTGTGGAGGGGCCAGGGCGGTGAAGGAGGCCTTCCCAGGCCAACTCCAGGCCCTGCTTCCTGAGACCTGCGTGCGGCCACTCTCTCCCTGGGTCCAGGGTGGCCCTCCTGGGCGACGGGGCACTCGCACAGCTGTGTAGGACAGACGAATCGGGATTCCGACAGTCGCCTCCCGATTTCATCGGTTGATTTCTGTAAAGACAGTGACCCGCGGACAGCCCGGAGACATCAGAGCCCTGCCCAGCCATCCTCAGTGTCCTTCCGCCCTCCCTCCCCGCTGCTCCCAGATCGGACACAGACCTGAGTGTGCACAGCCCTGCGCCTGGGACACAGTGACATCCACCTACAGGGCTCGAGATGAACCTTGGGGACGAGAGGGCCACCCCAGCACAACCTGTCCCTGCCCTCCAGCCTTGACAGGGGTGTGAGCCTGACCCGCCCACCAGGCATCTAACCCCCTCATCAGTCTGCACCTGCTCAGGTGGGCCCTCCACACACGACCCCTCCTTCCACGCGCACACACACACACACACACACACACGGGAGGGGACGTGGGGCCGCACAGTTCAGATCAGAGTGGTGTCGGTCTGGACTGGATGTCTCTGGGTCTCCTGTGTTACCTTTGGGTCCCTGCGAGCTAGAGACCTGAGGCGTCCTGTGCACGACCTGACCCACTGTCTCCCAGGTCGGGAAGGGTCGCGGCCACGGGCTCCCCCGAGCCGGCAGCCGCGGGACACGGGCATACAACAGGAGAACATGTTCGTCAGGTGAAGGTGTCCCAACGAATGAGCCCAGTCAGGCGCTGTCTCCAGAACGTGGGTGCCTGGTGACCCGGGTTCCGAGTTCTGTGGGGTCTGTTACCAGGGAGGTGAGGTCACTTCCCGGGGTCCGCTTACCCGGCTTCCTGCTCCTACAAGAGCCCCTCCTAGGCTGCAAAGGGGCTCCCCTCCACCCCATGCCCTGTCCCTACAGTGACACCAACACAGCCCAGACACGTCACCGCGAGGCCTGGTGCGGCCGGTGCCGCGGCCTTGGGGCCACAGAGCTGGGTTCAGACCTGGGTTTTCCTCCTGACCAGTGCTGGGAACCTACATTGTGCCTCCCGGAGCCCCCGGTCACCCGTCTGCACAGTGGGGTCCTTGTGGCATCTACTTGTAGGGGCGCCATCAGGGAGACACCTGTAGACACGTCCCGTGCCTGCTATCCCATGAGGCTCGTGGGCACACGTGGCCGTGGAAGGACGAGGAAGGGGTGGGCCTGGCACGGAACACACTCACGCGGGCCTCGGTCCTCTCCGGGTCCAGGCACAGCCACCCCTCCTGCCTGGGTCCCAGGCCCAGGGAAGGTGGAGGTGAACTCGTTCACACCCTGTGCCCACCGGACACGCACTCCAGGGGCCCCACTGCATTTGGGCTCTGGTCCCAGTGCATGGTCTGGACCTACATGCTGGGCGGTCCCCACTGTGGCTCCCAGCCTTCCTGATTCCTGGTCCTACGTGCCTCTGTCACCCCCTCCCCTCCCGGGTGGACGGCCCATGTGACCAGGTTCTAAGGGCTAGAATATGATGACCGGGTGTCGTTTCTGAGCCGATACATGGAATTTCTGGTTTCCTCTCTCGTGGGTCCATTCTCTGTCTCTGCCTCGGACTCTGTCTCTCTCTTTGTGTCTCATAGGCGCAGGTCCTGTGAGCTCCAAGGTCCAGGTGACAACCCTCAGAAGCCTCCCTTGTGGCTCGTGTCCCTCCCCTGGCCCAGTGCTCAGGTCCCTCACGAGGCCTCCTCTCCCCAGCCAGGGCTCTCCCTGGGGAACCACTTCCTAATGAGGACCCGAGGCTCCAAAAAGGAGGGTCTTGACCTCAGTGTCCACACCAGGGTCCACTGCTTGGCCATGTGCTGCAAACGCAGGTCCTCAATCCTCCAGGCCCCCAGGCTGCCCTCCGCTCCGAAGGACCTTGAGGGAGTAGGAAGCATTTTCCCAGGAGGGGAGAACAGAGGGCCAGGGATGAAGATCCCAGAACACAGAGTCGTCTATGAGCCTGTGGGACCCTTGGGACACTGTCGACGCAGCCCAGTTTAGGAGGAGGAAGCTGAGTCCTTCTGTGCTGTAGCCCCGTCCACACTTCCTAGCTCCAGGGGCCCAGCGTGGTGGACACAGGACCCCAGACCCCGTCCTCCCCTACTTCCTGGCAATCCTCCCGGACACCTTGGGGATCCCCTGACCCTCAGCCGGCATGTCTCAGGCTATGTGGTGGGTCCCGGGCTATTGCCAGGAATCCTGATGTCCCTGCCCCATGGCCCCACTGCCTCCAGCCTTTCTCTTCTTTCCCCCTATTACCCACCCCCTCCCACTGTCTCCAGTCGGACAGTCAGAATATGTGTATGTGTGTGTGTGTGCGTGTTTGTGTGTGTGTGCACGCGCCTTTCTGGAGATGCCCAGAGGTCACAGCGTCACACGGATGGGGTGTATAGGGACCCGCGAGCATCTCAGGGCCTCTCATTCCCAGGGAGAACCCCATGTGGGGGTAGAGGCTGGCCTAGGATTGGAGACCAGCCCTGCTCCTTGGACCCTGCACACCTCACTTGTCCTAGGCCAGTCCTTGCCTCTCCTGACCTCAGTGTCCCCCCTGTCCCTGAGGGTCAGACGGGGAAGTGCATCAGCGTGGCCCTGGCCCAGGCTCGCCCCCGGGGGTAGGTGGATGGGAGATGCCCCGGGTACACAGGCCTCCCTCTCCAGGGTCAGCCGGGTCTGTGTCATGGCCAGGTATGCCCAGGGACCAGCACTCAACACCTGTGGATGATCCAGAGGTGACGCTGACGTGCATGAATCCAATCGCTCCCCACCTGGCTGGTCCCCCATGTTCCTACCTCTGCCAACTACTCTGGAACCCCAACCTTCCTGAGCCCCAGAACCATGCCCTCCCCATCCAGGCAAGCCTCAGGGTGTGAGGCCAGGTGAGTGGACATCTGGGGACATGACGGCCAGTGACTACACCCATCCCACCCAGCTGGCCTGGACCGCAGACTCCACCCCGGGGTCCAGGTGCATGGACCCTGGGGCATGGCTGGGCCAGGGTCCTGGAGGCAGCAGTGGAGGCCGACTCAGGGCAGGGAGAAGTCGGTCCTCCCCCTGCCCTTCTCCTTTCCTCCTTCCGGCTTGTCTTCCTGGCAGGACCTTGGACAGAGGTCCAGCCTGGGCCTGGCTACAGCCCTGGGTGGAGTCAGAGGGTGGGAAGAGGCCCCTGGAGGCCAGGGGGCACCTCCAGGAAAACCAAGTGTCAGGGGGCTACTTTAACTGGCCATCCCCGGGCACTCAGTGATTTCAGCCCTTTGTATACATGAGCCGTGACCCTGGCACCGGGTATCAGCCCATTCCTCACCCCAAGAGGCACGTATCCTCCCCAGCCGAGGCCCCGTCGGTGGCCGGTCCTCCCTCCAGCCCCAAGAGGTCCAGCTGCTCCACAGGCTCTACATCTTCCGCGGCTGGAGCCCGAGCAGCCATCAGGGGCCTGGATCCGGGCCCTGGAGCCCCTCAGGGAGGACAGGTGGTGAGACCGGGCAGGAGCCAGGAGAGGGCCGAGTGGAGGCTCCTTGAGGTCAGGGCCTCCTGCTCAGCCCAGACCCAGGTGTGTGCTGACCCCTATGGCACCTGGACCCCAGCTGCCGGGCAGGCTCCGGGACAGAGACCACAATGTGGCTCCTGGTAGCTCACAGGTGTCCCTGTGTCCTGTAGTTAGACCTGTCCTACCAGCTGGACTCCCTCCTGGTGGGCCAGCAATATCTGTGGCCAAAAGGAGCAGGCCACCGTCAAGGTCTGGGAAGAATGAGTGGCCAAGCACAAGGGGAAGGATCACCCTCGACTCGGGGGGTCCCTGCCCGGGCTGGCGTGGGCTCCGGAGGTGGTATTCCAGCTCTCTGCTGACCAGCCCTGTGCCCAGAATCACCTGCCTCCCTTCTCTGGGCCTCACTCTCCTGCTCTGTGAAATGGGTGATGCAGACTGACCCCTCCCATGGCAGGAACAAGGCAGGACCCCAGGGCCCAGGCTGTCCTCCCGGTCCTTCCCAGAGACTCCAGGGCCTGCGCTGGCCTCCCAGTCCCTCCCGGAGACCCTAGGGCCCAGGTTGTCCTCCCAGTCCCCCCCAGAGTCCCCAGGGCCCAGGTTGCCCTCCCGGTCCTTCCCAGAGACATCAGGCGTCAGCTCAGCCTCAGCCTCCACACGCCCCGGGGCAGCCTTGGGCGCTCACGAGCTCTGTGTCTCAGGTTCCAAAAGCACAGCTCCTCACTGCCCCCGTCCCCCCAGCCGGCGGGCGACACCGCATCACCGGTGCCGGCCTGGACGTGAGGATCAGCAGCCTGGACGAGAGCATCCGCCGAGCTGGCAGGGGGAACGTCCCTTGGTCCCCTCTCCGAGTCCACCGAGGTACAGACCTCACTTGAACAACTCCTCTGACAGGAGACCATCTCTGGACCTGCCGGGGAATCCAGCCCCGGGAGGAGGCGACGACCTGCTCTGCTCTACAGAGGAGGAGACTGAGGCAACATCATCCTCCCAGGCCGGTGCTTGGGAATCCATTCTTGCCTGGGGGCAAATACGAAACCCGCGAGCTCCCTCCACATTTGGATGCCGTGGCTCTGTCGACACTGCCTGATCACGACCCCTGCACCTGGCAAGCTGCGGTGACCCCCGACTCCTTACCTGACATCCGAGCCCCGAGTGAACTGGGCCAGATGCCCTCCCCAGGGTGTTCCCCTCCCCCCTCCCTAGTGTTTTCCTCCCCCAGGGAGCCCAGCATCCCTGCCCCTCGAGCCCCCTGCTACCACCGCCCCGCTCCATGGCTCCCATCCAGAGCACCCTCATCTCTAAGGCTGGCTTCAGAGGTCACCTCCTCGGGGTCCTGCGAAAGCCCACGCTTCGGGTCAGAGCGACCCGGGCTCACACCCACAGTGGGGCCACGTCAGAGTCCTGTGACACGCAAGCTCTATGCCAGCTTCTGGGACCTCGGTGCTCTTTTTGAAGATGGGGTCGGTGGCTCCAACCTCCGGTGGGTGTGTGGGGGATGAAAGCAGGGAGGTGAAGGTGTCCGAAGTGGGGGAGCTTGTCGGGGGAGGGGGCTCTCAGGAAGGCACGGGGAGGGGATGGGGAGGAGGGAAAGGCGCCCTGACCTCTCCCTGCCCAGACTGGTGTCCACCTCCCCCTCCCTCTGCTCAGCCAGGCGCCCGGATGAACAGTAGAGTGGAGTGTGGGGGCCAGGTCAGCAGGGTGGGGGTCTGTCTCGTTTCCCTCTTGCCCCATGTCTCCATACCCACTGCGTCCAGCCGCCCTGCCTGGGTGGAGTGGCCGTGGCCCCAGGCCTAAGAGGATATGAGGGTCACTGAGCGGGCGGCGGAGATCGGATATGTGTGACCCCAGGATTTGTGGGCTCCTGCCGCGAGGTGGTCCTGTGCACGCATTCCCATGGTCCCGGTGCACCTGCGAGGGCTCCACCTGCCTCGACCTTTGGTGGGAGCACCTCCCCGCCCACAAGGCTCCCGCGCCACATCCTGCCCGAAGGTGGGAGCCAGGGGCCACTCTAGCCGGACTGGTGAAGCTCCTCCTCCAAGCGCTCATGGAACAGTCGGGAAACTGAGGCCAGGAGAGGCAGGGACTGGCCTGGGACCCACCAGGTGAGCAGAGCCTAGAGGGGCTGGGGGAGGTTTCGGGCTCCTAGGCCAGGGCTTCACTTTCCCAGGGGGTTTTCAAGGGAATGAGAGCCTCTAAGATCCTAGAGGACCACTGAACCCTTCCCGTGTGGGGTCCTTTCCTCTGAGCATCCCTGGTGGGCACAGGTCCACGCAATTGCATTGAAACTCAGTCCGTGGCCCCCCAGTAACTAACCACCCGCGTGGGGGTCAAAGGATGAGTGGACCCTGGAGGTGACAGGGGTTGGGGGAGAGAACAGGTGTGGGCAGGGACATTGTCTCCAGAGAACATGCCCATGAGGGCAGCCACGCCAGGCCGATAGCCAGGGGATCCTCAAATGCCCCCGTGTGTATCACAGGCACCCCCATTCTAGAGAAGCACCCCACTCAGCTCCCGTGGTTGGAGACCTTCGAATGCGCAACGTGTTCTCATGCTGTGTCCTGATATCTCGAGGCTGTGGTCTCAGGAAAGCCCACAGGGAGAGCCTTTTCCCACTTGCAGACGGTGGGTCCGGTCTCACCCCCAAAGCCTCTGGTCACGTGCCCGGAGGGATGCAAAGGTGACACCGGAAGGACCAGAACTGGCCGGTCTAGCCTGACATGGCCCTGCTCCGACTGGTGAGTCACACGAGCCTCCCTGTGTCTGTGAGTGTGTGTGAGGCTGTGTGTGCTTGTAAGGATGGACGTGGGGGGAAAGCCACCCAGAGCAGGAGTAGACTGATGGGAGAGTCATGTCCACACCCCAGGTCAATGGTGACTGGGAGGGACAGGGTGAATTGTGTAGAGCTACAGGACACAGGGACACACTCTGGTCTCCGTCCCCGAGCCTGGCCGGCAGCTGGGGTCCAGGTGCCCTAGGGGTCGGCACACACCTGGGTGTGGGCTGAGCAGGAGGCCATGACCTCAAGGAGACTCCACTCTGACCTCTCCTGTGTTCTGTGCCAGGCCCACCCCTTCCTCATCCTCCATGGCCACGTGTGCCCACGAGCCTCACGGGATAGCAGGCACGGGACGTGTCTACAGGTGGCTCCCTGATGGCGCTCCTACGAGTAGATGCCACAAGGACACCACTGTGCAGACGGCGAGACCGGTTGGCCCCGGGAGGCACAGGGTCTGTGTGGGGTCCCAGCACTGGTCAGGAGGAAAACCCAGGTCTGAACCCAGCTCTGTGGCCCCAAAGCCGTGGCCCCGGCCACACCAGGCCTCGCGGGGACGTGTCTGGGCTGTGTTGATGTCACTGTAGGGACAGGGCATGGGGTGGAGGGGACTCCTTTGCAGCCTGGGAGGGGCTCTTGTGGGAGGAGGAAGCCTGGTAAGGGGGCCACAGGATGTGACCTCACCTTTCTGGTCACAGGGACCAATTGAACTCAGAACCCGGGTCACCAGGCACCCACCTTCTGGAGACAGCGCCCGACTGGGCTCATTCGTTGGGACACCTTTGCCTGACGAACATGTTCTGTTGTGTGCCCGTGTCCCGCGGCTGCCGGCTCAGGGGAGCCCGCGGCCGCGACGCTTCCCCACCCTGGAGACAGTGGGTCAGGTTGTGCACAGGACGCCTCAGGTCTCTAGTTCGCAGGGACCCAAAGGTAACGCAGGGACCCAAAGGTAACACAGAGCCCGACACCGCTCTGATCTGACCTGTGCGGCCCCACGTCCCCTCCCGTGTGTGTGTGTGTGTGTGTGTGTCTGTGTGTGTGTGTGTGTGTGTGTGTGTGTGGAAGGAGGGGTCGTGTGTGGAGGTCCCGCCTGAGCAAGTGCAGGCTGATGAAGGGGTCGGATGCCTGGTGGGCGGGTCAGGCTCACATCCCCGTCAAGGCTGTATGGGAGGGACAGGGTCTGCTGGGGTGGCCCTCTTGTCCCCAACGTTCATCCCAAGCCCTGCAGGTGGATGTCACTGTTTCCCAGGGGCAGGTCTGTGCACATTCAGGTCTGTGTCCGATATGGGAGCCGCAGGTGGAGAGGGAGGACGGACACTGAGAATGGCCGAGCGGGCTGTGATGTCTCCGGGCCATCCGCGGGACACTGTCTTTACAGAAATCAACCGATGAAATAGGGAAACGATTGGCGGAATCCCGATTCACCCGCCCTACAGAGTTGTGCGTGTGCCCCGTCACCCAGGAGGGCCACCCTGGACGCAGAGAGAGAGTGGCCGCACGCAGGTCTCCGGAAGCAGGGCCTGGAGTTGGCCTGGGAAGGCCTCCTTCACCGCCCTGGCCCCTCCACAGGGTCCTGGTTCACGGGTCCTGGGATGAGGACCCGGAGCCCCCGGAGCCAGAGCCCGAGGGTGAGAAGGCTGGGGTGGGAGATGTGTGTTCACGGGGCCAGGGCGGTGCTGGGCCACCCAGGGAGGAGCCCCCGGGGGCTGGTGTGGGGCCAGGAGCAGAGACTGAGAGCCCCGGGCTGCGTCCTGCAGGGGGGCAGAGGTCCTGATGTGGGTTCCTAGCCATGGCTTCTCGGGGAGGCTCTGGGGTGAGTTGTGTGTCTGCAAAGGCCCCTGGAGAGGCCGTCGCTGGGTGGGTGGGGGACCTTCCCTCCTCTAACCCTGAGGCCTTGGAGCCGCTGCAACCATCACTCTGTTTCCTTCTCAAGAGTCCGGGGCAGGAGCAGAAGCCGGTGCGGCTCCAGAGCCTGACCCAAGGGCATCGGGGTCCTCAGAGTCTCTGCAGTCAGGGGTGGAGTCTGGAGGGACTCCTGCAGGGGCCGGAGAGCCAGCAGGTGACCTGGGACTTGTGCAGGGACCGCGGGCACCTGATCAGAGTCAGCTGGTTCCTGCTTCTGCTCCCGACACTGTTCCTGACACCGCCCTTGTTCCCGCATGGATGCCGGCCACAAATCAAGGGCCCGAAGGCCTTCGAGGGGTGTTTATTGTATTTCTAATTGTTGCTCCAATCCCAGTGTCCGCCCCCCCACCAGAATGACTCTTCCTCTTCTCCCTTATCCTTTCTCTCCTCTACTTTTTAGCTGGTACTTTATTTGCTTATGGTTTGTTTAAAATCCACATTAATCTTCAATAAAAATTTTATTTGTTTTACGATGTGCAATTCCTGAGCACTGGGCATGCTCACGATTCTGTGAACCACGCCACAGAATATTGTTGCAGAATAATTCGGTCCCCAAAAGTCAGTGTGTACCCGGAGCCCTCACTCCCCATTCGTGCCCCCGCCAGCCCCTGGGAACCCCCAGTCTGCTTTCTCTCTGTGTTCCGGTTATCTACTCTGGAGGTTTCCCTCAGGTGGAATCTCGCCAGAGATACCTTTGGGTCCACACCTACTTTTCATATGGGACAGATTCATTTTCGTACTCTGTGGCCATTTGAAATAGACTTTTTCTCCTTTGATATTGAAATCACAATGGATTAAAGATTAGGTGGGAAAAAAGAGGCCCCTTCAGTGACAATGGGCACGGTCTCGGGGTGGAGACCCCTGTGCGTGCTGTGACACCACAGCCTGAAGCCAGACAGGACACGGCGGGTCCTCCCGTGGCCCAAACAGAAACCGGGAGATGCAGAAGGCCGGACAGTCACACCACAGAGGGGAGAGCATCCCTCACGACCCAGGGCCATAACGGTTCACAGGCTTCTGGGCCAAATAATGCTCCAAATCAGTGCGTTCCCCGGGATGGAGGCCAGACCCGTCCCAGTCCAAGGGGAGGCAACCCCCGTGGGAGCAGGCGTCACAGATGCGGGACGTCCCGGGGTGGGACTCGGGTAAGTGAGACCCGAGGGAGGCAGCGCTGGTCACCTTCAGACGGGCAGGTTTCTGGTCTGGGGACTGGCAGCCTAGGTGTCCACGTGAGGAACCAGAGGCCCAGCCGATCCCCAGTGAGAAGTCCTCGTCCTGCAGGGTACCAGCTGGCCTGATACTGGGAGAGCCCCCAGAGCCCAGAGTCGGCCCTTCCCCAGCCCCATGTGGGGCCCCAGGCAGGTTGGTCAGCTCTGCTCCCTTGAGTTCGGGGGGGGGCCCTCAGCGGGTGGTGGGGTCCCCCAGGAAGCGTATCCCGAGCCCCAGGACGCCAAGATGCAGGCCCGCGGGTTGGACAATCCAAAGTCAAGGAGATGGGCTTCCTGACCCAGCTCGTCTTACTAGTGACCCAGCTGTGCTATTAGCCCAGGTGTCCCCATCTGTGACATGGGGACGTAACGGGCCTTCAGATGGGTTGGCGCATTCCCTGAGACATGAGGTGGATTCGTGGCCTGGTGCCTGGAGGACATAAAGGGCCACCTGGAAGGCTGTCCCAGAGTCCCCCAGGGCACAGGATTCTGGAAGCCCCTCCTTGGCCCCTGCCTGCTGTCCCCCTTCTGGGAACACTCAGCATTGTTTGCGGAGGAGGTGAAGACGATCCAGGAGGTCAGCAGGTCCCACATGAAGGAAGATCAGCGCTGGAGGGACAGAAGGGTGTGTCCCGTGCCCCCTTCCAGGGCCCGAGCTGTGACGCCCTCTGACCGGACCTCTGACCTGACCCGGTGTGGACCCCGCTTCTATGGTTTCCCTCCCTCCCTCCTTCCGTTCCTCCTTCCCTAATTCAGCTGGGGAACTCAGGTCCCTGCTGTGTGCTGAGCACCATGACCTCTTCAGTGAGCTCGACCCTACGGGGTCCCCCGGGGGGCATCTTCCTTTGCAGGGTCTGAATCTTCTTGTGCTGTGTCCCCTCTGGCGAGTCTGGGAGGGAGGCCGCTGCACATGTGCCTGCAAGGAAGCATGAGTCCAGAAGGTCCAGACCAACTGCCCAGGTCCCAGCCTGTGGAGCCTGAACGGCAAGGCGAACCCAACCCCCACAGTGGATGAGGGAGGCTGGACCTTCGTCCCTCCCAGCCTTCTCCAGAGTGCAAGGCCGTCTCTCCAGCCCAGGGTGAGCCTGCTGGGCACACAGGCCCCTCCAAACATGCCCTCGTTCACATGTGGGTCTGGGCCCCTTGCCCCACCCTCAGCTCCTCTGCCGGATGCAGGGGGAGCCCTCTCCTCTCCCTGGGTCTGCTCCTGGGGTCCTGGCCTGCTGGTCTCAGAAGAGCTTGCAGATTTGCTCTCCGTGACCAGCGTGGGATCAGGGACAGGATGGGGGCTGTGGGTCGAGGCCAGGCCTTAGCGAGTGCGGGACGAAGGGATTTGGTAAAAGAAGGACCTGCAGGTTCAGCTGGACTCCTGTAGACTGAGCAACCAGACTGCATACCCACTGGTGCCCCCAGAGCGCACAGGACAACACGGAACAGGGGAGCAGAGCCCCGGAGGGACAGGCTTGGCCCAGCGCTCACCTGCCCTTACGGTTTCAAACCTCACCTATATGGGGGCGGGCGTACGCTGTCCCGACGGTCCCTAAGGCAGAAGCCCTGTGTGGCAAACACAGGACAGAGCTGCTCAGGGTGACACCGGGATGAGGCGTGGACTCCCCGAACGTCCACGGCCCCCTAGAGGCCCGAGCCCCAATCCCAGAAGCACAGCTTGACGAGCCCATGAGGAACCCATTGCTTCTTTTTATAGCAGGGAACACTGAGGTTTTGTCCGAGGTCACCCAGAACGTCGAGGGCAGAGCCCGTGGCAGGTGGCCTGAGACCCGGCATCTGTCCACAGAGACACGTCTCCTGTTGTCGCCCGGTCCCGGTACCGAGGCCCCGCGGGGCCTGACATGGATGTCTGGCTCCACCCTGAGCTTTCCAGAGCCGTCTGCTGGGCTCCCGGGAAAACGCTGGCCCTTGCTCCAGACAGAAGGTTCTGCCCTCCGGTAAGAAAACGGAGGTGCATGCACTCACTGGGCTAGAGGCCCTGCCCCCACCTGCCCTTGGAGATTAAGGTCTGGGGAGCCCTGTCTTCCTGCTCCTTCCAAGGTTCTAAGACATGCTTGACCACGTAGCCCCTCCTTCCTGGGAGACATTCCCAGGCCTCCTCCAGGGGGAGGTCACAGCAAGGGATCAAGCGGGAGGATCTGGGCGGTAGGGAGGTTGAGGACAGAGTTTGGAGGCCAGGGCTCCAGGTCCAGCTTGGCCGCTAACCAGAAAAGGATCCCTAGCCATTCCCCCGGGGGTGCTGCCCCATCCCCTTGGTGACGTCAACCCCTCTCCTGGAGTTACCAGTGGGGAGACCGACCACCAGGAAGTTCTTCCTCATCTGCCTGGAAGAGTCGAGACTACATTCACGTACAAATCGAGGGGCGTGTTTCCCTACACACCCATTTGACGGATGGGAAATCTAAGGACAGGCCAAGGGAACGGGGGCTTGCTTCTCCGGGGTAGCTGGGGCATAGCCCCTCCACTGCGGGCCTCACTTGGCTTGGTCCTAAGCTGCTGGACGAGCCCGCTGATCCCAGCGAGACCAATGGCTGTCACCAGAACTCCTCAGTGAGCCCCTCCCTGCTCCAGTCAGCTCCATGAGAGCAGGAACTAGGTTGGCTCATTGCTCTAAGTCCAAGTCCCCAGAAACTTCCCGCAATGTAGTGGACGTCCACCTTCTGTCGAATAACCAGGTGAATTGATATGCGTAAGGTGCTGTCATTGACAGAAACCACTTCTGTCCTTGTTCCTTTGTGGATGCGTCCATGCGTGCCCTCAGCACCCTGTCTGCTCCCCGCTGTGTGCACGCACCCGGATCCCAAAAGCGAGCCCCAGACCCCACCCAGGAGGTGGTACGGCCTCTCACCCGCAGCCAGCAAGGGGGAGCGCCGTCCCCATGGCCCTCCTCACTCTAAGAAGACACGTAAGCCATATTCACCAAGGTTTTTAACCATGGCACACACACCTTCCCTCTTCTCACCCTGACGCCTTGGAGCCGCAGCAACCATCACTCTGTTTCCTTCTCAAGAGTCCGGGGCAGGAGCGGAAGCCGGTGTGGCTCCAGAGCCCGACCCAAGGGCATCGGGGTCCTCCGAGTCTCTGCAGTCAGGGGTGAGGTCTGGGGCGACTCCTGCAGGGGTCTGGGAGCCAGCAAGTGACCTGGGACCTGTGCAGGGACAGCAGGCAACTGAGCAGAGTCAGCTGGGTCCTGCTTCTGCTCCCGCTTCTCCTGGTTCCACTGTTCCTGCTTCTGATCCCAACACTGTTCCTGCCACTGCCCTTCTCCCCGCCCCTGCCCCCGCCCCTGTCAACGCCCTTCTCCCTGCCCCTGCCCCCGCCCTTGCTCCCACATGGATGCCAGTCACAAATCAAGGGCCTGAAGGCCTACACGGGGTGTTTACTTTACTTTATTTTTGTTATATTTTATTTCAAATTTATTCTCCAATCCCTGACCCCGACCCCCCACCCGAATATCTCTTCCTCTTCTCCCTTATACTTTTTCTCTTCTACTTTTTAGCTGTTACTTTATTTGTTCATTAGTTATAATCTATATTAATCTTCAATAAAAAGTTTTATTTATTTTACGTTGTGCAATTCCTGAGCACTGGGTATGCTCACAACGCCATGAACCACGCCACAGAATTTTGCGGCAGAATCTCTCGGTCCCCAAGGGTCACCGTGTATCCGGAGCCCTCGCTCCCCATTTGTGCCCCCGCCAGCCCCTGGGCACCCCCAGTCTGCTTTCTCTCCATGTTCTGTTACCTCCTCTGGAGGTTTCCTTCAAGTGGAATCTCACAAGAGATACCTTTGGGTCCGCACCGACTTTTCAGACGGGACAGATTCATTTTTGTACTTTGTGGCCGTTTGAAATAGACTTTTTCTCCATTGACATTGAAATCACAATGGATTAAGGATTAGGTGGGAAAAAAGAGGCCCCTTCGGTGACAATGGGCATGGTCTCGGGGTGGAGACCCCCGTGCGTGCTATGACACCACAGCCTGAAGCCAGACAGGACACAGCTGGTCCTCCTGTGGCCCAAACAGAAACCGGGAGATGCAGAAGGCTGGACGGTCACACCACAGTGGGGAGAGCATCCCTCACGACCCAGGGTCAGAACAGTTCACAGGCCTCTGGGCCAAATAATGCTCCAAATCAGTGCGTTCCCCGGGATGGAGGCCAGACCGAAGCAAGTTCCTGCCGAGTTTTCAGTGAAACCCCCTCTCAGTGTATATGGTGAATTTGGGGGCTCACACATTCAAGTTCAGAGTCACAGCCAGTATAACCCGCTGACCCCCTACCCCCACCAGGGAAATACTCACGGGGAAGAGCTCTCTGGGCTGGGGGAGCGCTCCTCCCATTTCTCCTGGACTGGGGGGACCCCAGAGAACGTCTCCATTGTTCTCTTTCCCTCCAAGGGAGGAGCTGCCCCGAGCACCCCTGCACCCTGGGTGTCCCCGCCCCTGGGTACCCACTGCTGAGAAAGAGGCCACAGGGACCTGTGTCAGGAGCCTGGTCGGCCACTGCACCTGGGGCCATGCCAGGCCCTGGTGGCTGGATGGAAAGGCTGGATGGCTATGGGGGCGGGGCCTCACTGGCGTCCCCTCCCCCCTTCCCCATTGTGGTCTGCGATCCGGGTCCTGTACAGGTGCTCCATCCGTCACCGGTACCTGCCTTGTTCCTGCCATGGGAGGGATCGCTCTGCATCACCCATTTCACAGAGCAGGAGAGTGAGGCCCAGAGAAGGGAGGCAGGTGATTCTGGGCACAGGGCTGGTCAGCAGAGAGCTGGAATACCACCTCTGGAGCCCCCGCCAGCCCGGCAGGGACCCCCCGAGTCGAGGGTGATCCTTCCCCTTCTGCCAGGCCACTCATTCTTCCCAGACCTTGACGGTGGCCTGTTCCTTTTGGCCACAGATATTGCTGGCCGACCAGGAGTGAGTCCAGCTGGTAGGACAGCTGTAGCTACATGGCACAGGGACACCTGTGAGCTACCAGGAGCCACATTGTGGTCTCTGTCCCCGAACCTGCCGGGCAACTGGGGCCCAGATGCCCTAGGGGTCGGCACACACCTGGGTCTGGGCTGAGCAGGAGGCCATGACCTTAAGGAGCCTCCACTCGGCCCTCTCCTGGCTCCTGCCCGGTCTCACCTGTCCTCCCTGAGGGGCTCCAGGGCCCGGATCCAGGCCCCTGATGGCTGCTCGGACTCCAGACAGGAAAGATGTAGAGCCTGTGGAGCAGCTGGACCTCTTGGGGCTGGAGGGAGGACCGGCCACCGACGCGGCCTCGGCTGGGGAGGATACGTGCCTCTTGGGGTGAGGAATGGGCTGATACCCGGTGTCGGGGTCACGGCTCATGTATACAAAGGGCTGAAATCACTGAGTGCCTGGGGGATGCCCAGTTACAGTAGCTCCCTGACACTTGGTCATCCTGGAGTTGGCCCCCGGCCTCCCCGGGCAGCTTGCCACCCTCTGACTCCTCACAGGGCTGTAGCCAGGCCCAGGCTGGACCTCTGTCCAAGGTCCTGCCAGGAAGACAAGCCGGAAGGAGGAAAGGAGAAGGGCAGGGGGAGGACCGACTTCTCCCTGCCCTGAGTCGGCCTCCACTGCTGCCTCCAGGAGCCCTGGCCCAGCCATGCCCCAGGGTCCATGCACCTGGACCCCGGGATGGAGTCTGCGGTCCAGGCCAGCTGGGTGGGATGGGTATAGTCACTGGCCATTTTGTCCCCAGATGTCCAACCCACCTTGCCTCGCACCCTGAGGCCTGGCTGGCAGGAGCGGGCGTGGTTCTGAGGCTCAGGAGAGGTTTGGTTCCCAGAGCAGTTGGCAGAGGTGGGAACATGGGTGACCAGCCAAGTGGGGAGCTGTTGGATTCATGCACATCACCGGTCCATCTGGTTCATCTACAGGTGTTGAGTGGTGGGGTGGCTGTACTTGGACGCGGAGCAGACCCAGGCCCGCGTGAGTGTGTTCCGTGCCAGGCCCACCCCTTCCTCGTCCTTCCACACTCACGTGTGCCCACGAACCTCACGGGATAGCAGGCACGGGACGTGTCTGCAGGTGGCTCCCTGATGGCGCCCCTACAAGTAGATGCCACAAGGACCCCACTGTGCAGACGGGTGACCGCGGGCCCCGGGAGGCACAATGCAGGGGCCCAGCAATGGTCAGGAGGAAAACCCAGGTCTGAACCCAGCTCTGTGGCCCCAAAGCCACGGCCCCGGCTGCACCAGGCTTCTCGGGGACGTGTCTGGGCTGTGTTGGTGTCACTGTAGGGACAGGGCATGGGGTGGAGGGGAGCCCCTTTGCAGCCTGGGAGGTGCTCTTGTAGGAGCAGGAAGCCGGGTAAGGGGACCCCAGGAAGTGACCTCACCTCCCTGGTAACAGACCCCAACAGAACTCGGGACCCGGGTTACCAGGCACCCACCTTCTGGAGACAGCGCCCGAGTGGGCTCATTCGTTGGGACACCTTTGCCTGACGAACATAATCTCCTGTTTTGTGCCCGTGTCCCGCGGCTGCCGGCTCGGGGGAGCCCGTGGCCGCGACCCTTCCCGACCTGGGAGACAGTGGGTCAGGTCGTGCACAGGACGCCTCAGGTCTCTAGCTCGCAGGGACCCAAAGGTAACACAGGAGACCCAGAGACATCCAGTCCAGCCAGACACCGCTCTGATCTGACCTGTGCGGCCCCACGTCCCCTCCCGTGTGTGTGTGTGTGTGTGTGTGTGTGTGTGTGTGTGGAAGGAGGGGTCGTGTGTGGAGGGCCCACCTGAGCAGGAGCAGGCTGATGAAGGGGTCAGATGCCTGGTGGGTGGGTCATGTTCACACCCCAGGTCAAGGCTGGCTAGAAGGGACAGGGTGTGCTGGGGTGGCCCTCTTGTCCCCAACGTTCATCCCGAGCCCTGGGTGCAGGTCTGTGCACACTCAGGTCTGTGTCCGATCTGAGAGCTGCAGAGGGAGAGGGTGGAAGGACACTGACGTGGCCGGGCGGGGCTGCGCTGTCTCAGGGCCGTCCGCGGGTCACTGTCTTTACAGAAATCAACGGGTGAAATCGGGAGACGATTGGCGGAATCTGGATTCACCCGCCCTACAGAGTTGTGTGTGAGCCCCGTCGCCCAGGAGGGCCCCCCTGGACCCATGGAGAGAGTGGCCGCACGCAGGTCTCCGGAAGCAGGGCCTGGAATTGGCCTGGGAAGGCCTCCTCTAGCGCCCCGGCCCCGCCGTAAGGTCTTCGTTCACCGATCCTGGGACCAGTACTTGGAGTCCCCGGAGTCAGAGCCCGAGGGTGAGAAGGCTGGGGGTGGGCGATGGGGGTGCACAGGGCCCGGGTGGTGCTGGGCCACCCTGGGAGGAGCCCCCGGGAGCTGGTGTGGGGCCAGGAGCGGACTGAGAGCCCCGGGCTGCAGACTGCAGGGTGCAGAGGTCCTCGTGTGGGTTCCTGGCCGCGGCTTCTCGGGGAAGCTCTGGGGTGAGCTGTGTCTCTGCAAAGGCCCCTGGAGAGGCCGGCGCTGGGTGGGGTGGGGGACCTTCCCTCGTCTCACCCTGAGGCCTTGGAGCCGCTGCAACCATCACTCTGTTTTCTTCTCAAGAGTCCGGTGCAGGAGCAAAAGCCGGGTCGGCTCCAGAGCCCGGCCCAAAGGCATCAGGGGCCTCGGCGTATCTGCAGGCAGGCGAGGTATCTGGAGCGACTCCTGCAGGGGCCCGAGAGCCAGCAGGGTTAGCTTCTGCCGGTTCCACTGTTCCCGCTTTTGCTCCCAACACTGTTCCTGCCATCGCCCTTCTCCCCGCCCCTGCCACTGCCCTTGATCCCACATGGATGTCGGCCAAAAATCAAGGGCTTGAAGACCTATACAGGGTGCTTTTTTATCTTATTTTATTTTTTGTTTATTATATTTTATTTCAAATTCATTCTCCAATCCCTGACTGCGACCCCCCACCAAAATGTCTCTTCCTCTTCTCCCTTATCCTTTTTCTCTTCGATTTTTTAGCTGTTATGGTATTTGTTCATTAGTTATAATCTATATTAATCTTCAATAAAATGTTTTATTTATTTTACGTTGTGCAATTCCTGAGAGCGGTGTAAGCTCACAACGCTGTGAACCTCGCCACAGAATTTTGTTGCAGAATATCTCGATCCCCAAGGGTCACCGTGTACCCAGAGCCCTCACTCCCCATTCGTGCCCCCTCCAGCCCCTGGGAACCCCCAGTCTGCTTTCTCTCCGTGTTCCGTTACCAAGTCTGGAGGTTTCCGTCAAGTGGAATCTTGTAAGAGATACCTTTGGGTCCGCACCGACTTTTCAGACGGGACAGATTCATTTTTGTACTTTGTGGTCGTTTGAAATAGACTTTTCTCGTTTGATATTGAAATCACAATGGATTAAGGATTAGGTGGGACTATGGAGGCCCCTTCGGTGACAATGGGCACGGTCTCGGGGTGGAGACCCCTGTGCGTGCTGTGACACCACAGCCTGAAGCCAGACAGGACACGGCGGGTCCTCCCGTGGCCCAAACAGAAACCAGGAGATGCAGAAGGCCGGACGGTCACACCACAGAGGAGAGAGCATCCGTCACGACCCAGGGACAGAAAGGTTCATAGGCCTCTGGGACAAATAATGCGCCAAAGCCAGTGCGTTCCCCGAGATGGAGGCCAGACCCATCCCAGTCCAAGGGGAGGCGACCCCCACGGGAGCAGGCGTCAGAGATGCGGGTCGTCCCGGGGAGGGACTCGGGCAAATGAAACCTGAGGGAGGCAGTGGTGGTCACCTTCAGACGGGCAGGATTCTGGTCTAGGGACCAGCAGTCCAGGTGACAACGTGAGGAAGCTGAGGCCCCAGCCGATCCCCAGCGAGCAGTCCTCCTCCCGCAGGGGACCAGCTGGTCCAGTACTGGGAGAGCCCGCAGAGCCCGGAGTCGGCCCTTCCCCAGCCCCATGTGTGGCCCCAGGCAGGTTGGTCAGCTCTGCTCCCCTGATTCAGTGGGTAGGGGCCCTCGGCAGGTGGTGGGATCCCCCAGGAGGAGGGACCCCGAGCCCCAGGAGGCCAAGATGCACGCCTGCGGGTAGGACAATCCAAAGTCAAGGTGATGGGCTTCCTGACCCAGCTCGTCTTACTAGTTACTCAGGCTGTGCTATTAGCCCCGGTGTCCCCATCTGTGACATGGGGACGTAACGGGCCTCTAGATGGGTTGGCGCATTCTCTGAGACATGAGGTGGAATTGTGGCCTGGTGCCTGGAGGACATAAAGGGCCACCTGGAAGGCTGTCCCAGAGTCCCCCAGGGCACAGGATTCCGGAAGCCCCTCCTTGGCCCCTGCCCGCTGTCCACCTTCTGGGAACACTCAGGGTTGTTTGCGGAGGAGGTGGAGACGATCCAGGAGGTCAGCAGGTCCCACGTGGAGGAAGGTCAGCGCTGGAGGGACAGAAGGACGTGTCCCGTGCCCCCTTCCAGGGCCCGAGCTGTGACGCCCTCTGACCTGACCTGGTGTGGACCCCGCTTCTGTGGTTTCACTCCCTCCCTCCATCCCTCCCTCCTTCCCTCTCTCCTTCCTGAAATTCAGCCAGGGATCTCAGGTGCTTGCCGTGTGCCGACCGCCGTGACCTCATCGATTTGCACGACACAACGGGGTCCCCCAGGTGGCATCTTCCTTGGCATGGTCTGAATGTTCCTGGCCGTGTCCCCTCTGGCAAGTCTGGGAGGGAGGCCTCTGCCCACGTTCCCTACAAGGAAGCACGAGTCCAGAAGGTCCAGACGACCTGCCCCAAGTGCTAGCGTGTGGAGCCTGGACAGAGGGAGGTCCCTGAGCAGAGGAGGACTTGGACCCACGCAGCACGGAGGAGGAGGGGGAGCACTGGGGCGGCCTGGCCCTCAAGTCCGCTGGGAGATGGTGTCCTATCCGGACCGGCCCTGTCCCCAGGGCATTCGGGGTCCCTGTGCTCCTAGGTGGCAGACTGGCCCCAGCTGGCAGGGAGAGGGGTTGCCCCTGGGACAGGACAGAGCCCTCAGAAGAGCGGAGGATCGCCCGTGCTCTCCCAGGAGCAGGTGGACCACCCCACCAGGGTGCCCTGAGGGGGCGTCAGTGGGACAGCTGTGCCTTGCCAGCCCCAGTTCCCCAAATCCAAGCACAAGATCCTAACAGCCTCTGCCCCACCGCCCAGAGCAGAAACCGCTTCTGTCCTTGTTCCTTTGTGGATGCGTCCATGCGTGCCCTCAGCACCCTGTCTGCTTCCCGCTGTGCACGCACCTGGATCCCAAAAGCGAGCCCCGGACCCCACCCAGGAGGTGGTACGGCTTCTCACCTGCAGCCAGCAAGGGGGAGCTCCGTCCCCATGGCCCTCCTCACCCTAAGAAGACACGTAAGCCATATTCACCAAGGTTTTTAACCACGGTACACACACACACACACACACACACACACACACAGACACACACACATAGAGCGAAGGGTGGGGGCCCTGGAGGACCCGCACACGTATGTCTCCTGCACCTCCCGCCGCCCCTGTGCTTTTGTGGGTTTGCTCTGGTTCTCTCGGATCCTCCTCCCGGCTCCCTTGAAGGCATCATGTCTCCGCCCAAGTCCCTGGGTCACCCACCCACCTCTCCTCTTAGGAAGACGTGCAAATGCACACCCTGCATTTCCTCCCATCTTCGTCTCGCCTCCCAGACTTCGGTCGTCAGATTTGGGAGTCGAGAACACCCCTTGTGTCTTCCCTCACCTGTCCTTCCACCCAGCTCTTCCCAGGCCGACCCCGAGGCGGTCCTCTGGCTGGATTCATCTCCTGGGAGGTGGGGTCAGGGGACAGAGGGCAGACGGTGCCGGTGGAGGCAGGAGAGGGCTGTGGCCCACAGGCCAAGTGCTGGCTTGTCTGCCAGGGCCCCTGGGCTGGGTGAGCCCCGTCGGTTCTCCTCTTTCTTCCTGGGAGGCATCCTTGACCTGAACGGGCACCAGGGAACCTGAGTGATGAGACCACTTTGCTTTGAGACGAGGGGCAGTGTGGCAAGTGCTGCAGAGGACGTTGGTCTTGGATGGGGAAAGCGAGGCCGGCCACGCACCGCTGTCCCGTTCAGGTCCCTCTGCCACCTGAGTGCACCTGCAGCCGGAGGGGCTGGTTCCCGGCAGGCTGAATGCGTCCCACTGGAGCCCCCGGTCCCTCCTCTCTGCCTGAGGACTCTCTCCCAGAGTCGGGAGCCCGTCACAGCTGTCTCTGGGGACCTGTGCTTCCTCACCTTGTCACCTGGGTGGCATTTCCCCAGACCAGAAACCTGCCCGTCTGAAGAGACCACTGCTGCCTCCCTCGGGTCTCACTTGCCCGAGTCCCTCCCCGGGATGCCCCGCATCTCTGACGCCTGCTCCCATGGGGGCCGCCTCCCTTGGACTGGGACGGATCTGGCCTCCATCCCAGGGAACGCACTGGCTTTGGTGCATTATTTGGCCCAGAGGCCTGTGAACCTTTCTGGCCCTGGGTTGTGAGGGATGCTCTCCCCTCTGTGGTGTGACCGTCCAGCCTTCTGCATCTCCCAGTTTGTGATTGGGCCACGGGAGGAGCAGCCCTGTCCTGGCTGGCGTCAGACTGTGGCGTCACAGCACGCACAGGGGTCTCTATCTCTGACACGTGCCCTCTTTCACTGACACAGCCTCTTGTATCCTCGTGACATCCCCTCCCCTCCCTGGTGGAAGGCCCGTGTGACCGGTTCTGAGGGGAGAATATAACGATGGGTGTCGCTTCCAAGGTGGTTCATGAAAGCCTATGGTTTCTCTGGGTTCCTTTTCTCCCGGGTCCCTGCTCTGTGTCTGTGTCAGTGTGTATCTGTGTGTGTGTGTCTCTCTCTGACAAAGCAAGAGCAGATAACATGAGCTGCCCCAGGAGGCCCAGTGCTAAGAACCTGCAGAGGGTCCGGGCTGAGACACAGAAGTCCTGAGACCCCCCAGTCCCAGCCGAATCCTGCCAAGAGCACGTGCCCAGTCACGGTCTTGAAGGCGGACCCTGCCCCAGTAGAGCCTCAGCTGAGGCTGCAGGTCACCTCCTGGGTGACCGTGGGGCTGAGGCTCCCAGCCGAGCCGAGCCGCGAGACTGGCACAGAAAGTGTGAGGTGGTCCAAGTAAGGTGAATGTGTCCCCCAGCACAGACAACAGCCCATCCTCCAGGCTGGGGCCCGGGCCCGCCCTCCTCCCTCCCGAGCTCTCTCCGGCCACACTGGCCCCTACTCAGCTCCTCTCCGGACAAACCCTCTGTGCCTCCGAGTCTCTGCAGCTTTGCTCGTCCCCGCAGCACACTGCTTGCAGGCGTGTGTGGGACTGGCTCCTCTTGTCCTCTGGGTCCCAGCATCAGGGCCACCGTGGAGGCCTGTGAGACCCCCCCCCCACTACCCAGGGGCCCCTGGCCGCCCTCCTTCACCCTGCTTCATTTCTCGACAGTGTTGGTCTTTCCTTTCACACAGATTCGCTCTTGTGCCTTGACCCACCTCCCCCTCTGGGCTGTGAGCTCCTGGAGGGCTGGGACCTCACGGGACCTTTAACTCCGGCCCCCGGGCCAAACAGTGCCTGCTCAGGGTGAGAGGCACAGGAGCTGAATGCGTCCAGAGAAGATCTCAGAGTCCCTACCAGCCTCTGAGCAGCTCATGCTGTGGGCATGCAGACTAATAGTAAGAGGTACATGTTGGGTTGGGGGCAGGGGACGCCCAGCTTGACCCCTGAGCGTCCCTTCCAGCTCCAGAGGTTTCACTGAGCACAGTGGACACAGCCTGCCCCCTCGTGGTCAGAACCAGCATGACAGTCTCAGGCTTGGAAACCAGAAAACAAAACACACACCTTTGTTTGGATGTAGTCAAGGCAGCAGCCCTCCCTGGCCCTAGGGGGGCACAGGGGCAGGACCTGTGGGCTCCAGGGGTGATGTGAGGACTTCAGAAGCCTCCCTTGTCCCCCGTTCCACCTCTCCCGTCCCGGTGTCCCGTTCATTCCTAAGGCTTCCTCACCCCAGCCAGGGCACTACCTCTGGAAGCCCTTCCTAATGAGGCCCCGGGGCTCCAACGAGGAGTGTGGGGGCCAGGTCAGCAGGGTGGGGGTCTGTCTCGTTTCCCTCTTAACCCGGGTCTCCATACCCGCTGCGTCCAGCCGCCCTGCCTGGGTGGAGTGGCTGTGGCCCCAGGCCTAAGAGGATATGAGGGTCACTGAGCGGGCGGTGGAGATCGGATACGTGCGACCCCAGGTGTCGTGGGCTCCTGCCGCGAGGTGGTCCCGTGCGCGCAGTCCCATGGTCCCGGTGCACCTGCGCAGGCTCCACCTGCCTCGACCTTTGGTGGGAGTACCTCCCAGCCCACAAGGCTCCCGCGCCACATCCTGCCCGAAGGTGGGAGCCAGGGGCCACTCTAGCCGGACTGGTGAAGCTCCTCCTCCAAGTGCTCATGGAACAGTCGGGAAACTGAGGCCAGGAGAGGCAGGGACTGGCCGGGAACCCACCAGGTGAGCAGAGCCTAGAGGGGCTGGGGGAGGTTTCGGGCTCCTAGGCCAGGGCTACACTTTCCCAGGGGGTTTTCGAGGGAATGAGAGCCTCTAAGATCCTAGAGGACCACTGAACCCATCCCGTGTGGGGTCCTTTCCTCTGGGCATCCCCGAGTGGGCACAGGTCTGACCTTCTGCATCTCCCGGTTTCTGTTTGGGCCACGGGAGGACCAGCTGTGTCCTGTCTGGCTTCAGGCTGTGGTGTCACAGCACGCACGGGGGTCTCCACCCCGAGACCGTGCCCATTGTCACCGAAGGGGCCTCCGTATTCCCACCTAATCCTTAATCCATTGTGATTTCAATGTCAATGGAGAAAAAGTCTATTTCAAACGGCCACAAAGTACAAAAATGAATCTGTCCCGTCTGAAAAGTCGGTGCAGACCCAAAGGTATCTCTTGTGAGATTCCACTTGAAGGAAACCTCCAGAGGAGGTAACAGAACGTGGAGAGAAAGCAAACTGGGGGTTCCCAGGGGCTGGAGGGGGCACGAATGGGGAGTGAGGGCTCTGGGTACACGGTGACCCTTGGGGATCGAGATATTCTGCAACAAAATTCTGTGGCGAGGTTCACAGCGTTGTCAGCGTACCCCGTGCTCAGGAATTGCACAACGTAAAATAAATAAAACATTTTATTGAAGATGAATATAGATTATAACTAATGAACGAATACCATAACAGCTAAAAAATCGAAGAGAAAAAGGATAAGGGAGAAGAGGAAGAGACATTTTGGTGGGGGGTCGGGGTCAGGGATTGGAGAATGAATTTGAAATAAAATATAATAAACAAAAAATAAAATAAGATAAAAAAAGCACCCTGTATAGGTCTTCAAGCCCTTGATTTTTGGCCGACATCCATGTGGGATCAAGGGCAGTGGCAGGGGCGGGGAGAAGGGCGATGGCAGGAGCAGTGTTGGGATCAGAAGCAGGAACAGTGGAACCAGGAGAAGCGGGAGCAGAAGCAGGACCCAGCTGACTCTGCTCAGTTGCCTGCTGTCCCTGCACAGGTCCCAGGTCACTTGCTGGCTCCCAGGCCCCTGCAGGAGTCGCCCCAGACTCCACCCCTGAGTGCAGAGACTCCGAGGACCCCGATGCCCTTGGGTCGGGCTCTGGAGCCACACCGGCTTCCGCTCCTGCCCCGGACTCTTGAGAAGGAAACAGAGTGATGGTTGCAGTGGCTCCAAGGCGTCAGGGTGAGAAGAGGGATGGTCCCACCGCACACCAGCGCCAGCCTCTCCAGGGGCCTTTGCAGACACACAACTCACCCCAGAGCCTCCCCGAGAAGCCATGGCCAGGAACCCACATCAGGACCTCTGCCCCCCTGCAGGCCGCAGCCCAGGGCTCTCAATCTCTGCTCCTGGCCCCACACCAGCCCCCGGGGGCTCCTCCCTGGGTGGCCCAGCACCGCCCTGGCCCCGTGAACACACATCTCCCACCCCAGCCTTCTCACCCTCGGGCTCTGGCTCCGGGGGCTCCGGGTCCTCATCCCAGGACCGGTGAACCAGGACCCTGTGGAGGGGCCAGGGCGGTGAAGGAGGCCTTCCCAGGCCAACTCCAGGCCCTGCTTCCTGAGACCTGCGTGTGGCCACTCTCTCTCTGGGTCCAGGGTGGCCCTCCTGGGTGACGGGGCACATGCACAACTCTGTAGGGCGGCTGAATCCAGATTCCGCCAATCGTTTCCCGATTTCATCGGTTGATTTCTGTAAAGAGAGTGACCCGCGGACGGCCCGGAGACATCACAGCCCCGCCCAGCCATCCTCAGTGTCCTTCCGCCCTCCCTCCCCGCTGCTCCCAGATCGGACACAGACCTGAGTGTGCACAGCCCTGCGCCTGGGACACAGTGACATCCACCTACAGGGCTCGAGATGAACCTTGGGGACGAGAGGGCCACCCCAGCACCACCTGTCCCTGCCCTCCAGCCTTGACAGGGGTGTGAGCCTGACCCGCCCACCAGGCATCTAACCCCTTCATCAGCCTGCACCTGCTCAGGTGGGCCCTCCACACACGACCCCTCCTTCCACGCGCACACACACACACACACACACACACACACACACGGGAGGGGACGTGGGGCCGCACAGTTCAGATCAGAGTGGTGTCGGTCTGGACTGGATGTCTCTGGGTCTCCTGTGTTACCTTTGGGTCCCTGCGAGCTAGAGACCTGAGGCGTCCTGTGCACAACCTGACCCACTGTCTCCAGGGTCGGGAAGCGTCGCGGCCACGGGCTCCCCCGAGCCGGCAGCCGCGGGACACGGGCATACAACAGGAGAACATGTTCGTCAGGTGAAGGTGTCCCAACGAATGAGCCCAGTCTGGCGCTGTCTCCAGAACGTGGGTGCCTGGTGACCCGGGTTCCGAGTTCTGTTGGGGTCTGTTACCAGGGAGGTGAGGTCACTTCCTGGGGTCCCCTTACCCGGCTTCCTGCTCCTACAAGAGCCCCTCCCAGGCTGCAAAGGGCTCCCCTCCACCCCATGCCCTGTCCCTACAGTGACACCAACACAGCCCAGACACGTCACCACGAGGCCTGGTGCGGCCGGTGCCGCGGCTTTGGGGCCACAGAGCTGGGTTCAGACCTGGGTTTTCCCCCTGACCAGTGCTGGGACCCTGCATTGTGCCTGCCGGGGCCCCCGGTCACCCGTCTGCACAGTGGGGTCCTTGTGGCATCTACTTGTAGGGGCGCCATCAGGGAGACACCTGTAGACACGTCCCGTGCCTGCTATCCCATGAGGCTCGTGGGCACACGTGGCCGTGGAAGGACGAGGAAGGGGTGGGCCTGGCACGGAACACACTCACGCGGGCCTCGGTCCTCTCCGGGTCCAGGCACAGCCACCCCTCCTGCCTGGGTCCCAGGCCCAGGGAAGGTGGAGGTGAACTCGTTCACACCCTGTGCCCACCGGACACGCACTCCAGGGGCCCCATTGCATTTGGGCTCTGGTCCCAGTGCATGGTCTGGGCCTACATGCTGGGCGGTCCCCACTGTGGCTCCCAGCCTTCCTGATTCCTGGTCCTACGTGCCTCTGTCACCCCCTCCCCTCCCGGGTGGACGGCCCATGTGACCAGGTTCTAAGGGCTAGAATATGATGACCGGGTGTCATTTCTGAGCCGATACATAGAATTTCTGGATTCCTCTCTCGTGGGTCCATTCTCTGTCTCTGCCTCGGACTCTGTCTCTCTCTTTGTGTCTCATAGGCGCAGGTCCTGTGAGCTCCAAGGTCCAGGTGACAACCCTCAGAAGCCTCCCTTGTGGCTCGTGTCCCTCCCCTGGCCCAGTGCTCAGGTCCCTCACGAGGCCTCCTCTCCCCAGCCAGGGCTCTCCCTGGGGAACCACTTCCTAATGAGGACCCGAGGCTCCAAACAGGAGGGTCTTGACCTCAGTGTCCACACCAGGGTCCACTGCTTGGCCACGAGCTGCAAACCCAGGTCCTCGGTCCTCCAGGCCCCCAGGCTGCCCTCCGCTCCGAAGGACCTTGAGGGAGTAGGAAGCATTTTCCCAGGAGGGGAGAACAGAGGGCCAGGGATGAAGATCCCAGGACACAGAGTGGTCTATGAGCCTGTGGGACCCTTGGGACACTGTCGACGCAGCCCAGTTTAAGAGGAGGAAGCTGAGTCCTTCTGTGCTGTAGCCCCGTCCACACTTCCTAGCTCCAGGGGCCCAGCGTGGTGGACACAGGACCCCAGACCCCGTCCTCCCCTAGTTCCTGGCAATCCCCCTGGACACCTTGGGGACCCCCTGACCCTCAGCCGGTATGTCTCCCTCCCTATGTGTTGGGTCCCGGGCTATTGCCAGGAATCCTGATGTCCCTGCCCCATGGCCCCACTGCCTCCAGCCTTTCTCTTCTTTCCCCCTATTACCCACCCCTCCCACTGTCTCCAGTGGGACAGTCAGAATATGTGTGTGTGTGTGTGTGTGTGTGTGTGTGTGTTTGTGTGTGTGTGCACGCGCCTTTCTGGAGATGCCCAGAGGTCACAGCCTCACACGGATGGGGTGCATAGGGACCCCCGAGCATCTCAGGGCCTCTCATTCCCAGGGAGAACCCCATGTGGGGGTAGAGGCTGGCCTAGGATTGGAGACCAGCCCTGCTCCTTGGACAATGCACACCTCACTTGTCCTAGGCCAGTCCTTGTCTCTCCTGACCTCAGTGTCCCCCCTGTCCCTGAGGGTCAGACGGGGAAGTGCATCAGCGTGGCCCTGGCCCAGGCTCGCCCCCGGGGGTAGGTAGATGGGAGGTGCCCCGGGTACACAGGCCTCCCTCTCCAGGGTCAGCCGGGTCTGTGTCATGGCCAGGTATGCCCAGGGACCAGCACTCAACACCTGTGGATGATCCAGAGGTGACGCTGACGTGCATGAATCCAATCGCTCCCCACCTGGCTGGTCCCCCATGTTCCTACCTCTGCCAACTACTCTGGAACCCCAACCTTCCTGAGCCCCAGAACCATGCCCTCCCCATCCAGGCAAGCCTCAGGGTGTGAGGCCAGGTGGGTTGGACATCTGGGGACACGACGGCCAGTGACTACACTCATCCCACCCAGCTGGCCTGGACCGCAGACTCCACCCCGGGGTCCAGGTGCATGGACCCTGGGGCATGGCTGGGCCAGGGTCCTGGAGGCAGCAGTGGAGGCCGACTCAGGGCAGGGAGAAGTCGGTCCTCCCCCTGCCCTTCTCCTTTCCTCCTTCCGGCTTGTCTTCCTGGCAGGACCTTGGACAGAGGTCCAGCCTGTGCCTGGCTACAGCCCTGGGTGGAGTCAGAGGGTGGGAAGAGGCCCCTGGAGGCCAGGGGGCACCTCCAGGAAAACCAAGTGTCAGGGGGCTACTTTAACTGGGCATCCCCCGGGCACTCAGTGATTTCAGCCCTTTGTATACATGAGCCGTGACCCCAGGACCGGGTATCAGCCCATTCCTCACCCCAAGAGGCACGTATCCTCCCCAGCCGAGGCCCCGTCGGTGGCCGGTCCTCCCTCCAGCCCCAAGAGGTCCAGCTGCTCCACAGGCTCTACATCTTCCGCGGCTGGAGCCCGAGCAGCCATCAGGGGCCTGGATCCGGGCCCTGGAGCCCCTCAGGGAGGACAGGTGGTGAGACCGGGCAGGAGCCAGGAGAGGGCCGAGTGGAGGCTCCTTGAGGTCATGGCCTCCTGCTCAGCCCAGACCCAGGTGTGTGCTGACCCCTATGGCACCTGGACCCCAGCTGCCGGGCAGGCTCCGGGACAGAGACCACAATGTGGCTCCTGGTAGCTCACAGGTGTCCCTGTGTCCTGTAGTTAGACCTGTCCTACCAGCTGGACTCCCTCCTGGTGGCCAGCAATATCTGTGGCCAAAAGGAACAGGCCACCGTCAAGGTCTGGGAAGAATGAGTGGCCAAGCACAAGGGGAAGGATCACCCTCAACTCGGGGGGTCCCTGCCCGGGCTGGCGGGGGCTCCGGAGGTGGTATTCCAGCTCTCTGCTGACCAGCCCTGTGCCCAGAATCACCTGCCTCCCTTCTCTGGGCCTCACTCTCCTGCTCTGTGAAATGGGTGATGCAGACTGACCCCTCCCATGGCAGGAACAAGGCAGGGCCCCAGGGCCCGGGCTGTCCTCCCGGTCCTTCCCAGAGACTCCAGGGCCTGCGCTGGCCTCCCAGTCCCTCCCGGAGACCCCAGGGCCCAGGTTGTCCTCCCAGTCCCCCCCAGAGTCCCCAGGGCCCAGGTTGCCCTCCCGGTCCTTCCCAGAGACATCAGGCGTCAGCTCAGCCTCAGCCTCCACACGCCCCGGGGCAGCCTTGGGCGCTCACGAGCTCTGTGTCTCAGGGTCCAAAAGCACAGCTCCTCACTGCCCCTGTCCCCCCAGCCGGCGGGCGACACCGCATCACCGGTGCCGGCCTGGACGTGAGGATCAGCAGCCTGGACGAGAGCATCCGCCGAGCTGGCAGGGGGAACGTCCCTTGGTCCCCTCTCCGAGACCACCGAGGTACAGACCTCACTTGAACAACTCCTCTGACAGGAGACCATCTCTGGACCTGCCGGGGAATCCAGCCCCGGGAGGAGGCGACGACCTGCTCTGCTCTACAGAGGAGGAGACTGAGGCAACATCATCCTCCCAGGCCGGTGCTTGGGAATCCATTCTTGCCTGGGGGCAAATAACAAGCCTGTGAGCTCCCTCCAGATCTAGGATGCCGTGGCTCTGACGACACTGCCTGATCACGTCCCCTGCACCTGGCAAGCCGCGGTGACCCCCGACTCCTTACCTGACATCCGAGCCCCGAGTGAACTGGGCCAGATGCCCTCCCCAGGGTGTTCCCCTCCCTCCTCCCTAGTGTTTTCCTCCCCCAGGGAGCCCACCATCCCTGCCCCTCGAGCCCCCTGCTACCACCGCCCCGCTCCATGGCTCCCATCCAGAACACCCTCATCTCTAAGGCTGGCTTCAGAGGTCACCCCCTCGGGGTCCTGAGCAAGCCCACGCTTCGGGTCAGAGCGACCCGGGCTCACACTCACAGTGGGGCCACGTCAAGTCCTGTGACACGCAAGCTCTATGCCAGCTTCTGGGACCTCGGTGCTCTTTTTGAAGATGGGGTCGGCGGCTCCCACGTCCGGTGGGTGTGTGGGGGATGAAAGCAGGGAGGTGAAGGTGTCCGAAGTGGGGGAGCTTGTGGGGGGAGGGGGCTCTCAGGAAGGCACGGGGAGGGGATGGGGAGGAGGGAAAGGCGGCCTGACCTCTCCCTGCCCAGACTGGTGTCCACCTCCCCCTCCCCCTGCTCAGCCAGGCGCCCGGATGAACAGTGGAGTGGAGTGTGGGGGCCAGGTCAGCAGGGTGGGGGTCTGTCTCGTTTCCCTCTTAACCCGGGTCTCCATACCCGCTGCGTCCAGCCGCCCTGCCTGGGTGGAGTGGCTGTGGCCCCAGGCCTAAGAGGATATGAGGGTCACTGAGCGGGCGGTGGAGATCGGATACGTGCGACCCCAGGTGTCGTGGGCTCCTGCCGCGAGGTGGTCCCGTGCGCGCAGTCCCATGGTCCCGGTGCACCTGCGCAGGCTCCACCTGCCTCGACCTTTGGTGGGAGCACCTCCCAGCCCACAAGGCTCCCGCGCCACATCCTGCCCGAAGGTGGGAGCCAGGGGCCACTCTAGCCGGACTGGTGAAGCTCCTCCTCCAAGTGCTCATGGAACAGTCGGGAAACTGAGGCCAGGAGAGGCAGGGACTGGCCGGGAACCCACCAGGTGAGCAGAGCCTAGAGGGGCTGGGGGAGGTTTCGGGCTCCTAGGCCAGGGCTACACTTTCCCAGGGGGTTTTCGAGGGAATGAGAGCCTCTAAGATCCTAGAGGACCACTGAACCCATCCCGTGTGGGGTCCTTTCCTCTGGGCATCCCCGAGTGGGCACAGGTCTGACCTTCTGCATCTCCCGGTTTCTGTTTGGGCCACGGGAGGACCAGCTGTGTCCTGTCTGGCTTCAGGCTGTGGTGTCACAGCACGCACGGGGGTCTCCACCCCGAGACCGTGCCCATTGTCACCGAAGGGGCCTCCATATTCCCACCTAATCCTTAATCCATTGTGATTTCAATGTCAATGGAGAAAAAGTCTATTTCAAACGGCCACAAAGTACAAAAATGAATCTGTCCCGTCTGAAAAGTCGGTGCAGACCCAAAGGTATCTCTTGTGAGATTCCACTTGAAGGAAACCTCCAGAGGAGGTAACAGAACGTGGAGAGAAAGCAAACTGGGGGTTCCCAGGGGCTGGAGGGGGCACGAATGGGGAGTGAGGGCTCTGGGTACACGGTGACCCTTGGGGATCGAGATATTCTGCAACAAAATTCTGTGGCGAGGTTCACAGCGTTGTGAGCGTACCCCGTGCTCAGGAATTGCACAACGTAAACTAAATAAAACATTTTATTGAAGATTAATATAGATTATAACTAATGAACGAATACCATAACAGCTAAAAAATCGAAGAGAAAAAGGATAAGGGAGAAGAGGAAGAGACATTTTGGTGGGGGGTCGGGGTCAGGGATTGGAGAATGAATTTGAAATAAAATATAATAAACAAAAAATAAAAGAAGATAAAAAAAGCACCCTGTATAGGTCTTCAAGCCCTTGATTTTTGGCCGCCATCCATGTGGGATCAAGGGCAGTGGCAGGGGCGGGGAGAAGGGCGATGGCAGGAGCAGTGTTGGGATCAGAAGCAGGAACAGTGGAACCAGGAGAAGCGGGAGCAGAAGCAGGACCCAGCTGACTCTGCTCAGTTGCCTGCTGTCCCTGCACAGGTCCCAGGTCACTTGCTGGCTCCCAGGCCCCTGCAGGAGTCGCCCCAGACTCCACCCCTGAGTGCAGAGACTCCGAGGACCCCGATGCCCTTGGGTCGGGCTCTGGAGCCACACCGGCTTCCGCTCCTGCCCCGGACTCTTGAGAAGGAAACAGAGTGATGGTTGCAGTGGCTCCAAGGCGTCAGGGTGAGAAGAGGGATGGTCCCACCGCACACCAGCGCCAGCCTCTCCAGGGGCCTTTGCAGACACACAACTCACCCCAGAGCCTCCCCGAGAAGCCATGGCCAGGAACCCACATCAGGACCTCTGCCCCCCTGCAGGCCGCAGCCCAGGGCTCTCAATCTCTGCTCCTGGCCCCACACCAGCCCCCGGGGGCTCCTCCCTGGGTGGCCCAGCACCGCCCTGGCCCCGTGAACACACATCTCCCACCCCAGCCTTCTCACCCTCGGGCTCTGGCTCCGGGGGCTCCGGGTCCTCATCCCAGGACCGGTGAACCAGGACCCTGTGGAGGGGCCAGGGCGGTGAAGGAGGCCTTCCCAGGCCAACTCCAGGCCCTGCTTCCTGAGACCTGCGTGTGGCCACTCTCTCTCTGGGTCCAGGGTGGCCCTCCTGGGTGACGGGGCACATGCACAACTCTGTAGGGCGGGTGAATCCAGATTCCGCCAATCGTTTCCCGATTTCATCGGTTGATTTCTGTAAAGAGAGTGACCCGCGGACGGCCCGGAGACATCACAGCCCCGCCCAGCCATCCTCAGTGTCCTTCCGCCCTCCCTCCCCGCTGCTCCCAGATCGGACACAGACCTGAGTGTGCACAGCCCTGCGCCTGGGACACAGTGACATCCACCTACAGGGCTCGAGATGAACCTTGGGGACGAGAGGGCCACCCCAGCACAACCTGTCCCTGCCCTCCAGCCTTGACAGGGGTGTGAGCCTGACCCGCCCACCAGGCATCTAACCCCTTCATCAGCCTGCACCTGCTCAGGTGGGCCCTCCACACACGACCCCTCCTTCCACGCGCACACACACACACACACACACACACACACACACGGGAGGGGACGTGGGGCCGCACAGTTCAGATCAGAGTGGTGTCGGTCTGGACTGGATGTCTCTGGGTCTCCTGTGTTACCTTTGGGTCCCTGCGAGCTAGAGACCTGAGGCGTCCTGTGCACAACCTGACCCACTGTCTCCAGGGTCGGGAAGCGTCGCGGCCACGGGCTCCCCCGAGCCGGCAGCCGCGGGACACGGGCATACAACAGGAGAACATGTTCGTCAGGTGAAGGTGTCCCAACGAATGAGCCCAGTCTGGCGCTGTCTCCAGAACGTGGGTGCCTGGTGACCCGGGTTCCGAGTTCTGTTGGGGTCTGTTACCAGGGAGGTGAGGTCACTTCCTGGGGTCCCCTTACCCGGCTTCCTGCTCCTACAAGAGCCCCTCCCAGGCTGCAAAGGGCTCCCCTCCACCCCATGCCCTGTCCCTACAGTGACACCAACACAGCCCAGACACGTCACCACGAGGCCTGGTGCGGCCGGTGCCGCGGCTTTGGGGCCACAGAGCTGGGTTCAGACCTGGGTTTTCCCCCTGACCAGTGCTGGGACCCTGCATTGTGCCTCCCGGGGCCCCCGGTCACCCGTCTGCACAGTGGGGTCCTTGTGGCATCTACTTGTAGGGGCGCCATCAGGGAGACACCTGTAGACACGTCCCGTGCCTGCTATCCCATGAGGCTCGTGGGCACACGTGGCCGTGGAAGGACGAGGAAGGGGTGGGCCTGGCACGGAACACACTCACGCGGGCCTCGGTCCTCTCCGGGTCCAGGCACAGCCACCCCTCCTGCCTGGGTCCCAGGCCCAGGGAAGGTGGAGGTGAACTCGTTCACACCCTGTGCCCACCGGACACGCACTCCAGGGGCCCCATTGCATTTGGGCTCTGGTCCCAGTGCATGGTCTGGGCCTACATGCTGGGCGGTCCCCACTGTGGCTCCCAGCCTTCCTGATTCCTGGTCCTACGTGCCTCTGTCACCCCCTCCCCTCCCGGGTGGACGGCCCATGTGACCAGGTTCTAAGGGCTAGAATATGATGACCGGGTGTCATTTCTGAGCCGATACATAGAATTTCTGGATTCCTCTCTCGTGGGTCCATTCTCTGTCTCTGCCTCGGACTCTGTCTCTCTCTTTGTGTCTCATAGGCGCAGGTCCTGTGAGCTCCAAGGTCCAGGTGACAACCCTCAGAAGCCTCCCTTGTGGCTCGTGTCCCTCCCCTGGCCCAGTGCTCAGGTCCCTCACGAGGCCTCCTCTCCCCAGCCAGGGCTCTCCCTGGGGAACCACTTCCTAATGAGGACCCGAGGCTCCAAACAGGAGGGTCTTGACCTCAGTGTCCACACCAGGGTCCACTGCTTGGCCACGAGCTGCAAACCCAGGTCCTCGGTCCTCCAGGCCCCCAGGCTGCCCTCCGCTCCGAAGGACCTTGAGGGAGTAGGAAGCATTTTCCCAGGAGGGGAGAACAGAGGGCCAGGGATGAAGATCCCAGGACACAGAGTGGTCTATGAGCCTGTGGGACCCTTGGGACACTGTCGACGCAGCCCAGTTTAAGAGGAGGAAGCTGAGTCCTTCTGTGCTGTAGCCCCGTCCACACTTCCTAGCTCCAGGGGCCCAGCGTGGTGGACACAGGACCCCAGACCCCGTCCTCCCCTAGTTCCTGGCAATCCCCCTGGACACCTTGGGGACCCCCTGACCCTCAGCCGGTATGTCTCCCTCCCTATGTGTTGGGTCCCGGGCTATTGCCAGGAATCCTGATGTCCCTGCCCCATGGCCCCACTGCCTCCAGCCTTTCTCTTCTTTCCCCCTATTACCCACCCCTCCCACTGTCTCCAGTGGGACAGTCAGAATATGTGTGTGTGTGTGTGTGTGTGTGTGTGTTGTGTGTGTGTGCACGCGCCTTTCTGGAGATGCCCAGAGGTCACAGCCTCACACGGATGGGGTGCATAGGGACCCCCGAGCATCTCAGGGCCTCTCATTCCCAGGGAGAACCCCATGTGGGGGTAGAGGCTGGCCTAGGATTGGAGACCAGCCCTGCTCCTTGGACAATGCACACCTCACTTGTCCTAGGCCAGTCCTTGTCTCTCCTGACCTCAGTGTCCCCCCTGTCCCTGAGGGTCAGACGGGGAAGTGCATCAGCGTGGCCCTGGCCCAGGCTCGCCCCCGGGGGTAGGTAGATGGGAGGTGCCCCGGGTACACAGGCCTCCCTCTCCAGGGTCAGCCGGGTCTGTGTCATGGCCAGGTATGCCCAGGGACCAGCACTCAACACCTGTGGATGATCCAGAGGTGACGCTGACGTGCATGAATCCAATCGCTCCCCACCTGGCTGGTCCCCCATGTTCCTACCTCTGCCAACTACTCTGGAACCCCAACCTTCCTGAGCCCCAGAACCATGCCCTCCCCATCCAGGCAAGCCTCAGGGTGTGAGGCCAGGTGGGTTGGACATCTGGGGACACGACGGCCAGTGACTACACTCATCCCACCCAGCTGGCCTGGACCGCAGACTCCACCCCGGGGTCCAGGTGCATGGACCCTGGGGCATGGCTGGGCCAGGGTCCTGGAGGCAGCAGTGGAGGCCGACTCAGGGCAGGGAGAAGTCGGTCCTCCCCCTGCCCTTCTCCTTTCCTCCTTCCGGCTTGTCTTCCTGGCAGGACCTTGGACAGAGGTCCAGCCTGTGCCTGGCTACAGCCCTGGGTGGAGTCAGAGGGTGGGAAGAGGCCCCTGGAGGCCAGGGGGCACCTCCAGGAAAACCAAGTGTCAGGGGGCTACTTTAACTGGGCATCCCCCGGGCACTCAGTGATTTCAGCCCTTTGTATACATGAGCCGTGACCCCAGGACCGGGTATCAGCCCATTCCTCACCCCAAGAGGCACGTATCCTCCCCAGCCGAGGCCCCGTCGGTGGCCGGTCCTCCCTCCAGCCCCAAGAGGTCCAGCTGCTCCACAGGCTCTACATCTTCCGCGGCTGGAGCCCGAGCAGCCATCAGGGGCCTGGATCCGGGCCCTGGAGCCCCTCAGGGAGGACAGGTGGTGAGACCGGGCAGGAGCCAGGAGAGGGCCGAGTGGAGGCTCCTTGAGGTCATGGCCTCCTGCTCAGCCCAGACCCAGGTGTGTGCTGACCCCTATGGCACCTGGACCCCAGCTGCCGGGCAGGCTCCGGGACAGAGACCACAATGTGGCTCCTGGTAGCTCACAGGTGTCCCTGTGTCCTGTAGTTAGACCTGTCCTACCAGCTGGACTCCCTCCTGGTGGCCAGCAATATCTGTGGCCAAAAGGAACAGGCCACCGTCAAGGTCTGGGAAGAATGAGTGGCCAAGCACAAGGGGAAGGATCACCCTCAACTCGGGGGGTCCCTGCCCGGGCTGGCGGGGGCTCCGGAGGTGGTATTCCAGCTCTCTGCTGACCAGCCCTGTGCCCAGAATCACCTGCCTCCCTTCTCTGGGCCTCACTCTCCTGCTCTGTGAAATGGGTGATGCAGACTGACCCCTCCCATGGCAGGAACAAGGCAGGGCCCCAGGGCCCGGGCTGTCCTCCCGGTCCTTCCCAGAGACTCCAGGGCCTGCGCTGGCCTCCCAGTCCCTCCCGGAGACCCCAGGGCCCAGGTTGTCCTCCCAGTCCCCCCCAGAGTCCCCAGGGCCCAGGTTGCCCTCCCGGTCCTTCCCAGAGACATCAGGCGTCAGCTCAGCCTCAGCCTCCACACGCCCCGGGGCAGCCTTGGGCGCTCACGAGCTCTGTGTCTCAGGGTCCAAAAGCACAGCTCCTCACTGCCCCTGTCCCCCCAGCCGGCGGGCGACACCGCATCACCGGTGCCGGCCTGGACGTGAGGATCAGCAGCCTGGACGAGAGCATCCGCCGAGCTGGCAGGGGGAACGTCCCTTGGTCCCCTCTCCGAGACCACCGAGGTACAGACCTCACTTGAACAACTCCTCTGACAGGAGACCATCTCTGGACCTGCCGGGGAATCCAGCCCCGGGAGGAGGCGACGACCTGCTCTGCTCTACAGAGGAGGAGACTGAGGCAACATCATCCTCCCAGGCCGGTGCTTGGGAATCCATTCTTGCCTGGGGGCAAATAACAAGCCTGTGAGCTCCCTCCAGATCTAGGATGCCGTGGCTCTGACGACACTGCCTGATCACGTCCCCTGCACCTGGCAAGCCGCGGTGACCCCCGACTCCTTACCTGACATCCGAGCCCCGAGTGAACTGGGCCAGATGCCCTCCCCAGGGTGTTCCCCTCCCCCTCCCTAGTGTTTTCCTCCCCCAGGGAGCCCACCATCCCTGCCCCTCGAGCCCCCTGCTACCACCGCCCCGCTCCATGGCTCCCATCCAGAACACCCTCATCTCTAAGGCTGGCTTCAGAGGTCACCCCCTCGGGGTCCTGAGCAAGCCCACGCTTCGGGTCAGAGCGACCCGGGCTCACACTCACAGTGGGGCCACGTCAAGTCCTGTGACACGCAAGCTCTATGCCAGCTTCTGGGACCTCGGTGCTCTTTTTGAAGATGGGGTCGGCGGCTCCCACGTCCGGTGGGTGTGTGGGGGATGAAAGCAGGGAGGTGAAGGTGTCCGAAGTGGGGGAGCTTGTGGGGGGAGGGGGCTCTCAGGAAGGCACGGGGAGGGGATGGGGAGGAGGGAAAGGCGGCCTGACCTCTCCCTGCCCAGACTGGTGTCCACCTCCCCCTCCCCCTGCTCAGCCAGGCGCCCGGATGAACAGTGGAGTGGAGTGTGGGGGCCAGGTCAGCAGGGTGGGGGTCTGTCTCGTTTCCCTCTTAACCCGGGTCTCCATACCCGCTGCGTCCAGCCGCCCTGCCTGGGTGGAGTGGCTGTGGCCCCAGGCCTAAGAGGATATGAGGGTCACTGAGCGGGCGGTGGAGATCGGATACGTGCGACCCCAGGTGTCGTGGGCTCCTGCCGCGAGGTGGTCCCGTGCGCGCAGTCCCATGGTCCCGGTGCACCTGCGCAGGCTCCACCTGCCTCGACCTTTGGTGGGAGCACCTCCCAGCCCACAAGGCTCCCGCGCCACATCCTGCCCGAAGGTGGGAGCCAGGGGCCACTCTAGCCGGACTGGTGAAGCTCCTCCTCCAAGTGCTCATGGAACAGTCGGGAAACTGAGGCCAGGAGAGGCAGGGACTGGCCGGGAACCCACCAGGTGAGCAGAGCCTAGAGGGGCTGGGGGAGGTTTCGGGCTCCTAGGCCAGGGCTACACTTTCCCAGGGGGTTTTCGAGGGAATGAGAGCCTCTAAGATCCTAGAGGACCACTGAACCCATCCCGTGTGGGGTCCTTTCCTCTGGGCATCCCCGAGTGGGCACAGGTCTGACCTTCTGCATCTCCCGGTTTCTGTTTGGGCCACGGGAGGACCAGCTGTGTCCTGTCTGGCTTCAGGCTGTGGTGTCACAGCACGCACGGGGGTCTCCACCCCGAGACCGTGCCCATTGTCACCGAAGGGGCCTCCATAGTCCCACCTAATCCTTAATCCATTGTGATTTCAATGTCAATGGAGAAAAAGTCTATTTCAAACGGCCACAAAGTACAAAAATGAATCTGTCCCGTCTGAAAAGTCGGTGCAGACCCAAAGGTATCTCTTGTGAGATTCCACTTGAAGGAAACCTCCAGAGGAGGTAACAGAACGTGGAGAGAAAGCAAACTGGGGGTTCCCAGGGGCTGGAGGGGGCACGAATGGGGAGTGAGGGCTCTGGGTACACGGTGACCCTTGGGGATCGAGATATTCTGCAACAAAATTCTGTGGCGAGGTTCACAGCGTTGTGAGCGTACCCCGTGCTCAGGAATTGCACAACGTAAAATAAATAAAACATTTTATTGAAGATTAATATAGATTATAACTAATGAACGAATACCATAACAGCTAAAAAATCGAAGAGAAAAAGGATAAGGGAGAAGAGGAAGAGACATTTTGGTGGGGGGTCGGGGTCAGGGATTGGAGAATGAATTTGAAATAAAATATAATAAACAAAAAATAAAAGAAGATAAAAAAAGCACCCTGTATAGGTCTTCAAGCCCTTGATTTTTGGCCGACATCCATGTGGGATCAAGGGCAGTGGCAGGGGCGGGGAGAAGGGCGATGGCAGGAGCAGTGTTGGGATCAGAAGCAGGAACAGTGGAACCAGGAGAAGCGGGAGCAGAAGCAGGACCCAGCTGACTCTGCTCAGTTGCCTGCTGTCCCTGCACAGGTCCCAGGTCACTTGCTGGCTCCCAGGCCCCTGCAGGAGTCGCCCCAGACTCCACCCCTGAGTGCAGAGACTCCGAGGACCCCGATGCCCTTGGGTCGGGCTCTGGAGCCACACCGGCTTCCGCTCCTGCCCCGGACTCTTGAGAAGGAAACAGAGTGATGGTTGCAGTGGCTCCAAGGCGTCAGGGTGAGAAGAGGGATGGTCCCACCGCACACCAGCGCCAGCCTCTCCAGGGGCCTTTGCAGACACACAACTCACCCCAGAGCCTCCCCGAGAAGCCATGGCCAGGAACCCACATCAGGACCTCTGCCCCCCTGCAGGCCGCAGCCCAGGGCTCTCAATCTCTGCTCCTGGCCCCACACCAGCCCCCGGGGGCTCCTCCCTGGGTGGCCCAGCACCGCCCTGGCCCCGTGAACACACATCTCCCACCCCAGCCTTCTCACCCTCGGGCTCTGGCTCCGGGGGCTCCGGGTCCTCATCCCAGGACCGGTGAACCAGGACCCTGTGGAGGGGCCAGGGCGGTGAAGGAGGCCTTCCCAGGCCAACTCCAGGCCCTGCTTCCTGAGACCTGCGTGTGGCCACTCTCTCTCTGGGTCCAGGGTGGCCCTCCTGGGTGACGGGGCACATGCACAACTCTGTAGGGCGGGTGAATCCAGATTCCGCCAATCGTTTCCCGATTTCATCGGTTGATTTCTGTAAAGAGAGTGACCCGCGGACGGCCCGGAGACATCACAGCCCCGCCCAGCCATCCTCAGTGTCCTTCCGCCCTCCCTCCCCGCTGCTCCCAGATCGGACACAGACCTGAGTGTGCACAGCCCTGCGCCTGGGACACAGTGACATCCACCTACAGGGCTCGAGATGAACCTTGGGGACGAGAGGGCCACCCCAGCACAACCTGTCCCTGCCCTCCAGCCTTGACAGGGGTGTGAGCCTGACCCGCCCACCAGGCATCTAACCCCTTCATCAGCCTGCACCTGCTCAGGTGGGCCCTCCACACACGACCCCTCCTTCCACGCGCACACACACACACACACACACACACACACACGGGAGGGGACGTGGGGCCGCACAGTTCAGATCAGAGTGGTGTCGGTCTGGACTGGATGTCTCTGGGTCTCCTGTGTTACCTTTGGGTCCCTGCGAGCTAGAGACCTGAGGCGTCCTGTGCACAACCTGACCCACTGTCTCCAGGGTCGGGAAGCGTCGCGGCCACGGGCTCCCCCGAGCCGGCAGCCGCGGGACACGGGCATACAACAGGAGAACATGTTCGTCAGGTGAAGGTGTCCCAACGAATGAGCCCAGTCTGGCGCTGTCTCCAGAACGTGGGTGCCTGGTGACCCGGGTTCCGAGTTCTGTTGGGGTCTGTTACCAGGGAGGTGAGGTCACTTCCTGGGGTCCCCTTACCCGGCTTCCTGCTCCTACAAGAGCCCCTCCCAGGCTGCAAAGGGCTCCCCTCCACCCCATGCCCTGTCCCTACAGTGACACCAACACAGCCCAGACACGTCACCACGAGGCCTGGTGCGGCCGGTGCCGCGGCTTTGGGGCCACAGAGCTGGGTTCAGACCTGGGTTTTCCCCCTGACCAGTGCTGGGACCCTGCATTGTGCCTCCCGGGGCCCCCGGTCACCCGTCTGCACAGTGGGGTCCTTGTGGCATCTACTTGTAGGGGCGCCATCAGGGAGACACCTGTAGACACGTCCCGTGCCTGCTATCCCATGAGGCTCGTGGGCACACGTGGCCGTGGAAGGACGAGGAAGGGGTGGGCCTGGCACGGAACACACTCACGCGGGCCTCGGTCCTCTCCGGGTCCAGGCACAGCCACCCCTCCTGCCTGGGTCCCAGGCCCAGGGAAGGTGGAGGTGAACTCGTTCACACCCTGTGCCCACCGGACACGCACTCCAGGGGCCCCATTGCATTTGGGCTCTGGTCCCAGTGCATGGTCTGGGCCTACATGCTGGGCGGTCCCCACTGTGGCTCCCAGCCTTCCTGATTCCTGGTCCTACGTGCCTCTGTCACCCCCTCCCCTCCCGGGTGGACGGCCCATGTGACCAGGTTCTAAGGGCTAGAATATGATGACCGGGTGTCATTTCTGAGCCGATACATAGAATTTCTGGATTCCTCTCTCGTGGGTCCATTCTCTGTCTCTGCCTCGGACTCTGTCTCTCTCTTTGTGTCTCATAGGCGCAGGTCCTGTGAGCTCCAAGGTCCAGGTGACAACCCTCAGAAGCCTCCCTTGTGGCTCGTGTCCCTCCCCTGGCCCAGTGCTCAGGTCCCTCACGAGGCCTCCTCTCCCCAGCCAGGGCTCTCCCTGGGGAACCACTTCCTAATGAGGACCCGAGGCTCCAAACAGGAGGGTCTTGACCTCAGTGTCCACACCAGGGTCCACTGCTTGGCCACGAGCTGCAAACCCAGGTCCTCGGTCCTCCAGGCCCCCAGGCTGCCCTCCGCTCCGAAGGACCTTGAGGGAGTAGGAAGCATTTTCCCAGGAGGGGAGAACAGAGGGCCAGGGATGAAGATCCCAGGACACAGAGTGGTCTATGAGCCTGTGGGACCCTTGGGACACTGTCGACGCAGCCCAGTTTAAGAGGAGGAAGCTGAGTCCTTCTGTGCTGTAGCCCCGTCCACACTTCCTAGCTCCAGGGGCCCAGCGTGGTGGACACAGGACCCCAGACCCCGTCCTCCCCTAGTTCCTGGCAATCCCCCTGGACACCTTGGGGACCCCCTGACCCTCAGCCGGTATGTCTCCCTCCCTATGTGTTGGGTCCCGGGCTATTGCCAGGAATCCTGATGTCCCTGCCCCATGGCCCCACTGCCTCCAGCCTTTCTCTTCTTTCCCCCTATTACCCACCCCTCCCACTGTCTCCAGTGGGACAGTCAGAATATGTGTGTGTGTGTGTGTGTGTGTGTGTGTGTGTGTGTGCACGCGCCTTTCTGGAGATGCCCAGAGGTCACAGCCTCACACGGATGGGGTGCATAGGGACCCCCGAGCATCTCAGGGCCTCTCATTCCCAGGGAGAACCCCATGTGGGGGTAGAGGCTGGCCTAGGATTGGAGACCAGCCCTGCTCCTTGGACAATGCACACCTCACTTGTCCTAGGCCAGTCCTTGTCTCTCCTGACCTCAGTGTCCCCCCTGTCCCTGAGGGTCAGACGGGGAAGTGCATCAGCGTGGCCCTGGCCCAGGCTCGCCCCCGGGGGTAGGTAGATGGGAGGTGCCCCGGGTACACAGGCCTCCCTCTCCAGGGTCAGCCGGGTCTGTGTCATGGCCAGGTATGCCCAGGGACCAGCACTCAACACCTGTGGATGATCCAGAGGTGACGCTGACGTGCATGAATCCAATCGCTCCCCACCTGGCTGGTCCCCCATGTTCCTACCTCTGCCAACTACTCTGGAACCCCAACCTTCCTGAGCCCCAGAACCATGCCCTCCCCATCCAGGCAAGCCTCAGGGTGTGAGGCCAGGTGGGTTGGACATCTGGGGACACGACGGCCAGTGACTACACTCATCCCACCCAGCTGGCCTGGACCGCAGACTCCACCCCGGGGTCCAGGTGCATGGACCCTGGGGCATGGCTGGGCCAGGGTCCTGGAGGCAGCAGTGGAGGCCGACTCAGGGCAGGGAGAAGTCGGTCCTCCCCCTGCCCTTCTCCTTTCCTCCTTCCGGCTTGTCTTCCTGGCAGGACCTTGGACAGAGGTCCAGCCTGTGCCTGGCTACAGCCCTGGGTGGAGTCAGAGGGTGGGAAGAGGCCCCTGGAGGCCAGGGGGCACCTCCAGGAAAACCAAGTGTCAGGGGGCTACTTTAACTGGGCATCCCCCGGGCACTCAGTGATTTCAGCCCTTTGTATACATGAGCCGTGACCCCAGGACCGGGTATCAGCCCATTCCTCACCCCAAGAGGCACGTATCCTCCCCAGCCGAGGCCCCGTCGGTGGCCGGTCCTCCCTCCAGCCCCAAGAGGTCCAGCTGCTCCACAGGCTCTACATCTTCCGCGGCTGGAGCCCGAGCAGCCATCAGGGGCCTGGATCCGGGCCCTGGAGCCCCTCAGGGAGGACAGGTGGTGAGACCGGGCAGGAGCCAGGAGAGGGCCGAGTGGAGGCTCCTTGAGGTCATGGCCTCCTGCTCAGCCCAGACCCAGGTGTGTGCTGACCCCTATGGCACCTGGACCCCAGCTGCCGGGCAGGCTCCGGGACAGAGACCACAATGTGGCTCCTGGTAGCTCACAGGTGTCCCTGTGTCCTGTAGTTAGACCTGTCCTACCAGCTGGACTCCCTCCTGGTGGCCAGCAATATCTGTGGCCAAAAGGAACAGGCCACCGTCAAGGTCTGGGAAGAATGAGTGGCCAAGCACAAGGGGAAGGATCACCCTCAACTCGGGGGGTCCCTGCCCGGGCTGGCGGGGGCTCCGGAGGTGGTATTCCAGCTCTCTGCTGACCAGCCCTGTGCCCAGAATCACCTGCCTCCCTTCTCTGGGCCTCACTCTCCTGCTCTGTGAAATGGGTGATGCAGACTGACCCCTCCCATGGCAGGAACAAGGCAGGGCCCCAGGGCCCGGGCTGTCCTCCCGGTCCTTCCCAGAGACTCCAGGGCCTGCGCTGGCCTCCCAGTCCCTCCCGGAGACCCCAGGGCCCAGGTTGTCCTCCCAGTCCCCCCCAGAGTCCCCAGGGCCCAGGTTGCCCTCCCGGTCCTTCCCAGAGACATCAGGCGTCAGCTCAGCCTCAGCCTCCACACGCCCCGGGGCAGCCTTGGGCGCTCACGAGCTCTGTGTCTCAGGGTCCAAAAGCACAGCTCCTCACTGCCCCTGTCCCCCCAGCCGGCGGGCGACACCGCATCACCGGTGCCGGCCTGGACGTGAGGATCAGCAGCCTGGACGAGAGCATCCGCCGAGCTGGCAGGGGGAACGTCCCTTGGTCCCCTCTCCGAGACCACCGAGGTACAGACCTCACTTGAACAACTCCTCTGACAGGAGACCATCTCTGGACCTGCCGGGGAATCCAGCCCCGGGAGGAGGCGACGACCTGCTCTGCTCTACAGAGGAGGAGACTGAGGCAACATCATCCTCCCAGGCCGGTGCTTGGGAATCCATTCTTGCCTGGGGGCAAATAACAAGCCTGTGAGCTCCCTCCAGATCTAGGATGCCGTGGCTCTGACGACACTGCCTGATCACGTCCCCTGCACCTGGCAAGCCGCGGTGACCCCCGACTCCTTACCTGACATCCGAGCCCCGAGTGAACTGGGCCAGATGCCCTCCCCAGGGTGTTCCCCTCCCTCCTCCCTAGTGTTTTCCTCCCCCAGGGAGCCCACCATCCCTGCCCCTCGAGCCCCCTGCTACCACCGCCCCGCTCCATGGCTCCCATCCAGAACACCCTCATCTCTAAGGCTGGCTTCAGAGGTCACCCCCTCGGGGTCCTGAGCAAGCCCACGCTTCGGGTCAGAGCGACCCGGGCTCACACTCACAGTGGGGCCACGTCAAGTCCTGTGACACGCAAGCTCTATGCCAGCTTCTGGGACCTCGGTGCTCTTTTTGAAGATGGGGTCGGCGGCTCCCACGTCCGGTGGGTGTGTGGGGGATGAAAGCAGGGAGGTGAAGGTGTCCGAAGTGGGGGAGCTTGTGGGGGGAGGGGGCTCTCAGGAAGGCACGGGGAGGGGATGGGGAGGAGGGAAAGGCGGCCTGACCTCTCCCTGCCCAGACTGGTGTCCACCTCCCCCTCCCCCTGCTCAGCCAGGCGCCCGGATGAACAGTGGAGTGGAGTGTGGGGGCCAGGTCAGCAGGGTGGGGGTCTGTCTCGTTTCCCTCTTAACCCGGGTCTCCATACCCGCTGCGTCCAGCCGCCCTGCCTGGGTGGAGTGGCTGTGGCCCCAGGCCTAAGAGGATATGAGGGTCACTGAGCGGGCGGTGGAGATCGGATACGTGCGACCCCAGGTGTCGTGGGCTCCTGCCGCGAGGTGGTCCCGTGCGCGCAGTCCCATGGTCCCGGTGCACCTGCGCAGGCTCCACCTGCCTCGACCTTTGGTGGGAGCACCTCCCAGCCCACAAGGCTCCCGCGCCACATCCTGCCCGAAGGTGGGAGCCAGGGGCCACTCTAGCCGGACTGGTGAAGCTCCTCCTCCAAGTGCTCATGGAACAGTCGGGAAACTGAGGCCAGGAGAGGCAGGGACTGGCCGGGAACCCACCAGGTGAGCAGAGCCTAGAGGGGCTGGGGGAGGTTTCGGGCTCCTAGGCCAGGGCTACACTTTCCCAGGGGGTTTTCGAGGGAATGAGAGCCTCTAAGATCCTAGAGGACCACTGAACCCATCCCGTGTGGGGTCCTTTCCTCTGGGCATCCCCGAGTGGGCACAGGTCTGACCTTCTGCATCTCCCGGTTTCTGTTTGGGCCACGGGAGGACCAGCTGTGTCCTGTCTGGCTTCAGGCTGTGGTGTCACAGCACGCACGGGGGTCTCCACCCCGAGACCGTGCCCATTGTCACCGAAGGGGCCTCCATAGTCCCACCTAATCCTTAATCCATTGTGATTTCAATGTCAATGGAGAAAAAGTCTATTTCAAACGGCCACAAAGTACAAAAATGAATCTGTCCCGTCTGAAAAGTCGGTGCAGACCCAAAGGTATCTCTTGTGAGATTCCACTTGAAGGAAACCTCCAGAGGAGGTAACAGAACGTGGAGAGAAAGCAAACTGGGGGTTCCCAGGGGCTGGAGGGGGCACGAATGGGGAGTGAGGGCTCTGGGTACACGGTGACCCTTGGGGATCGAGATATTCTGCAACAAAATTCTGTGGCGAGGTTCACAGCGTTGTGAGCGTACCCCGTGCTCAGGAATTGCACAACGTAAAATAAATAAAACATTTTATTGAAGATTAATATAGATTATAACTAATGAACGAATACCATAACAGCTAAAAAATCGAAGAGAAAAAGGATAAGGGAGAAGAGGAAGAGACATTTTGGTGGGGGGTCGGGGTCAGGGATTGGAGAATGAATTTGAAATAAAATATAATAAACAAAAAATAAAAGAAGATAAAAAAAGCACCCTGTATAGGTCTTCAAGCCCTTGATTTTTGGCCGCCATCCATGTGGGATCAAGGGCAGTGGCAGGGGCGGGGAGAAGGGCGATGGCAGGAGCAGTGTTGGGATCAGAAGCAGGAACAGTGGAACCAGGAGAAGCGGGAGCAGAAGCAGGACCCAGCTGACTCTGCTCAGTTGCCTGCTGTCCCTGCACAGGTCCCAGGTCACTTGCTGGCTCCCAGGCCCCTGCAGGAGTCGCCCCAGACTCCACCCCTGAGTGCAGAGACTCCGAGGACCCCGATGCCCTTGGGTCGGGCTCTGGAGCCACACCGGCTTCCGCTCCTGCCCCGGACTCTTGAGAAGGAAACAGAGTGATGGTTGCAGTGGCTCCAAGGCGTCAGGGTGAGAAGAGGGATGGTCCCACCGCACACCAGCGCCAGCCTCTCCAGGGGCCTTTGCAGACACACAACTCACCCCAGAGCCTCCCCGAGAAGCCATGGCCAGGAACCCACATCAGGACCTCTGCCCCCCTGCAGGCCGCAGCCCAGGGCTCTCAATCTCTGCTCCTGGCCCCACACCAGCCCCCGGGGGCTCCTCCCTGGGTGGCCCAGCACCGCCCTGGCCCCGTGAACACACATCTCCCACCCCAGCCTTCTCACCCTCGGGCTCTGGCTCCGGGGGCTCCGGGTCCTCATCCCAGGACCGGTGAACCAGGACCCTGTGGAGGGGCCAGGGCGGTGAAGGAGGCCTTCCCAGGCCAACTCCAGGCCCTGCTTCCTGAGACCTGCGTGTGGCCACTCTCTCTCTGGGTCCAGGGTGGCCCTCCTGGGTGACGGGGCACATGCACAACTCTGTAGGGCGGGTGAATCCAGATTCCGCCAATCGTTTCCCGATTTCATCGGTTGATTTCTGTAAAGAGAGTGACCCGCGGACGGCCCGGAGACATCACAGCCCCGCCCAGCCATCCTCAGTGTCCTTCCGCCCTCCCTCCCCGCTGCTCCCAGATCGGACACAGACCTGAGTGTGCACAGCCCTGCGCCTGGGACACAGTGACATCCACCTACAGGGCTCGAGATGAACCTTGGGGACGAGAGGGCCACCCCAGCACAACCTGTCCCTGCCCTCCAGCCTTGACAGGGGTGTGAGCCTGACCCGCCCACCAGGCATCTAACCCCTTCATCAGCCTGCACCTGCTCAGGTGGGCCCTCCACACACGACCCCTCCTTCCACGCGCACACACACACACACACACACACACACACACACACGGGAGGGGACGTGGGGCCGCACAGTTCAGATCAGAGTGGTGTCGGTCTGGACTGGATGTCTCTGGGTCTCCTGTGTTACCTTTGGGTCCCTGCGAGCTAGAGACCTGAGGCGTCCTGTGCACAACCTGACCCACTGTCTCCAGGGTCGGGAAGCGTCGCGGCCACGGGCTCCCCCGAGCCGGCAGCCGCGGGACACGGGCATACAACAGGAGAACATGTTCGTCAGGTGAAGGTGTCCCAACGAATGAGCCCAGTCTGGCGCTGTCTCCAGAACGTGGGTGCCTGGTGACCCGGGTTCCGAGTTCTGTTGGGGTCTGTTACCAGGGAGGTGAGGTCACTTCCTGGGGTCCCCTTACCCGGCTTCCTGCTCCTACAAGAGCCCCTCCCAGGCTGCAAAGGGCTCCCCTCCACCCCATGCCCTGTCCCTACAGTGACACCAACACAGCCCAGACACGTCACCACGAGGCCTGGTGCGGCCGGTGCCGCGGCTTTGGGGCCACAGAGCTGGGTTCAGACCTGGGTTTTCCCCCTGACCAGTGCTGGGACCCTGCATTGTGCCTCCCGGGGCCCCCGGTCACCCGTCTGCACAGTGGGGTCCTTGTGGCATCTACTTGTAGGGGCGCCATCAGGGAGACACCTGTAGACACGTCCCGTGCCTGCTATCCCATGAGGCTCGTGGGCACACGTGGCCGTGGAAGGACGAGGAAGGGGTGGGCCTGGCACGGAACACACTCACGCGGGCCTCGGTCCTCTCCGGGTCCAGGCACAGCCACCCCTCCTGCCTGGGTCCCAGGCCCAGGGAAGGTGGAGGTGAACTCGTTCACACCCTGTGCCCACCGGACACGCACTCCAGGGGCCCCATTGCATTTGGGCTCTGGTCCCAGTGCATGGTCTGGGCCTACATGCTGGGCGGTCCCCACTGTGGCTCCCAGCCTTCCTGATTCCTGGTCCTACGTGCCTCTGTCACCCCCTCCCCTCCCGGGTGGACGGCCCATGTGACCAGGTTCTAAGGGCTAGAATATGATGACCGGGTGTCATTTCTGAGCCGATACATAGAATTTCTGGATTCCTCTCTCGTGGGTCCATTCTCTGTCTCTGCCTCGGACTCTGTCTCTCTCTTTGTGTCTCATAGGCGCAGGTCCTGTGAGCTCCAAGGTCCAGGTGACAACCCTCAGAAGCCTCCCTTGTGGCTCGTGTCCCTCCCCTGGCCCAGTGCTCAGGTCCCTCACGAGGCCTCCTCTCCCCAGCCAGGGCTCTCCCTGGGGAACCACTTCCTAATGAGGACCCGAGGCTCCAAACAGGAGGGTCTTGACCTCAGTGTCCACACCAGGGTCCACTGCTTGGCCACGAGCTGCAAACCCAGGTCCTCGGTCCTCCAGGCCCCCAGGCTGCCCTCCGCTCCGAAGGACCTTGAGGGAGTAGGAAGCATTTTCCCAGGAGGGGAGAACAGAGGGCCAGGGATGAAGATCCCAGGACACAGAGTGGTCTATGAGCCTGTGGGACCCTTGGGACACTGTCGACGCAGCCCAGTTTAAGAGGAGGAAGCTGAGTCCTTCTGTGCTGTAGCCCCGTCCACACTTCCTAGCTCCAGGGGCCCAGCGTGGTGGACACAGGACCCCAGACCCCGTCCTCCCCTAGTTCCTGGCAATCCCCCTGGACACCTTGGGGACCCCCTGACCCTCAGCCGGTATGTCTCCCTCCCTATGTGTTGGGTCCCGGGCTATTGCCAGGAATCCTGATGTCCCTGCCCCATGGCCCCACTGCCTCCAGCCTTTCTCTTCTTTCCCCCTATTACCCACCCCTCCCACTGTCTCCAGTGGGACAGTCAGAATATGTGTGTGTGTGTGTGTGTGTGTGTGTGTGTGTGTGTGTGTGCACGCGCCTTTCTGGAGATGCCCAGAGGTCACAGCCTCACACGGATGGGGTGCATAGGGACCCCCGAGCATCTCAGGGCCTCTCATTCCCAGGGAGAACCCCATGTGGGGGTAGAGGCTGGCCTAGGATTGGAGACCAGCCCTGCTCCTTGGACAATGCACACCTCACTTGTCCTAGGCCAGTCCTTGTCTCTCCTGACCTCAGTGTCCCCCCTGTCCCTGAGGGTCAGACGGGGAAGTGCATCAGCGTGGCCCTGGCCCAGGCTCGCCCCCGGGGGTAGGTAGATGGGAGGTGCCCCGGGTACACAGGCCTCCCTCTCCAGGGTCAGCCGGGTCTGTGTCATGGCCAGGTATGCCCAGGGACCAGCACTCAACACCTGTGGATGATCCAGAGGTGACGCTGACGTGCATGAATCCAATCGCTCCCCACCTGGCTGGTCCCCCATGTTCCTACCTCTGCCAACTACTCTGGAACCCCAACCTTCCTGAGCCCCAGAACCATGCCCTCCCCATCCAGGCAAGCCTCAGGGTGTGAGGCCAGGTGGGTTGGACATCTGGGGACACGACGGCCAGTGACTACACTCATCCCACCCAGCTGGCCTGGACCGCAGACTCCACCCCGGGGTCCAGGTGCATGGACCCTGGGGCATGGCTGGGCCAGGGTCCTGGAGGCAGCAGTGGAGGCCGACTCAGGGCAGGGAGAAGTCGGTCCTCCCCCTGCCCTTCTCCTTTCCTCCTTCCGGCTTGTCTTCCTGGCAGGACCTTGGACAGAGGTCCAGCCTGTGCCTGGCTACAGCCCTGGGTGGAGTCAGAGGGTGGGAAGAGGCCCCTGGAGGCCAGGGGGCACCTCCAGGAAAACCAAGTGTCAGGGGGCTACTTTAACTGGGCATCCCCCGGGCACTCAGTGATTTCAGCCCTTTGTATACATGAGCCGTGACCCCAGGACCGGGTATCAGCCCATTCCTCACCCCAAGAGGCACGTATCCTCCCCAGCCGAGGCCCCGTCGGTGGCCGGTCCTCCCTCCAGCCCCAAGAGGTCCAGCTGCTCCACAGGCTCTACATCTTCCGCGGCTGGAGCCCGAGCAGCCATCAGGGGCCTGGATCCGGGCCCTGGAGCCCCTCAGGGAGGACAGGTGGTGAGACCGGGCAGGAGCCAGGAGAGGGCCGAGTGGAGGCTCCTTGAGGTCATGGCCTCCTGCTCAGCCCAGACCCAGGTGTGTGCTGACCCCTATGGCACCTGGACCCCAGCTGCCGGGCAGGCTCCGGGACAGAGACCACAATGTGGCTCCTGGTAGCTCACAGGTGTCCCTGTGTCCTGTAGTTAGACCTGTCCTACCAGCTGGACTCCCTCCTGGTGGCCAGCAATATCTGTGGCCAAAAGGAACAGGCCACCGTCAAGGTCTGGGAAGAATGAGTGGCCAAGCACAAGGGGAAGGATCACCCTCAACTCGGGGGGTCCCTGCCCGGGCTGGCGGGGGCTCCGGAGGTGGTATTCCAGCTCTCTGCTGACCAGCCCTGTGCCCAGAATCACCTGCCTCCCTTCTCTGGGCCTCACTCTCCTGCTCTGTGAAATGGGTGATGCAGACTGACCCCTCCCATGGCAGGAACAAGGCAGGGCCCCAGGGCCCGGGCTGTCCTCCCGGTCCTTCCCAGAGACTCCAGGGCCTGCGCTGGCCTCCCAGTCCCTCCCGGAGACCCCAGGGCCCAGGTTGTCCTCCCAGTCCCCCCCAGAGTCCCCAGGGCCCAGGTTGCCCTCCCGGTCCTTCCCAGAGACATCAGGCGTCAGCTCAGCCTCAGCCTCCACACGCCCCGGGGCAGCCTTGGGCGCTCACGAGCTCTGTGTCTCAGGGTCCAAAAGCACAGCTCCTCACTGCCCCTGTCCCCCCAGCCGGCGGGCGACACCGCATCACCGGTGCCGGCCTGGACGTGAGGATCAGCAGCCTGGACGAGAGCATCCGCCGAGCTGGCAGGGGGAACGTCCCTTGGTCCCCTCTCCGAGACCACCGAGGTACAGACCTCACTTGAACAACTCCTCTGACAGGAGACCATCTCTGGACCTGCCGGGGAATCCAGCCCCGGGAGGAGGCGACGACCTGCTCTGCTCTACAGAGGAGGAGACTGAGGCAACATCATCCTCCCAGGCCGGTGCTTGGGAATCCATTCTTGCCTGGGGGCAAATAACAAGCCTGTGAGCTCCCTCCAGATCTAGGATGCCGTGGCTCTGACGACACTGCCTGATCACGTCCCCTGCACCTGGCAAGCCGCGGTGACCCCCGACTCCTTACCTGACATCCGAGCCCCGAGTGAACTGGGCCAGATGCCCTCCCCAGGGTGTTCCCCTCCCCCCTCCCTAGTGTTTTCCTCCCCCAGGGAGCCCACCATCCCTGCCCCTCGAGCCCCCTGCTACCACCGCCCCGCTCCATGGCTCCCATCCAGAACACCCTCATCTCTAAGGCTGGCTTCAGAGGTCACCCCCTCGGGGTCCTGAGCAAGCCCACGCTTCGGGTCAGAGCGACCCGGGCTCACACTCACAGTGGGGCCACGTCAAGTCCTGTGACACGCAAGCTCTATGCCAGCTTCTGGGACCTCGGTGCTCTTTTTGAAGATGGGGTCGGCGGCTCCCACGTCCGGTGGGTGTGTGGGGGATGAAAGCAGGGAGGTGAAGGTGTCCGAAGTGGGGGAGCTTGTGGGGGGAGGGGGCTCTCAGGAAGGCACGGGGAGGGGATGGGGAGGAGGGAAAGGCGGCCTGACCTCTCCCTGCCCAGACTGGTGTCCACCTCCCCCTCCCCCTGCTCAGCCAGGCGCCCGGATGAACAGTGGAGTGGAGTGTGGGGGCCAGGTCAGCAGGGTGGGGGTCTGTCTCGTTTCCCTCTTAACCCGGGTCTCCATACCCGCTGCGTCCAGCCGCCCTGCCTGGGTGGAGTGGCTGTGGCCCCAGGCCTAAGAGGATATGAGGGTCACTGAGCGGGCGGTGGAGATCGGATACGTGCGACCCCAGGTGTCGTGGGCTCCTGCCGCGAGGTGGTCCCGTGCGCGCAGTCCCATGGTCCCGGTGCACCTGCGCAGGCTCCACCTGCCTCGACCTTTGGTGGGAGCACCTCCCAGCCCACAAGGCTCCCGCGCCACATCCTGCCCGAAGGTGGGAGCCAGGGGCCACTCTAGCCGGACTGGTGAAGCTCCTCCTCCAAGTGCTCATGGAACAGTCGGGAAACTGAGGCCAGGAGAGGCAGGGACTGGCCGGGAACCCACCAGGTGAGCAGAGCCTAGAGGGGCTGGGGGAGGTTTCGGGCTCCTAGGCCAGGGCTACACTTTCCCAGGGGGTTTTCGAGGGAATGAGAGCCTCTAAGATCCTAGAGGACCACTGAACCCATCCCGTGTGGGGTCCTTTCCTCTGGGCATCCCCGAGTGGGCACAGGTCTGACCTTCTGCATCTCCCGGTTTCTGTTTGGGCCACGGGAGGACCAGCTGTGTCCTGTCTGGCTTCAGGCTGTGGTGTCACAGCACGCACGGGGGTCTCCACCCCGAGACCGTGCCCATTGTCACCGAAGGGGCCTCCATAGTCCCACCTAATCCTTAATCCATTGTGATTTCAATGTCAATGGAGAAAAAGTCTATTTCAAACGGCCACAAAGTACAAAAATGAATCTGTCCCGTCTGAAAAGTCGGTGCAGACCCAAAGGTATCTCTTGTGAGATTCCACTTGAAGGAAACCTCCAGAGGAGGTAACAGAACGTGGAGAGAAAGCAAACTGGGGGTTCCCAGGGGCTGGAGGGGGCACGAATGGGGAGTGAGGGCTCTGGGTACACGGTGACCCTTGGGGATCGAGATATTCTGCAACAAAATTCTGTGGCGAGGTTCACAGCGTTGTGAGCGTACCCCGTGCTCAGGAATTGCACAACGTAAAATAAATAAAACATTTTATTGAAGATTAATATAGATTATAACTAATGAACGAATACCATAACAGCTAAAAAATCGAAGAGAAAAAGGATAAGGGAGAAGAGGAAGAGACATTTTGGTGGGGGGTCGGGGTCAGGGATTGGAGAATGAATTTGAAATAAAATATAATAAACAAAAAATAAAATAAGATAAAAAAAGCACCCTGTATAGGTCTTCAAGCCCTTGATTTTTGGCCGCCATCCATGTGGGATCAAGGGCAGTGGCAGGGGCGGGGAGAAGGGCGATGGCAGGAGCAGTGTTGGGATCAGAAGCAGGAACAGTGGAACCAGGAGAAGCGGGAGCAGAAGCAGGACCCAGCTGACTCTGCTCAGTTGCCTGCTGTCCCTGCACAGGTCCCAGGTCACTTGCTGGCTCCCAGGCCCCTGCAGGAGTCGCCCCAGACTCCACCCCTGAGTGCAGAGACTCCGAGGACCCCGATGCCCTTGGGTCGGGCTCTGGAGCCACACCGGCTTCCGCTCCTGCCCCGGACTCTTGAGAAGGAAACAGAGTGATGGTTGCAGTGGCTCCAAGGCGTCAGGGTGAGAAGAGGGATGGTCCCACCGCACACCAGCGCCAGCCTCTCCAGGGGCCTTTGCAGACACACAACTCACCCCAGAGCCTCCCCGAGAAGCCATGGCCAGGAACCCACATCAGGACCTCTGCCCCCCTGCAGGCCGCAGCCCAGGGCTCTCAATCTCTGCTCCTGGCCCCACACCAGCCCCCGGGGGCTCCTCCCTGGGTGGCCCAGCACCGCCCTGGCCCCGTGAACACACATCTCCCACCCCAGCCTTCTCACCCTCGGGCTCTGGCTCCGGGGGCTCCGGGTCCTCATCCCAGGACCGGTGAACCAGGACCCTGTGGAGGGGCCAGGGCGGTGAAGGAGGCCTTCCCAGGCCAACTCCAGGCCCTGCTTCCTGAGACCTGCGTGTGGCCACTCTCTCTCTGGGTCCAGGGTGGCCCTCCTGGGTGACGGGGCACATGCACAACTCTGTAGGGCGGGTGAATCCAGATTCCGCCAATCGTTTCCCGATTTCATCGGTTGATTTCTGTAAAGAGAGTGACCCGCGGACGGCCCGGAGACATCACAGCCCCGCCCAGCCATCCTCAGTGTCCTTCCGCCCTCCCTCCCCGCTGCTCCCAGATCGGACACAGACCTGAGTGTGCACAGCCCTGCGCCTGGGACACAGTGACATCCACCTACAGGGCTCGAGATGAACCTTGGGGACGAGAGGGCCACCCCAGCACAACCTGTCCCTGCCCTCCAGCCTTGACAGGGGTGTGAGCCTGACCCGCCCACCAGGCATCTAACCCCTTCATCAGCCTGCACCTGCTCAGGTGGGCCCTCCACACACGACCCCTCCTTCCACGCGCACACACACACACACACACACACACACACACGGGAGGGGACGTGGGGCCGCACAGTTCAGATCAGAGTGGTGTCGGTCTGGACTGGATGTCTCTGGGTCTCCTGTGTTACCTTTGGGTCCCTGCGAGCTAGAGACCTGAGGCGTCCTGTGCACAACCTGACCCACTGTCTCCAGGGTCGGGAAGCGTCGCGGCCACGGGCTCCCCCGAGCCGGCAGCCGCGGGACACGGGCATACAACAGGAGAACATGTTCGTCAGGTGAAGGTGTCCCAACGAATGAGCCCAGTCTGGCGCTGTCTCCAGAACGTGGGTGCCTGGTGACCCGGGTTCCGAGTTCTGTTGGGGTCTGTTACCAGGGAGGTGAGGTCACTTCCTGGGGTCCCCTTACCCGGCTTCCTGCTCCTACAAGAGCCCCTCCCAGGCTGCAAAGGGCTCCCCTCCACCCCATGCCCTGTCCCTACAGTGACACCAACACAGCCCAGACACGTCACCACGAGGCCTGGTGCGGCCGGTGCCGCGGCTTTGGGGCCACAGAGCTGGGTTCAGACCTGGGTTTTCCCCCTGACCAGTGCTGGGACCCTGCATTGTGCCTCCCGGGGCCCCCGGTCACCCGTCTGCACAGTGGGGTCCTTGTGGCATCTACTTGTAGGGGCGCCATCAGGGAGACACCTGTAGACACGTCCCGTGCCTGCTATCCCATGAGGCTCGTGGGCACACGTGGCCGTGGAAGGACGAGGAAGGGGTGGGCCTGGCACGGAACACACTCACGCGGGCCTCGGTCCTCTCCGGGTCCAGGCACAGCCACCCCTCCTGCCTGGGTCCCAGGCCCAGGGAAGGTGGAGGTGAACTCGTTCACACCCTGTGCCCACCGGACACGCACTCCAGGGGCCCCATTGCATTTGGGCTCTGGTCCCAGTGCATGGTCTGGGCCTACATGCTGGGCGGTCCCCACTGTGGCTCCCAGCCTTCCTGATTCCTGGTCCTACGTGCCTCTGTCACCCCCTCCCCTCCCGGGTGGACGGCCCATGTGACCAGGTTCTAAGGGCTAGAATATGATGACCGGGTGTCATTTCTGAGCCGATACATAGAATTTCTGGATTCCTCTCTCGTGGGTCCATTCTCTGTCTCTGCCTCGGACTCTGTCTCTCTCTTTGTGTCTCATAGGCGCAGGTCCTGTGAGCTCCAAGGTCCAGGTGACAACCCTCAGAAGCCTCCCTTGTGGCTCGTGTCCCTCCCCTGGCCCAGTGCTCAGGTCCCTCACGAGGCCTCCTCTCCCCAGCCAGGGCTCTCCCTGGGGAACCACTTCCTAATGAGGACCCGAGGCTCCAAACAGGAGGGTCTTGACCTCAGTGTCCACACCAGGGTCCACTGCTTGGCCACGAGCTGCAAACCCAGGTCCTCGGTCCTCCAGGCCCCCAGGCTGCCCTCCGCTCCGAAGGACCTTGAGGGAGTAGGAAGCATTTTCCCAGGAGGGGAGAACAGAGGGCCAGGGATGAAGATCCCAGGACACAGAGTGGTCTATGAGCCTGTGGGACCCTTGGGACACTGTCGACGCAGCCCAGTTTAAGAGGAGGAAGCTGAGTCCTTCTGTGCTGTAGCCCCGTCCACACTTCCTAGCTCCAGGGGCCCAGCGTGGTGGACACAGGACCCCAGACCCCGTCCTCCCCTAGTTCCTGGCAATCCCCCTGGACACCTTGGGGACCCCCTGACCCTCAGCCGGTATGTCTCCCTCCCTATGTGTTGGGTCCCGGGCTATTGCCAGGAATCCTGATGTCCCTGCCCCATGGCCCCACTGCCTCCAGCCTTTCTCTTCTTTCCCCCTATTACCCACCCCTCCCACTGTCTCCAGTGGGACAGTCAGAATATGTGTGTGTGTGTGTGTGTGTGTGTGTGTGTGTGTGTGTTTGTGTGTGTGTGCACGCGCCTTTCTGGAGATGCCCAGAGGTCACAGCCTCACACGGATGGGGTGCATAGGGACCCCCGAGCATCTCAGGGCCTCTCATTCCCAGGGAGAACCCCATGTGGGGGTAGAGGCTGGCCTAGGATTGGAGACCAGCCCTGCTCCTTGGACAATGCACACCTCACTTGTCCTAGGCCAGTCCTTGTCTCTCCTGACCTCAGTGTCCCCCCTGTCCCTGAGGGTCAGACGGGGAAGTGCATCAGCGTGGCCCTGGCCCAGGCTCGCCCCCGGGGGTAGGTAGATGGGAGGTGCCCCGGGTACACAGGCCTCCCTCTCCAGGGTCAGCCGGGTCTGTGTCATGGCCAGGTATGCCCAGGGACCAGCACTCAACACCTGTGGATGATCCAGAGGTGACGCTGACGTGCATGAATCCAATCGCTCCCCACCTGGCTGGTCCCCCATGTTCCTACCTCTGCCAACTACTCTGGAACCCCAACCTTCCTGAGCCCCAGAACCATGCCCTCCCCATCCAGGCAAGCCTCAGGGTGTGAGGCCAGGTGGGTTGGACATCTGGGGACACGACGGCCAGTGACTACACTCATCCCACCCAGCTGGCCTGGACCGCAGACTCCACCCCGGGGTCCAGGTGCATGGACCCTGGGGCATGGCTGGGCCAGGGTCCTGGAGGCAGCAGTGGAGGCCGACTCAGGGCAGGGAGAAGTCGGTCCTCCCCCTGCCCTTCTCCTTTCCTCCTTCCGGCTTGTCTTCCTGGCAGGACCTTGGACAGAGGTCCAGCCTGTGCCTGGCTACAGCCCTGGGTGGAGTCAGAGGGTGGGAAGAGGCCCCTGGAGGCCAGGGGGCACCTCCAGGAAAACCAAGTGTCAGGGGGCTACTTTAACTGGGCATCCCCCGGGCACTCAGTGATTTCAGCCCTTTGTATACATGAGCCGTGACCCCAGGACCGGGTATCAGCCCATTCCTCACCCCAAGAGGCACGTATCCTCCCCAGCCGAGGCCCCGTCGGTGGCCGGTCCTCCCTCCAGCCCCAAGAGGTCCAGCTGCTCCACAGGCTCTACATCTTCCGCGGCTGGAGCCCGAGCAGCCATCAGGGGCCTGGATCCGGGCCCTGGAGCCCCTCAGGGAGGACAGGTGGTGAGACCGGGCAGGAGCCAGGAGAGGGCCGAGTGGAGGCTCCTTGAGGTCATGGCCTCCTGCTCAGCCCAGACCCAGGTGTGTGCTGACCCCTATGGCACCTGGACCCCAGCTGCCGGGCAGGCTCCGGGACAGAGACCACAATGTGGCTCCTGGTAGCTCACAGGTGTCCCTGTGTCCTGTAGTTAGACCTGTCCTACCAGCTGGACTCCCTCCTGGTGGCCAGCAATATCTGTGGCCAAAAGGAACAGGCCACCGTCAAGGTCTGGGAAGAATGAGTGGCCAAGCACAAGGGGAAGGATCACCCTCAACTCGGGGGGTCCCTGCCCGGGCTGGCGGGGGCTCCGGAGGTGGTATTCCAGCTCTCTGCTGACCAGCCCTGTGCCCAGAATCACCTGCCTCCCTTCTCTGGGCCTCACTCTCCTGCTCTGTGAAATGGGTGATGCAGACTGACCCCTCCCATGGCAGGAACAAGGCAGGGCCCCAGGGCCCGGGCTGTCCTCCCGGTCCTTCCCAGAGACTCCAGGGCCTGCGCTGGCCTCCCAGTCCCTCCCGGAGACCCCAGGGCCCAGGTTGTCCTCCCAGTCCCCCCCAGAGTCCCCAGGGCCCAGGTTGCCCTCCCGGTCCTTCCCAGAGACATCAGGCGTCAGCTCAGCCTCAGCCTCCACACGCCCCGGGGCAGCCTTGGGCGCTCACGAGCTCTGTGTCTCAGGGTCCAAAAGCACAGCTCCTCACTGCCCCTGTCCCCCCAGCCGGCGGGCGACACCGCATCACCGGTGCCGGCCTGGACGTGAGGATCAGCAGCCTGGACGAGAGCATCCGCCGAGCTGGCAGGGGGAACGTCCCTTGGTCCCCTCTCCGAGACCACCGAGGTACAGACCTCACTTGAACAACTCCTCTGACAGGAGACCATCTCTGGACCTGCCGGGGAATCCAGCCCCGGGAGGAGGCGACGACCTGCTCTGCTCTACAGAGGAGGAGACTGAGGCAACATCATCCTCCCAGGCCGGTGCTTGGGAATCCATTCTTGCCTGGGGGCAAATAACAAGCCTGTGAGCTCCCTCCAGATCTAGGATGCCGTGGCTCTGACGACACTGCCTGATCACGTCCCCTGCACCTGGCAAGCCGCGGTGACCCCCGACTCCTTACCTGACATCCGAGCCCCGAGTGAACTGGGCCAGATGCCCTCCCCAGGGTGTTCCCCTCCCCCCTCCCTAGTGTTTTCCTCCCCCAGGGAGCCCACCATCCCTGCCCCTCGAGCCCCCTGCTACCACCGCCCCGCTCCATGGCTCCCATCCAGAACACCCTCATCTCTAAGGCTGGCTTCAGAGGTCACCCCCTCGGGGTCCTGAGCAAGCCCACGCTTCGGGTCAGAGCGACCCGGGCTCACACTCACAGTGGGGCCACGTCAAGTCCTGTGACACGCAAGCTCTATGCCAGCTTCTGGGACCTCGGTGCTCTTTTTGAAGATGGGGTCGGCGGCTCCCACGTCCGGTGGGTGTGTGGGGGATGAAAGCAGGGAGGTGAAGGTGTCCGAAGTGGGGGAGCTTGTGGGGGGAGGGGGCTCTCAGGAAGGCACGGGGAGGGGATGGGGAGGAGGGAAAGGCGGCCTGACCTCTCCCTGCCCAGACTGGTGTCCACCTCCCCCTCCCCCTGCTCAGCCAGGCGCCCGGATGAACAGTGGAGTGGAGTGTGGGGGCCAGGTCAGCAGGGTGGGGGTCTGTCTCGTTTCCCTCTTAACCCGGGTCTCCATACCCGCTGCGTCCAGCCGCCCTGCCTGGGTGGAGTGGCTGTGGCCCCAGGCCTAAGAGGATATGAGGGTCACTGAGCGGGCGGTGGAGATCGGATACGTGCGACCCCAGGTGTCGTGGGCTCCTGCCGCGAGGTGGTCCCGTGCGCGCAGTCCCATGGTCCCGGTGCACCTGCGCAGGCTCCACCTGCCTCGACCTTTGGTGGGAGCACCTCCCAGCCCACAAGGCTCCCGCGCCACATCCTGCCCGAAGGTGGGAGCCAGGGGCCACTCTAGCCGGACTGGTGAAGCTCCTCCTCCAAGTGCTCATGGAACAGTCGGGAAACTGAGGCCAGGAGAGGCAGGGACTGGCCGGGAACCCACCAGGTGAGCAGAGCCTAGAGGGGCTGGGGGAGGTTTCGGGCTCCTAGGCCAGGGCTACACTTTCCCAGGGGGTTTTCGAGGGAATGAGAGCCTCTAAGATCCTAGAGGACCACTGAACCCATCCCGTGTGGGGTCCTTTCCTCTGGGCATCCCCGAGTGGGCACAGGTCTGACCTTCTGCATCTCCCGGTTTCTGTTTGGGCCACGGGAGGACCAGCTGTGTCCTGTCTGGCTTCAGGCTGTGGTGTCACAGCACGCACGGGGGTCTCCACCCCGAGACCGTGCCCATTGTCACCGAAGGGGCCTCCATAGTCCCACCTAATCCTTAATCCATTGTGATTTCAATGTCAATGGAGAAAAAGTCTATTTCAAACGGCCACAAAGTACAAAAATGAATCTGTCCCGTCTGAAAAGTCGGTGCAGACCCAAAGGTATCTCTTGTGAGATTCCACTTGAAGGAAACCTCCAGAGGAGGTAACAGAACGTGGAGAGAAAGCAAACTGGGGGTTCCCAGGGGCTGGAGGGGGCACGAATGGGGAGTGAGGGCTCTGGGTACACGGTGACCCTTGGGGATCGAGATATTCTGCAACAAAATTCTGTGGCGAGGTTCACAGCGTTGTGAGCGTACCCCGTGCTCAGGAATTGCACAACGTAAAATAAATAAAACATTTTATTGAAGATTAATATAGATTATAACTAATGAACGAATACCATAACAGCTAAAAAATCGAAGAGAAAAAGGATAAGGGAGAAGAGGAAGAGACATTTTGGTGGGGGGTCGGGGTCAGGGATTGGAGAATGAATTTGAAATAAAATATAATAAACAAAAAATAAAATAAGATAAAAAAAGCACCCTGTATAGGTCTTCAAGCCCTTGATTTTTGGCCGCCATCCATGTGGGATCAAGGGCAGTGGCAGGGGCGGGGAGAAGGGCGATGGCAGGAGCAGTGTTGGGATCAGAAGCAGGAACAGTGGAACCAGGAGAAGCGGGAGCAGAAGCAGGACCCAGCTGACTCTGCTCAGTTGCCTGCTGTCCCTGCACAGGTCCCAGGTCACTTGCTGGCTCCCAGGCCCCTGCAGGAGTCGCCCCAGACTCCACCCCTGAGTGCAGAGACTCCGAGGACCCCGATGCCCTTGGGTCGGGCTCTGGAGCCACACCGGCTTCCGCTCCTGCCCCGGACTCTTGAGAAGGAAACAGAGTGATGGTTGCAGTGGCTCCAAGGCGTCAGGGTGAGAAGAGGGATGGTCCCACCGCACACCAGCGCCAGCCTCTCCAGGGGCCTTTGCAGACACACAACTCACCCCAGAGCCTCCCCGAGAAGCCATGGCCAGGAACCCACATCAGGACCTCTGCCCCCCTGCAGGCCGCAGCCCAGGGCTCTCAATCTCTGCTCCTGGCCCCACACCAGCCCCCGGGGGCTCCTCCCTGGGTGGCCCAGCACCGCCCTGGCCCCGTGAACACACATCTCCCACCCCAGCCTTCTCACCCTCGGGCTCTGGCTCCGGGGGCTCCGGGTCCTCATCCCAGGACCGGTGAACCAGGACCCTGTGGAGGGGCCAGGGCGGTGAAGGAGGCCTTCCCAGGCCAACTCCAGGCCCTGCTTCCTGAGACCTGCGTGTGGCCACTCTCTCTCTGGGTCCAGGGTGGCCCTCCTGGGTGACGGGGCACATGCACAACTCTGTAGGGCGGGTGAATCCAGATTCCGCCAATCGTTTCCCGATTTCATCGGTTGATTTCTGTAAAGAGAGTGACCCGCGGACGGCCCGGAGACATCACAGCCCCGCCCAGCCATCCTCAGTGTCCTTCCGCCCTCCCTCCCCGCTGCTCCCAGATCGGACACAGACCTGAGTGTGCACAGCCCTGCGCCTGGGACACAGTGACATCCACCTACAGGGCTCGAGATGAACCTTGGGGACGAGAGGGCCACCCCAGCACAACCTGTCCCTGCCCTCCAGCCTTGACAGGGGTGTGAGCCTGACCCGCCCACCAGGCATCTAACCCCTTCATCAGCCTGCACCTGCTCAGGTGGGCCCTCCACACACGACCCCTCCTTCCACGCGCACACACACACACACACACACACACACACACGGGAGGGGACGTGGGGCCGCACAGTTCAGATCAGAGTGGTGTCGGTCTGGACTGGATGTCTCTGGGTCTCCTGTGTTACCTTTGGGTCCCTGCGAGCTAGAGACCTGAGGCGTCCTGTGCACAACCTGACCCACTGTCTCCAGGGTCGGGAAGCGTCGCGGCCACGGGCTCCCCCGAGCCGGCAGCCGCGGGACACGGGCATACAACAGGAGAACATGTTCGTCAGGTGAAGGTGTCCCAACGAATGAGCCCAGTCTGGCGCTGTCTCCAGAACGTGGGTGCCTGGTGACCCGGGTTCCGAGTTCTGTTGGGGTCTGTTACCAGGGAGGTGAGGTCACTTCCTGGGGTCCCCTTACCCGGCTTCCTGCTCCTACAAGAGCCCCTCCCAGGCTGCAAAGGGCTCCCCTCCACCCCATGCCCTGTCCCTACAGTGACACCAACACAGCCCAGACACGTCACCACGAGGCCTGGTGCGGCCGGTGCCGCGGCTTTGGGGCCACAGAGCTGGGTTCAGACCTGGGTTTTCCCCCTGACCAGTGCTGGGACCCTGCATTGTGCCTCCCGGGGCCCCCGGTCACCCGTCTGCACAGTGGGGTCCTTGTGGCATCTACTTGTAGGGGCGCCATCAGGGAGACACCTGTAGACACGTCCCGTGCCTGCTATCCCATGAGGCTCGTGGGCACACGTGGCCGTGGAAGGACGAGGAAGGGGTGGGCCTGGCACGGAACACACTCACGCGGGCCTCGGTCCTCTCCGGGTCCAGGCACAGCCACCCCTCCTGCCTGGGTCCCAGGCCCAGGGAAGGTGGAGGTGAACTCGTTCACACCCTGTGCCCACCGGACACGCACTCCAGGGGCCCCATTGCATTTGGGCTCTGGTCCCAGTGCATGGTCTGGGCCTACATGCTGGGCGGTCCCCACTGTGGCTCCCAGCCTTCCTGATTCCTGGTCCTACGTGCCTCTGTCACCCCCTCCCCTCCCGGGTGGACGGCCCATGTGACCAGGTTCTAAGGGCTAGAATATGATGACCGGGTGTCATTTCTGAGCCGATACATAGAATTTCTGGATTCCTCTCTCGTGGGTCCATTCTCTGTCTCTGCCTCGGACTCTGTCTCTCTCTTTGTGTCTCATAGGCGCAGGTCCTGTGAGCTCCAAGGTCCAGGTGACAACCCTCAGAAGCCTCCCTTGTGGCTCGTGTCCCTCCCCTGGCCCAGTGCTCAGGTCCCTCACGAGGCCTCCTCTCCCCAGCCAGGGCTCTCCCTGGGGAACCACTTCCTAATGAGGACCCGAGGCTCCAAACAGGAGGGTCTTGACCTCAGTGTCCACACCAGGGTCCACTGCTTGGCCACGAGCTGCAAACCCAGGTCCTCGGTCCTCCAGGCCCCCAGGCTGCCCTCCGCTCCGAAGGACCTTGAGGGAGTAGGAAGCATTTTCCCAGGAGGGGAGAACAGAGGGCCAGGGATGAAGATCCCAGGACACAGAGTGGTCTATGAGCCTGTGGGACCCTTGGGACACTGTCGACGCAGCCCAGTTTAAGAGGAGGAAGCTGAGTCCTTCTGTGCTGTAGCCCCGTCCACACTTCCTAGCTCCAGGGGCCCAGCGTGGTGGACACAGGACCCCAGACCCCGTCCTCCCCTAGTTCCTGGCAATCCCCCTGGACACCTTGGGGACCCCCTGACCCTCAGCCGGTATGTCTCCCTCCCTATGTGTTGGGTCCCGGGCTATTGCCAGGAATCCTGATGTCCCTGCCCCATGGCCCCACTGCCTCCAGCCTTTCTCTTCTTTCCCCCTATTACCCACCCCTCCCACTGTCTCCAGTGGGACAGTCAGAATATGTGTGTGTGTGTGTGTGTGTGTGTGTGTGTGTTTGTGTGTGTGTGCACGCGCCTTTCTGGAGATGCCCAGAGGTCACAGCCTCACACGGATGGGGTGCATAGGGACCCCCGAGCATCTCAGGGCCTCTCATTCCCAGGGAGAACCCCATGTGGGGGTAGAGGCTGGCCTAGGATTGGAGACCAGCCCTGCTCCTTGGACAATGCACACCTCACTTGTCCTAGGCCAGTCCTTGTCTCTCCTGACCTCAGTGTCCCCCCTGTCCCTGAGGGTCAGACGGGGAAGTGCATCAGCGTGGCCCTGGCCCAGGCTCGCCCCCGGGGGTAGGTAGATGGGAGGTGCCCCGGGTACACAGGCCTCCCTCTCCAGGGTCAGCCGGGTCTGTGTCATGGCCAGGTATGCCCAGGGACCAGCACTCAACACCTGTGGATGATCCAGAGGTGACGCTGACGTGCATGAATCCAATCGCTCCCCACCTGGCTGGTCCCCCATGTTCCTACCTCTGCCAACTACTCTGGAACCCCAACCTTCCTGAGCCCCAGAACCATGCCCTCCCCATCCAGGCAAGCCTCAGGGTGTGAGGCCAGGTGGGTTGGACATCTGGGGACACGACGGCCAGTGACTACACTCATCCCACCCAGCTGGCCTGGACCGCAGACTCCACCCCGGGGTCCAGGTGCATGGACCCTGGGGCATGGCTGGGCCAGGGTCCTGGAGGCAGCAGTGGAGGCCGACTCAGGGCAGGGAGAAGTCGGTCCTCCCCCTGCCCTTCTCCTTTCCTCCTTCCGGCTTGTCTTCCTGGCAGGACCTTGGACAGAGGTCCAGCCTGTGCCTGGCTACAGCCCTGGGTGGAGTCAGAGGGTGGGAAGAGGCCCCTGGAGGCCAGGGGGCACCTCCAGGAAAACCAAGTGTCAGGGGGCTACTTTAACTGGGCATCCCCCGGGCACTCAGTGATTTCAGCCCTTTGTATACATGAGCCGTGACCCCAGGACCGGGTATCAGCCCATTCCTCACCCCAAGAGGCACGTATCCTCCCCAGCCGAGGCCCCGTCGGTGGCCGGTCCTCCCTCCAGCCCCAAGAGGTCCAGCTGCTCCACAGGCTCTACATCTTCCGCGGCTGGAGCCCGAGCAGCCATCAGGGGCCTGGATCCGGGCCCTGGAGCCCCTCAGGGAGGACAGGTGGTGAGACCGGGCAGGAGCCAGGAGAGGGCCGAGTGGAGGCTCCTTGAGGTCATGGCCTCCTGCTCAGCCCAGACCCAGGTGTGTGCTGACCCCTATGGCACCTGGACCCCAGCTCCCGGGCAGGCTCCTTGTAGCTCACAGGTGTCCCTGTGTCCTGTAGTTAGACCTGTCCTACCAGCTGGACTCCCTCCTGGTGGCCAGCAATATCTGTGGCCAAAAGGAACAGGCCACCGTCAAGGTCTGGGAAGAATGAGTGGCCAAGCACAAGGGGAAGGATCACCCTCAACTCGGGGGGTCCCTGCCCGGGCTGGCGGGGGCTCCGGAGGTGGTATTCCAGCTCTCTGCTGACCAGCCCTGTGCCCAGAATCACCTGCCTCCCTTCTCTGGGCCTCACTCTCCTGCTCTGTGAAATGGGTGATGCAGACTGACCCCTCCCATGGCAGGAACAAGGCAGGGCCCCAGGGCCCGGGCTGTCCTCCCGGTCCTTCCCAGAGACTCCAGGGCCTGCGCTGGCCTCCCAGTCCCTCCCGGAGACCCCAGGGCCCAGGTTGTCCTCCCAGTCCCCCCCAGAGTCCCCAGGGCCCAGGTTGCCCTCCCGGTCCTTCCCAGAGACATCAGGCGTCAGCTCAGCCTCAGCCTCCACACGCCCCGGGGCAGCCTTGGGCGCTCACGAGCTCTGTGTCTCAGGGTCCAAAAGCACAGCTCCTCACTGCCCCTGTCCCCCCAGCCGGCGGGCGACACCGCATCACCGGTGCCGGCCTGGACGTGAGGATCAGCAGCCTGGACGAGAGCATCCGCCGAGCTGGCAGGGGGAACGTCCCTTGGTCCCCTCTCCGAGACCACCGAGGTACAGACCTCACTTGAACAACTCCTCTGACAGGAGACCATCTCTGGACCTGCCGGGGAATCCAGCCCCGGGAGGAGGCGACGACCTGCTCTGCTCTACAGAGGAGGAGACTGAGGCAACATCATCCTCCCAGGCCGGTGCTTGGGAATCCATTCTTGCCTGGGGGCAAATAACAAGCCTGTGAGCTCCCTCCAGATCTAGGATGCCGTGGCTCTGACGACACTGCCTGATCACGTCCCCTGCACCTGGCAAGCCGCGGTGACCCCCGACTCCTTACCTGACATCCGAGCCCCGAGTGAACTGGGCCAGATGCCCTCCCCAGGGTGTTCCCCTCCCCCCTCCCTAGTGTTTTCCTCCTCCAGGGAGCCCACCATCCCTGCCCCTCGAGCCCCCTGCTACCACCGCCCCGCTCCATGGCTCCCATCCAGAACACCCTCATCTCTAAGGCTGGCTTCAGAGGTCACCCCCTCGGGGTCCTGAGCAAGCCCACGCTTCGGGTCAGAGCGACCCGGGCTCACACTCACAGTGGGGCCACGTCAAGTCCTGTGACACGCAAGCTCTATGCCAGCTTCTGGGACCTCGGTGCTCTTTTTGAAGATGGGGTCGGCGGCTCCCACGTCCGGTGGGTGTGTGGGGGATGAAAGCAGGGAGGTGAAGGTGTCCGAAGTGGGGGAGCTTGTGGGGGGAGGGGGCTCTCAGGAAGGCACGGGGAGGGGATGGGGAGGAGGGAAAGGCGGCCTGACCTCTCCCTGCCCAGACTGGTGTCCACCTCCCCCTCCCCCTGCTCAGCCAGGCGCCCGGATGAACAGTGGAGTGGAGTGTGGGGGCCAGGTCAGCAGGGTGGGGGTCTGTCTCGTTTCCCTCTTAACCCGGGTCTCCATACCCGCTGCGTCCAGCCGCCCTGCCTGGGTGGAGTGGCTGTGGCCCCAGGCCTAAGAGGATATGAGGGTCACTGAGCGGGCGGTGGAGATCGGATACGTGCGACCCCAGGTGTCGTGGGCTCCTGCCGCGAGGTGGTCCCGTGCGCGCAGTCCCATGGTCCCGGTGCACCTGCGCAGGCTCCACCTGCCTCGACCTTTGGTGGGAGCACCTCCCAGCCCACAAGGCTCCCGCGCCACATCCTGCCCGAAGGTGGGAGCCAGGGGCCACTCTAGCCGGACTGGTGAAGCTCCTCCTCCAAGTGCTCATGGAACAGTCGGGAAACTGAGGCCAGGAGAGGCAGGGACTGGCCGGGAACCCACCAGGTGAGCAGAGCCTAGAGGGGCTGGGGGAGGTTTCGGGCTCCTAGGCCAGGGCTACACTTTCCCAGGGGGTTTTCGAGGGAATGAGAGCCTCTAAGATCCTAGAGGACCACTGAACCCATCCCGTGTGGGGTCCTTTCCTCTGGGCATCCCCGAGTGGGCACAGGTCTGACCTTCTGCATCTCCCGGTTTCTGTTTGGGCCACGGGAGGACCAGCTGTGTCCTGTCTGGCTTCAGGCTGTGGTGTCACAGCACGCACGGGGGTCTCCACCCCGAGACCGTGCCCATTGTCACCGAAGGGGCCTCCATATTCCCACCTAATCCTTAATCCATTGTGATTTCAATGTCAATGGAGAAAAAGTCTATTTCAAACGGCCACAAAGTACAAAAATGAATCTGTCCCGTCTGAAAAGTCGGTGCAGACCCAAAGGTATCTCTTGTGAGATTCCACTTGAAGGAAACCTCCAGAGGAGGTAACAGAACGTGGAGAGAAAGCAAACTGGGGGTTCCCAGGGGCTGGAGGGGGCACGAATGGGGAGTGAGGGCTCTGGGTACACGGTGACCCTTGGGGATCGAGATATTCTGCAACAAAATTCTGTGGCGAGGTTCACAGCGTTGTGAGCGTACCCCGTGCTCAGGAATTGCACAACGTAAAATAAATAAAACATTTTATTGAAGATTAATATAGATTATAACTCATGAACGAATACCATAACAGCTAAAAAATCGAAGAGAAAAAGGATAAGGGAGAAGAGGAAGAGACATTTTGGTGGGGGGTCGGGGTCAGGGATTGGAGAATGAATTTGAAATAAAATATAATAAACAAAAAATAAAATAAGATAAAAAAAAGCACCCTGTATAGGTCTTCAAGCCCTTGATTTTTGGCCGCCATCCATGTGGGATCAAGGGCAGTGGCAGGGGCGGGGAGAAGGGCGATGGCAGGAGCAGTGTTGGGATCAGAAGCAGGAACAGTGGAACCAGGAGAAGCGGGAGCAGAAGCAGGACCCAGCTGACTCTGCTCAGTTGCCTGCTGTCCCTGCACAGGTCCCAGGTCACTTGCTGGCTCCCAGGCCCCTGCAGGAGTCGCCCCAGACTCCACCCCTGAGTGCAGAGACTCCGAGGACCCCGATGCCCTTGGGTCGGGCTCTGGAGCCACACCGGCTTCCGCTCCTGCCCCGGACTCTTGAGAAGGAAACAGAGTGATGGTTGCAGTGGCTCCAAGGCGTCAGGGTGAGAAGAGGGATGGTCCCACCGCACACCAGCGCCAGCCTCTCCAGGGGCCTTTGCAGACACACAACTCACCCAGAGCCTCCCCGAGAAGCCATGGCCAGGAACCCACATCAGGACCTCTGCCCCCCTGCAGGCCGCAGCCCAGGGCTCTCAATCTCTGCTCCTGGCCCCACACCAGCCCCCGGGGGCTCCTCCCTGGGTGGCCCAGCACCGCCCTGGCCCCGTGAACACACATCTCCCACCCCAGCCTTCTCACCCTCGGGCTCTGGCTCCGGGGGCTCCGGGTCCTCATCCCAGGACCGGTGAACCAGGACCCTGTGGAGGGGCCAGGGCGGTGAAGGAGGCCTTCCCAGGCCAACTCCAGGCCCTGCTTCCTGAGACCTGCGTGTGGCCACTCTCTCTCTGGGTCCAGGGTGGCCCTCCTGGGTGACGGGGCACATGCACAACTCTGTAGGGCGGGTGAATCCAGATTCCGCCAATCGTTTCCCGATTTCATCGGTTGATTTCTGTAAAGAGAGTGACCCGCGGACGGCCCGGAGACATCACAGCCCCGCCCAGCCATCCTCAGTGTCCTTCCGCCCTCCCTCCCCGCTGCTCCCAGATCGGACACAGACCTGAGTGTGCACAGCCCTGCGCCTGGGACACAGTGACATCCACCTACAGGGCTCGAGATGAACCTTGGGGACGAGAGGGCCACCCCAGCACAACCTGTCCCTGCCCTCCAGCCTTGACAGGGGTGTGAGCCTGACCCGCCCACCAGGCATCTAACCCCTTCATCAGCCTGCACCTGCTCAGGTGGGCCCTCCACACACGACCCCTCCTTCCACGCGCACACACACACACACACACACACACACACGGGAGGGGACGTGGGGCCGCACAGTTCAGATCAGAGTGGTGTCGGTCTGGACTGGATGTCTCTGGGTCTCCTGTGTTACCTTTGGGTCCCTGCGAGCTAGAGACCTGAGGCGTCCTGTGCACAACCTGACCCACTGTCTCCAGGGTCGGGAAGCGTCGCGGCCACGGGCTCCCCCGAGCCGGCAGCCGCGGGACACGGGCATACAACAGGAGAACATGTTCGTCAGGTGAAGGTGTCCCAACGAATGAGCCCAGTCTGGCGCTGTCTCCAGAACGTGGGTGCCTGGTGACCCGGGTTCCGAGTTCTGTTGGGGTCTGTTACCAGGGAGGTGAGGTCACTTCCTGGGGTCCCCTTACCCGGCTTCCTGCTCCTACAAGAGCCCCTCCCAGGCTGCAAAGGGCTCCCCTCCACCCCATGCCCTGTCCCTACAGTGACACCAACACAGCCCAGACACGTCACCACGAGGCCTGGTGCGGCCGGTGCCGCGGCTTTGGGGCCACAGAGCTGGGTTCAGACCTGGGTTTTCCCCCTGACCAGTGCTGGGACCCTGCATTGTGCCTCCCGGGGCCCCCGGTCACCCGTCTGCACAGTGGGGTCCTTGTGGCATCTACTTGTAGGGGCGCCATCAGGGAGACACCTGTAGACACGTCCCGTGCCTGCTATCCCATGAGGCTCGTGGGCACACGTGGCCGTGGAAGGACGAGGAAGGGGTGGGCCTGGCACGGAACACACTCACGCGGGCCTCGGTCCTCTCCGGGTCCAGGCACAGCCACCCCTCCTGCCTGGGTCCCAGGCCCAGGGAAGGTGGAGGTGAACTCGTTCACACCCTGTGCCCACCGGACACGCACTCCAGGGGCCCCATTGCATTTGGGCTCTGGTCCCAGTGCATGGTCTGGGCCTACATGCTGGGCGGTCCCCACTGTGGCTCCCAGCCTTCCTGATTCCTGGTCCTACGTGCCTCTGTCACCCCCTCCCCTCCCGGGTGGACGGCCCTTGTGACCAGGTTCTAAGGGCTAGAATATGATGACCGGGTGTCATTTCTGAGCCGATACATAGAATTTCTGGATTCCTCTCTCGTGGGTCCATTCTCTGTCTCTGCCTCGGACTCTGTCTCTCTCTTTGTGTCTCATAGGCGCAGGTCCTGTGAGCTCCAAGGTCCAGGTGACAACCCTCAGAAGCCTCCCTTGTGGCTCGTGTCCCTCCCCTGGCCCAGTGCTCAGGTCCCTCACGAGGCCTCCTCTCCCCAGCCAGGGCTCTCCCTGGGGAACCACTTCCTAATGAGGACCCGAGGCTCCAAACAGGAGGGTCTTGACCTCAGTGTCCACACCAGGGTCCACTGCTTGGCCACGAGCTGCAAACCCAGGTCCTCGGTCCTCCAGGCCCCCAGGCTGCCCTCCGCTCCGAAGGACCTTGAGGGAGTAGGAAGCATTTTCCCAGGAGGGGAGAACAGAGGGCCAGGGATGAAGATCCCAGGACACAGAGTGGTCTATGAGCCTGTGGGACCCTTGGGACACTGTCGACGCAGCCCAGTTTAAGAGGAGGAAGCTGAGTCCTTCTGTGCTGTAGCCCCGTCCACACTTCCTAGCTCCAGGGGCCCAGCGTGGTGGACACAGGACCCCAGACCCCGTCCTCCCCTAGTTCCTGGCAATCCCCCTGGACACCTTGGGGACCCCCTGACCCTCAGCCGGTATGTCTCCCTCCCTATGTGTTGGGTCCCGGGCTATTGCCAGGAATCCTGATGTCCCTGCCCCATGGCCCCACTGCCTCCAGCCTTTCTCTTCTTTCCCCCTATTACCCACCCCTCCCACTGTCTCCAGTGGGACAGTCAGAATATGTGTGTGTGTGTGTGTGTGTGTGTGTGTGTGTGTGTTTGTGTGTGTGTGCACGCGCCTTTCTGGAGATGCCCACAGGTCACAGCCTCACACGGATGGGGTGCATAGGGACCCCCGAGCATCTCAGGGCCTCTCATTCCCAGGGAGAACGCCATGTGGGGGTAGAGGCTGGCCTAGGATTGGAGACCAGCCCTGCTCCTTGGACAATGCACACCTCACTTGTCCTAGGCCAGTCCTTGTCTCTCCTGACCTCAGTGTCCCCCCTGTCCCTGAGGGTCAGACGGGGAAGTGCATCAGCGTGGCCCTGGCCCAGGCTCGCCCCCGGGGGTAGGTAGATGGGAGGTGCCCCGGGTACACAGGCCTCCCTCTCCAGGATCAGCCGGGTCTGTGTCATGGCCAGGTATGCCCAGGGACCAGCACTCAACACCTGTGGATGATCCAGAGGTGACGCTGACGTGCATGAATCCAATCGCTCCCCACCTGGCTGGTCCCCCATGTTCCTACCTCTGCCAACTACTCTGGAACCCCAACCTTCCTGAGCCCCAGAACCATGCCCTCCCCATCCAGGCAAGCCTCAGGGTGTGAGGCCAGGTGGGTTGGACATCTGGGGACACGACGGCCAGTGACTACACTCATCCCACCCAGCTGGCCTGGACCGCAGACTCCACCCCGGGGTCCAGGTGCATGGACCCTGGGGCATGGCTGGGCCAGGGTCCTGGAGGCAGCAGTGGAGGCCGACTCAGGGCAGGGAGAAGTCGGTCCTCCCCCTGCCCTTCTCCTTTCCTCCTTCCGGCTTGTCTTCCTGGCAGGACCTTGGACAGAGGTCCAGCCTGTGCCTGGCTACAGCCCTGGGTGGAGTCAGAGGGTGGGAAGAGGCCCCTGGAGGCCAGGGGGCACCTCCAGGAAAACCAAGTGTCAGGGGGCTACTTTAACTGGGCATCCCCCGGGCACTCAGTGATTTCAGCCCTTTGTATACATGAGCCGTGACCCCAGGACCGGGTATCAGCCCATTCCTCACCCCAAGAGGCACGTATCCTCCCCAGCCGAGGCCCCGTCAGTGGCCGGTCCTCCCTCCAGCCCCAAGAGGTCCAGCTGCTCCACAGGCTCTACATCTTCCGCGGCTGGAGCCCAAGCAGCCATCAGGGGCCTGGATCCGGGCCCTGGAGCCCCTCAGGGAGGACAGGTGGTGAGACCGGGCAGGAGCCAAGAGAGGGCCGAGTGGAGGCTCCTTGAGGTCATGGCCTCCTGCTCAGCCCAGACCCAGGTGTGTGCTGACCCCTATGGCACCTGGACCCCAGCTACCGGGCAGGCTCCGGGACAGAGACCACAATGTGGCTCCTGGTAGCTCACAGGTGTCCCTGTGTCCTGTAGTTAGACCTGTCCTACCAGCTGGACTCCCTCCTGGTGGCCAGCAATATCTGTGGCCAAAAGGAACAGGCCACCGTCAAGGTCTGGGAAGAATGAGTGGCCAAGCACAAGGGGAAGGATCACCCTCAACTCGGGGGGTCCCTGCCCGGGCTGGCGTGGGCTCCGGAGGTGGTATTCCAGCTCTCTGCTGACCAGCCCTGTGCCCAGAATCACCTGCCTCCCTTCTCTGGGCCTCACTCTCCTGCTCTGTGAAATGGGTGATGCAGACTGACCCCTCCCATGGCAGGAACAAGGCAGGGCCCCAGGGCCCGGGCTGTCCTCCCGGTCCTTCCCAGAGACTCCAGGGCCTGCGCTGGCCTCCCAGTCCCTCCCGGAGACCCCAGGGCCCAGGTTGTCCTCCCAGTCCCCCCCAGAGTCCCCAGGGCCCAGGTTGCCCTCCCGGTCCTTCCCAGAGACATCAGGGGTCAGCTCAGCCTCAGCCTCCACACGCCCCGGGGCAGCCTTGGGCGCTCACGAGCTCTGTGTCTCAGGGTCCAAAAGCACAGCTCCTCACTGCTCCTGTCCCCCCAGCCGGCGGGCGACACCGCATCACCTGTGCCGGCCTGGACGTGAGGATCAGCAGCCTGGACGAGAGCATCCGCCGAGCTGGCAGGGGGAACGTCCCTTGGTCCCCTCTCCGAGACCACCGAGGTACAGACCTCACTTGAACAACTCCTCTGACAGGAGACCATCTCTGGACCTGCCGGGGAATCCAGCCCCGGGAGGAGGCGACGACCTGCTCTGCTCTACAGAGGAGGAGACTGAGGCAACATCATCCTCCCAGGCCGGTGCTTGGGAATCCATTCTTGCCTGGGGGCAAATAACAAGCCTGTGAGCTCCCTCCAGATCTAGGATGCCGTGGCTCTGACGACACTGCCTGATCACGTCCCCTGCACCTGGCAAGCCGCGGTGACCCCCGACTCCTTACCTGACATCCGAGCCTCGAGTGAACTGGGCCAGATGCCCTCCCCAGGGTGTTCCCCTCCCCCCTCCCTAGTGTTTTCCTCCCCCAGGGAGCCCACCATCCCTGCCCCTCGAGCCCCCTGTTACCACCGCCCCGCTCCATGGCTCCCATCCAGAACACCCTCATCTCTAAGGCTGGCTTCCGAGGTCACCCCCTCGGGGTCCTGAGCAAGCCCACGCTTCGGGTCAGAGCGACCCGGGCTCGCACCCACAGCGGGGCCACGTCAGAGTCCTGTGACACGCAAGCTCTATGCCAGCTTATGGGACCTCGGTGCTCTTTTTGAAGATGGGGTCGGCTGCTCCGAACTCCAGTGGGTGTGTGGGGGATGAAAGCAGGGAGGTGAAGGTGTCCGAAGTGGGGGAGCTTGTGGGGAGAGAGGGCTCTCGGGAAGGCAGGGGGAGGAGATGGGGAGGAAGGAAAGGCGGCCTGATCTCTCCCCGCCCAGACTGGTGTCCACCTCCCCCTCCCCCTTCTCAGCCAGGCGCCCGGATGAACAGCAGAGTGGAGTGTGGGGGCCAGGTCAGCAGGGTGGGGGTCTGTCTCGTTTCCCTCTTGCCCCCGTGTCTCCATACCCACTGCGTCCAGCCGCCCTGCCTGGGTGGAGTGGCCGTGGCCCCAGGCCTAAGAGGATATGAGGGTCACTGAGCGGGCGGTGGAGATCGGATACGTGCGACCCCAGGTATCGTGGGCTCCTGCCGCGAGGTGGTCCCGTGCGCGCAGTCCCATGGTCCCGGTGCACCTGCGCAGGCTCCACCTGCCTCGACCTTTGGTGGGAGCACCTCCCCGCCCCCAACGCTCCCCAGCCACATCCTGCCCAAAGGTGGGAGCCAGGAGCCACTCTAGCCGGACTGGTGATGCTCCTCCTCCAAGGACTCATGGAACAGTCGGGAAACTGAGGCCAGGAGAGGCAGGGACTGGCCGGGAACCCACCAGGTGAGCAGAGCCTAGAGGGGCTGGAGGAGGTTTCGGGCTCCTAGGCCAGGGCTTCACTTTCCCAGGGGGTTTTCAAGGGAATTAGAGCCTCTAGATCCTGGAGGACCACTGAACCCATCCCGTGTGGGGTCCTTTCCTCTGGGCATCCCCGAGTGGGCACAGGTCCATGCAATTGCATGGAAACACAGTCCCCCGCCCCCCAGTAACTAACCACCCGCGTGGGCGTCAAAGGATGAGTGGACCCCGGAGGTGACAGGGGTTGGGGGAGAGAAGAGGTGTGGGGCGGGGACATTGTCTCCAGGGAACATGCCCAAGAGGGGAGCCACGCCAGGCCGATGGCCAGGGGATCCCCAAATGCCCCCGTGTGTATCACAGGCACCCCCATTCTAGAGAAGCACCTCATTCAGCTCCCGTGGTTGGAGACCTTCGAATGCGCAACGTGTTCTCATGCTGTGTCCTGATATCTCGAGGCTGTGATCTCAGGAAAGCCCACAGGGACAGGCTTTTCCCACTTGCAGACGGTGGGTCCGGTCTCACCCCCGAAGCCTCTGGTCACGTGCCCGGAGGGACGCAAAGGTGACACTGGGAGGCCCAGGCCTGGCCATCTAGCCTGACACGGCCCTGATCCAACTGGTGAGTCGCACTAGCCTCCCTGTGTCTGTGAGTGTGTGTGAGGCTGTGTGTGCTTGTAAGGATGGGATGTAGGGGGGAAGCCACCCAGAGCAGGAGCAGGCTGATGGGAGGGTCATGTCCACACCCCAGGTGAAGGGTGACTGGGAGGGACAGGGTGAGTTTTGTAGAGCTACAGGACAAAGGGACACACTCTGGTCTCTGTCCCCGAGCCCGGCCGGCAGCTGGGGTCCAGGTGCCCTAGGGGTCGGCACACACCTGGGTCTGGGCTGAGCAGGAGGCCATGACCTCAAGGAGACTCCACTCTGCCCTCTCCTGTGTTCTGTGCCAGGCCCACCCCTTCCTCATCTTCCACGGCCACGTGTTCCCACAAGCCTCATGGCATAGCAGGCACGGGACGTGTCTACAGGTGGCCCCCTGATGGCGCCCTACGAGTAGATGCCACAAGGACCCCACTGTGCAGATGGGGAGACTGGGGGGCCCCAGGAGGCACGGGGTCTGTGCGGGGTCCCAGCACTGGTTAGGAGGAAAACCCAGGTCTGAACCCAGCTCTGTGGCCCCAAAGCTGCGGCCCCGGCTGCACCAGGCCTCGCGAGGACGTGTCTGGGCTGTGTTGGTGTCACTGTAAGGACAGGGCATGGGCTGGATGGGACTCCTTTGCAGCCTGGGAGGGGCTCTTGTGGGATGAGGAAGCCTGGTAAGGGGGACACAGGATGTGACCTCACCTCTCTGGTCACAGGGACCAATTGAACTCACAACCCCGGTCACCAGGCACCCACCTTTTGGGGACAGCGCCCGACTGGGCTCATTCGTTGGGACACCTTTGCCTGACGAACATGTTCTCCTGTTGTGTGCCCGTGTACTGTGGCTGCAGGCTCAGGTGAGCCGTGGCTGCGACCCTTCCCGACCCTGGAGACAGTGGGTCAGGTCGTGCACAGGACGCTTCAGGTCTGTAGCTCGCAGGGACACAAAGGTAACACAGGGAGACCCAGAGACATCCAGTCCAGCCCCACACCGCTCTGATCTGACCTGTGCGGTCCCATGTCCCCTCCCGTGTGTGTGTGTGTGTGTGTGTGTGTGTGTGTGTGTGTCTGTGTGTGTCTGTGTGGAAGGAGGGGTCTTGTGTGGAGGGCCCGCCTGAGCAGGTGCAGGCAGATGAAGGGGTCGGATGCCTGGTGGGCGGGTCAGGCTTACATCCCCGTCAAGGCTGGATGGGAGGGAGAGGGTCTGCTGGGGGGGCCCTCTTGTACCTGATGTTCATCCTGAGCCCTGTAGGTGGATGTCACTGTGCTCCGGGTGCAGGTCTGTGCACACTCAGGTCTGTGTCCGATCCTGCAGCTGCAGGGGGAGAGGGCGGAAGGACACTGAGAATGGCCGAGCGGGCTGTGATGTCTCCGGGCCATCCGCGGGACACTGTCTTTACAGAAATCAACCGATGAAATCGGGAAACGATTGGCGGAATCCCGATTCACCCACCCTACAGAGCTGTGCATGTGCCCCGTCACCCAGGAGGGCCACCCTGGACCCAGAGAGAGAGTGGCCGCACGCAAGTCTCCGGAAGCAGGGCCTGGAGTTGGCCTGGGAGGCCTCCTGCACCGCCCTGGCCCCTCCACAGGGTCCTGGTTCACCGGTCCTGGGATGAAGACCCGGAGCCCCCGGAGCCAGAGCCCGAGGGTGAGAAGGCTGGGGTGGGAGATGTGTGTTCACGGAGCCTGGGCGGTGCTGGACCACCCAGGGAGGAGCCCCCGGGGGCTGGTGTGGGGCCAGGAGCAGAGACTGAGAGCCCCGGGCTGCGGCCTGCAGGGGGGCAGAGGTCCTCGTGTGGGTTCCTGGCCTCGGCTTCTCGGGGAGGCTCTGGGGTGAGTTGTGTCTCTGCAAAGGCCCCTGGAGAGGCCGTTGTTGGGTGGGTGGGGGACCTTCCCTCCTCTCACCCTGAGGCCTTGGAGCCGCTGCAACCATCACTCTGTTTCCTTCTCAAGAGTCCGGGGCAGGAGCGGAAGCCGGTGCGGCTCCAGAGCCCGACCCAAGGGTATCGGGGTCCTCGGAGTCTTTGCAGTCAGGGGTGGAGTCTGGGGCGACTCCTGCAGGGGCCGGAGAGCCAGCAGGTGACCTGCGACCTGTGCAGGGACAGCGGGCACCTGAGCAGTGTGAGCTGGTTCCTGCTTCTGCTCCCGACACTGTTCCTGCCACTGCACTTGTTCCCACATGGATGCCGGCCACAAATCAAGGGCTCAAAGGCCTTTGAGGGGTGTTTATTGTATTTCTAATTATTGCTCCAATCCCAGTCCGCCCCCCCAGCAGAATGACTCTTCCTCTTCTCCGTTATCCTTTCTGTCCTCTACTTTTTAGCTGGTACTTTATTTGCTTATGGTTTGTTTAAAATCCACATTAATCTTCAATAAAAATTTTATTTGTTTTACGATATGCAATTCCTGAGCACTGGGCATGTTCACGATTCTGTGAACCACGCCACAGAATATTGTTGCAGAATCATTCGGTCCCCAAAAGTCAGTGTGTACCCGGAGCCCTCACTCCCCATTCGTGCCCCCGCCAGCCCCTGGGAACCCCCAGTCTGCTTTCTCTCCGTGTTCCGGTTACCTACTCTGGAGGTTTCCCTCAAGTGGAATCTCGCCAGAGATACCTTTGGGTCCGCACCGACTTTTCATATGGGACAGATTCATTTTCGTACTCTGTGGCCATTTGAAATAGACTCATTCTCCTTTGATATTGAAATCACAATGGATTAAAGATTAGGTGGGAAAAAAGAGGCCCCTTCAGTGACAATGGGCACAGTCTCGGGGTGGAGACCCCTGTGCATACTGTGACACCACAGCCTGAAGCCAGATAGGACACGGCTGGTCCTCTCGAGGCCCAAAGAGAAACTGGGAGATGCAGAAGTCCGGACGGTCACACCACAGAGGGGAGAGCATCCCTCACGACCCAGGGCCAGAACGGTTCACAGGCTTCTGGGCCAAATAATGCTCCAAATCAGTGCGTTCCCCGGGATGGAGGCCAGACCTGTCCCAGTCCAAGGGGAGGCGACCCCCATGGGAGCAGGCGTCAGAGATGCGGGACATCCCGGGGTGGGACTCGGGTAGCTGAGACCCGAGGGAGGCAGTGGTGGTCACCTTCAGACGGGCAGGTTTCTGGTCTGGGGACTGGCAGCCTAGGTGTCCACGTGAGGAAGCAGAAGCCCCAGCCGATCCCCAGCGAGAAGTCCTCGTCCTGCAGGGTCCGGCTGGCCCGATACTGGGAGAGCCCCCAGAGCCCAGAGTTGGCCCTTCCCCAGCCCCATGTGGGGCCCCAGGCAGGCTGGTCAGCTCTGCTCCCCTGAGTTCGGGGGGGGCCCTTGGCAGGTGGTGGGGTTTCCCAGGAAGAGGGACCCCGAGCCCCAGGACGCAAGATGCAGGCCCGCGGGTAGGACAATCCAAAGTCAAGGAGATGGGCTTCCTGACCCAGCTCGTCTTACTAGTGACCCAGCTGTGCTATTAGCCTCGGTGTCCCCATCTGTGACACGGGGATGTAACGGGCCTTCAGATGGGTTGGCGCATTCCCTGAGAGATGAGGTGGAATCGTGGCCTGGTGCCTGCAGGACACAAAGGGCCACCTGGAAGGCTGTCCCAGAGTCCGCCAGGGCATAGGATTCCGGAAGCCCCTCCTTGGCCCCTGCCCGCTGTCCCCCTTCTGGGAACACGCAGCGTTGTTTGCGGAGGAGGTGGAGACGATCCAGGAGGTCAACAGGTCCCACGTGGAGGAAGGTCAGCGCTGGAGGGACAGAAGGATGTGTCCCGTGCCCCCTTCCAGGGCGCGAGCTGTGACGCCCTGTGACCGGACCTCTGACCTGACCCGGTGTGGACCCCGCTTCTATGGTTTCCCTCCCTCCCTCCTTCCATTCCTCCTTCCCTAATTCAGCTGGGGAACTCAGGTCCCTGCTGTGTGCTGAGCACCATGACCTCTTCAGTGAGCACGACCCTACGAGGTCCCCCGGGTGGCATCTTCCTTTGCAGGGTCTGAATCTTCCTGTGCTCTGTCCTGTCTGGCGAGTCTGGGAGGGAGGCCGCTGCACATGTGCCTGCAAGGAAGCACGAGTCCAGAAGGTCCAGACCACCTGCCCCAGGTCCCAGCTTGTGGAGCCTGAACGGCAAGGTGGCCCCAACCCCCACAGTGGATGAGGGAGGCTGGACCTTCATTCCTCCCAGCCTTCTCCAGAGTGCAAGGCCTTCTCTCCAGCCCAGGGTGAGCCTGATGGGCACACAGGGCCCTCCGAACATGCCCTCGTTCACATCTGGGTCTGGGCCCCTTGCCCCACCCTCAGCTCCTCTGCCGGATGCAGGGGGAGCCCTCTCCTCTCCCTGGGTCTGCTCCTGGGGTCCCGGCCTGCTGGTCTCAGTAGAGCTTGCAGATTCGCTCCCCGTGACCAGCGTGGGATCAGGGACAGGATGGGGGCTGTGGGTCGAGGCCTGGCCTTAGCGAGTGCGGGACGATGGGATTTGGTAAAAGAAGGACCTGCAGGTTCAGCTGGACTCCTGTAGACTGAGCAACCAGACTGCATACCCACTGGTGCCCCCAGAGCGCACAGGACAACACGGAACAGAGGCGCAGAGACCCGGAGGGACAGGCTTGGCCCAGCGCTCACCTGCCCTTACGGTTTCAAACATCACCTATATGGGGGCGGGCGTATGCTGTCCCGACGGTCCCTAAGGCAGGAGCCTGTGTGTAAACACAGGACAGAGCTGCTCATGGTGCCACCAGGATGAGGCGTGGACCCCGAACGTCCACGGCCCCCTAGAGGCCCGAGCCCCAATCCCAGAAGCACAGCTTGACGAGCCCATGAGGATCCCATTGCTTCTTTTTATAGCAGGGAACACTGAGGTTTGGTCCGAGGTCACCCAGAACTTCGAGGGCAGAGCCCGTGGCAGGTGGCCTGAGACCCGGCACCTCTCCACAGAGACACGTCTCCTGTTGTCGCCCGGTCCCGGTACCGAGGCCCCGCGGGGCCTGACATGGATGTCTGGCTCCACCCTGAGCTTTCCAGAGCCGTCTGCTGGGCTCCCGGGAAAACGCTGGCCCTTGCTCCAGACAGAAGGTTCTGCCCTCCTGTAAGAAAAGGGAGGTGCACGCACTCACTGGGCTAGAGGCCCTGCCCCCACCTGCCCTTGGAGATTAAGGACTGGGGAGCCCTGTCTTCCTGCTCCTTCCAAGGTTCTAAGACATGCTCGACCACGTAGCCCCTCCTCCCTGAGAGACATTCCTGGGCCTCCTCCGGGATCTCAGGCGAAGGTCACAGCAAAGGATCAAGCAGGAGGATCTGGGTGGTAGGGAGGTTGAGGACGGAGTTTGGAGGCCAGGGCTCCAGGTCCAGCTTGGCCGCTAACCAGAAAAGGATCCCTAGCCATTCCCCCGGGGGTGCCGCCCCATACCCTTGGTGATGTCAACCCCTCTCCTGGAGTTACCAGTGGGGAGACCGACCACCAGGAATTTCTTCCTCATCTGCCCCGAAGAGTCAAGACCACATTCACAGACAAATCGAGGGGCGTGTTTCCCTACACACCCATTTGACAGATGGGAAATCTAAGGACAGGCCAAGGGAACGGAGGCTTCCTTCTCCGGGGTAGCTGGGGCATAGCCCCTCCACCGCGGGCCTCACTTGGCTTGGTCCTAAGCTGCTGGACGAGCCCGCTGATCCCAGCGAGACCACATGGCTGTCACCAGAATTCCTCAGTGAACCCCTCCCTGCTCCAGTCAGCTCCATGCGAGCAGGAACTAGGTTGGCTCATTGCTCTAAGTCCAAGTCCCCAGAACCTTCCCGCAATGTAGTGGATGTTCACCTTCTGTCGAATAACCAGGTGAGTTGATATGCGTAAGGTGCTGTCATTGACAGAAACCACTTCTGTCCTTGTTCCTTTGTGGATGCGTCCATGCCTGCCCTCAGCACCCTGTCTGCTCCCCGCTGTGTGCCCGCACCCGGATCCCAAAAGTGAGCCCCGGACCCCACCCAGGAGGTAGTACGGCCTCTCACCCGCAGCCAGCAAGGGGGAGAGCCGTCCCCATGGCCCTCCTCACTCTAAGAAGACACGTAAGCCATATTCACCAAGGTTTTTAACCATGGCACACACACCTTCCCTCTTCTCACCCTGACGCCTTGGAGCCACTGCAACCATCACTCTGTTTCCTTCTCTAGAGTCCGGGGCAGGAGCGGAAGCCGGTGCAGCTCCAGAGCCCGACCCAAGGGCATCGGGGTCCTCGGAGTCTCTGCAGTCAGGGGTGGAGTCTGGAGCGACTCCTGCAGGGGCCTGGGAGCCAGCAAGTGACCTGGGACCTGTGCAGGGACAGCAGGCAACTGAGCAGAGTCAGCTGGGTCCTGCTTCTGCTCCCGCTTCTCCTGGTTCCACTGTTCCTGCTTCTGATCCCAACACTGCTCCTGCCATCGCCCTTCTCCCCGCCCCTGCCCCCGACCCTGTCAACGCCCTTCTCCCTGCCCCTGCCCCCGCCCTTGCTCCCACATGGATGCCAGTCACAAATCAAGGGCCTGAAGGCCTACACGGGGTGTTTACTTTACTTTATTTTTGTTATATTTTATTTCAAATTTATACTCCAATCCCTGACTCCGACCCCCCACAAAATATCTCTTCCTCTTCTCCCTTATACTTTTTCTCGTCTACTTTTTAGCTGTTACTTTATTTGTTCATTAGTTATAATCTATATTAATCTTCAATAAAAAGTTTTATTTATTTTACATTGTGCAATTCCTGAGCACGGGGTATGCTCACAACGCCGTGAACCACGCCACAGAATTTTGCAGCAGAATATCTCGGTCCCCAAGGGTCACCATGTATCCGGAGCCCTCGCTCCCCATTCGTGCCCCCACCACCCCTGGGAACCCCCAGTCTGCTTTCTCTCTATGCTCTGTTACCTCCTCTGGAGGTTTCCTTCAAGTGGAATCTCACAAGAGATACCTTTGGGCCTGCACCGATTTTTCAGACGGGACAGATTCATTTTTGTACTTTGTGGCCGTTTGAAATAGACTTTTTCTCCATTGACATTGAAATCACAATGGATTAAGGATTAGGTGGGAAAAAAGAGGCCCCTTCGGTGACAATGGGCATGGTCTCGGGGTGGAGACCCCCGTGCGTGCTATGACACCACAGCCTGAAGCCAGACAGGGCACAGCAGGTCCTCCTGTGGCCCAAACAGAAACCGGGAGATGCAGAAGGCTGGACGGTCACACCACAGTGGGGAGAGCATCCCTCACGACCCAGGGTCAGAACAGTTCACAGGCCTCTGGGCCAAATAATGCTCCAAATCAGTGCGTTCCCCGGGATGGAGGGCAGACCGAAGCAAGTTCCTGCCGAGTTTTCAGTGAAACCCCCTCTCAGTGTATATGTTGAATTTGGGGGCTCACACATTCAAGTGCAGAGTCACAGCCAGTATAACCCGCTGACCCCCTACCCTCGCCAGGGAAATAGTCACGGGGAAGAGCTCTCTGGGCTGGGGGAGCGCTCCTCCCATTTCTCCTGGCCTGGGGGGACCCCAGAGAACGTCTCCATTGTTCTCTTTCCCTCCAAGGGAGGAGCTGCCCCGAGCACCCCTGCACCCTGGGTGTCCCTGCCCCTGGGTCCCCACTGCTGAGAAAGAGGCCACAGGGACCTGTGTCGGGAGCCTGGTCGGCCACCGCACCTGGGGCCATGCCAGGCCCTGGTGGCCAGATGGAAAGGCTGGATGGCTTTGGGGGCGTGCCTCAATGGCGTCCCCTCCCCCTTTCACCACTGCGGTCTGTGATTCGGGTCCTGTACAGGTGCTCCATCCGTCACCGGTACCTACCTTGTTCCTGCCATGGGAGGGATCTCTCTGCATCACCCATTTCACAGAGCAGGACAGTGAGGCCCAGAGAAGGGAGGCAGGTGTTTCTGGGCACAGGGCTGGTCAGCAGAGAGCTGGAATACCACCTCTGGAGCCCCCGCCAGCCCGGGCAGGGACCCCCCGAGTCGAGGGTGATCCTTCCCCTTGTGCCTGGCCACTCCTTCTTCCCAGACCTTGATGGTGGCCTGTTCCTCTTGGCCACAGATATTGCTGACCGACCAGGAGGGAGTCCAGCTGGTAGGACAGGTGTAGCTACAGGACACAAAGACACCTGTGAGCTACGAGGAGCCACATTGTGGTCTCTGTCCCCGAGCCTGCCCGGCAGCTGGGGTCCAGGTGCCATAGGGGTCAGCACACACTTGGGTCTGGGCTGAGCAGGAGGCCATGACCTCAAGGAGACTCCACTCGGCCCTCTCCTGGCTCCTGCCCGGTCTCACCTGTCCTCCCTGAGGGGCTCCAGGGCCCGGATCCAGGCCCCTGATGGCTCCTCGGACTCCAGCCGCGAAAGATGTAGAGCCTGTGGAGCAGCTGGACCTCTTGGGGCTGGAGGGATGACCGGTCACCGACGGGGCCTCGGCTGGGGAGGATACGTGCCTCTTGGGGTGAGGAATGGGCTGATACCCGGTGCCGGGGTCACGCCTCATGTATACAAAGGGCTGAAATCACTGAGTGCCAGGGGGATGCCCAGTTACAGTAGCTCCCTGACACTTGGTCATCCAGGAGGTGGCCCCCGGCCTCCCCGGGCAGCTTGCCACCCTCTGACTCCTCACAGGACTGCAGCCAGGCACAGGCTGGAACCGTGTTAAACGTCCTGCAAGGAAGACAAGGCAGAAGGAGGAAAGGAGAAGGGCAGGGGGAGGACCGACTTCTCCCTGCCCTGAGTCGGCCTCCACTGCTGCCTTCAGGAGCCCTGGCCCAGCCATGCCCCAGGGTCCATGCACCTGGACCCCAGGGTGGAGTCTGCGGTCCAGGCCAGCTGGGTGGGGTGGGTATAGTCACTGGCCATCTTGTCCCCAGATGTCCAACCCACCTTGCCTTGCACCCTGAGGCCTGCCTGGCAGGGGCGGGCGTGGTTCTGAGGCTCAGGAGAGGTTTGGTTCCCAGAGCAGTTGGCAGAGGTGGGAACATGGGTGACCAGCCAGGTGGGGAGTGGTTGGATTCATGCACATCACCGGTCCGTCTGGATCATCTACAGGTGCTGAGTGCGGGTCCCTGGCCACACCTGGCCTCCGCACGACCCATCCGGCCCTGTGGAGGGAGACCTGTGTTCCTGGGGCACCTCCCCTCCACCTACCCCTGGGGGTGAGCCTGGGCCGTGGCCACACTGATGCACTTCCCCGTCTGACCCCAGGGACAGAGGGTCCCTGAGGAATGGCAAGGACTGGCCCAGGACAAGTGAGGTGTGCAGGGTCCAAGGAAGAGGGCTGGTCTCCTGTCCTAGGCCAGCCTCTACAACCCATGGGGTTCCCCCTGGGAATGAGAGACCCTGAGATGCTCGGGGGTCCTATCCACCCTGTCCCTGTGAGGCTGTGACCTCAGGCCATCTCCAGAAAGGCGTGCACACACACACACACACACACACACATATTCTGACTGTCCCACTGGAGATCAGAGGGGAGTCCACACTGGGAGGGGGTGGGTAATACGGGGGAAAGAAGAGGAAGGCTGGAGGCAGTGGGGCCATGGGGCAGGGACATCAGTATTCCTGGCAATAGCCCGGGACCCACAGCATAGGGAGGGAGACATGCCGGCTGAGGGTCAGGGGGTCCCCAAGGTGTCTAGGGGGATTGCCAGGAAGTAGGGGAGGACGGGGTCTGGGGTCCTGTGTCCACCACGCTGGGCCCCTGGAGCTAGGAAGTGTGGACGGGGCTACAGCACAGAAGGACTCAGCTTCCTCCTCCTAAACTGGGCTGCGTCGACAGTGTCCCAAGGGTCCCACAGGCTCATAGACGACTCTGTGTCCTGAGATCTTCATCCCTGGCCCTCTGTTCTCCCCTCCTGGGAATATGCTTCCTACTCCCTCAAGGTCCTTCTGAGCAGAGGGCAGCCTGGGGGCTTGGAGGACCGAGGACCTGGGTTTGCAGCACGTGGCCGAGCAGCAGCCCCTGGTGTGGGGACCAAGGTCAAGACTCTCCTTGATGGAGCCTCTGGCCCTCATTAGGAAGTAGTTACCCAGGCAGTGCCCTGGCTGGGCCAAGGAGGCCTCGTGAGGGAGCTGAGCACCGGGCCTGGGGAGGGACACGGGCCACAAGGGAGGCTTCTGAGGCTTGTCACCTGGACCATAGAGCCCACAAGCCCTGCTCCCGTGAGACACACAGAGACAGACAGAGTCCGAGGCAGAGACAGAGAATGGACCCACGAGAGAGGAAACCAGAAATTCTATGAATCGGCCCAGAAATGACACCCGGTCATCATATTCTAGCCCTTAGAACCCGGTCACACGAGCCGTCCACCTGGGAGGGGAGGGGGTGACAGAAGCACATGGGACCAGGATTCGAGAGGGCGGGGAGCCACAGTGGGGACCGCCCATCACGAAGGCCCAGACCAGGCTCTGGGACCTGAGCCCAAATGTAATGGGGCCCCTGGAGTGCATGTCCGGAGGGCACAGGGTGTGAACGAGTTCACCTCCACCTTCCCACGGGCCTGGGACCCAGGCAGGAGGGCTGGCTCTACCTGGACCCAGAACAGACCCAGGCCCGCGTGAGTGTGTTCCGGGCCAGGCCCACCCCTTCCTCGTCCTTCCACACTCACGTGTGCCCACGAGCCTCACGTGATAGCGGGCACGGGACGTGTCTACAGGTGTCTCCCTGATGGCGCCGCTACAAGTAGATGCCACAAGGACCCCACTGTGCAGACGGGTGCCCGGGCGCCCCGGGAGGCACAGTGCAGGGTCCCAGCAATGGTCAGGGGGAAAACCCAGGTCTGAACCCAGCTCTGTGGCCCCAAAGCCACGGCCCCGGCTGCACCAGGCTTCTCGGGGACGTGTCTGGGCTGTTTCGGTGTCACTGTAGGGGCAGGGCATGGGGTGGAGGGGAGCCCTTTACAGGCTGGGAGGGGCTCTTGTAGGAGCAGGAAGCCGGGTAAGGGGACCCCAGGATGTGACCTCACCTCCCTGGTAACAGACCCCAACAGAACTCGGAACCCGGGTCACCAGGCACCCACGTTCTGGAGACAGCGCCCGACTGGGCTCATTCGTTGGGACACCTTTGCCTGACGAACATGTTCTCCTGTTGTGTGCCCGTGTCCCGCGGCTGCCGGCTCGGGGGAGCCCGTGGCCGCGACCCTTCCCGACCTGGGAGACAGTGGGTCAGGTCGTGCACAGGACGCCTCAGGTCTCTAGCTCGCAGGGACCCAAAGGTAACACAGGAGACCCAGAGACATCCAGTCCAGCCCGACACCGCTCTGATCTGACCTGTGCGGCCCCACGTCCCCTCCCGTGTGTGTGTGTGTGTGTGTGTGTGTGTGTGTGTGTGTGGAAGGAGGGGTCGTGTGTGGAGGGCCCACCTGAGCAGGACAGGCTGATGAAGGGGTCAGATGACTGGTGGGAGGGTCATGCTCACACCCCAGGTCAAGGCTGGCTATGAGGGACAGGGTGTGCTGGGGTGGCCCTCTTGTCCCCAACGTTCATCCCAAGCCCTGTAGGTGGATGTCACTGTGCTCCGGGGGCAGGTCTGTGCACACTCAGGTCTGTGTTCGATCTGAGAGCTGCAGGGGCAGAGGGCGGAAGGACACTGAGGTGGCCGGGCGGTGCTGTGATGTCTCCGGGCCGTCCACGGGTCACTGTCTTACAGAAATCAACGGATGAAATCGGGAAACGATTGGCGGAATCTGGATTCACCCGCCCTACAGAGTTGTGTGTGAGCCCCGTTGCCCAGGAGGGCCACCCTTGACCCGTGGTGAGAGTGGTCGCACGCAGGTCACCGGAAGCAGGGCCTGGAGTTGGCCTGGGAAGGCCTCCTCCAGCGCCCCGGCTCCGCCGTAAGGTCTTCGTTCACCGGTCCTGGGACCAGTATTTGGAGTCCCCGGAGTCAGAGCCCGAGGGTGAGAAGGCCGGGGGTGGGCGATGGGGGTGCACGGGGCCTGGGTGGTGCTGGGCCACCCTGGGAGGAGCCCCCGGGGGTTGGTGTGGGGCCAGGAGCGGACTGAGAGCCCCGGGCTGTGGACTGCAGGGTGCAGAGGTCCTCGTGTGGGTTCCTGCCGCGGCTTCTCGGGGAGACTCCGGGGTGTGTTGTGTCTCTGCAAAGGCCCCTGGAGAGGCCGGTGCTGGGTGGGGTGGTGGACCTTCCCTCCTCTCACCCTGAGGCCTCGGAGCCGCTGCAACCATCACTCTGTTTTCTTCTCGAGTCCGGTGCAGGAGCAAAAGCCGGGTCGGCTCCAGAGCCCGGCCCAAAGGCATCAGGGGCCTCGGCGTCTCTGCAGGCAGGCGAGGTATCTGGAGCGACTCCTGCAGGGGCCCGGGAGCCAGCAGGTGACCTGGGACCTGTGCGGGGACAGCGGGCACCTGAGTAGAGTCAGCTGGGTCCTGCTTCTGCCGGTTCCACTGTTCCCGCTTTTGCTCCCAACACTGCTCCTGCCATCGCCCTTCTCCCCGCCCCTGCCACTGCCCTTGATCCCACATGGATGTCGGCCAAAAATCAAGGGCTTGACGACCTATACATGGTGCTTTTTTTATCTTATTTTATTTTTTGTTTATTATATTTTATTTCAAATTCATTCTCCAATCCCTGACTGCGACCCCCCACCAAAATGTCTCTTCCTCTTCTCCCTTATCCTTTTT